>NC_090446.1:661907774-662213686 GCF_031143425.1 Pleurodeles waltl
AGCTCTCTGACCCCAGGGAGCTTGCAAAGGAGGCAGACTTCTGGTTGCGGGTTCCAGAGATTCTGGTGTGGCATTAGGGGGTGTTCCTAATGAGAGTGGCATAGGTGTTTCCCAACCAGGTGGGGTGGGAAAGGAATGGAGTGTCCCAGGTAGGTCCCAGTGGACTGGGGTGGGTGAGGGACCCCATATCCCATCTCAGAGGAGAGGGAATGGGGCTGGGCTGAGGCCCAAGGTGCCCAAGATCCCGTCCCAGGTCCTGGAAGGTTCCATGAGGAAACGCCAGGAGAGGACCCCAGCCTGTGCCGTAGGGCAAGCTGTTCAGAAGAATCCCATTTTGTCAGTAGGACTTAGGCGGGTGGCTGGTGATAGTGTTCCGCCGGTTCTGTTGTCTGGTGGTCCTATTCCAGAGTGGAGGAGGCGGAAATCCAGGTGTAGGGTAGAGAGGGGGCTGGGGGCCCCAGTGGAGAACCTGGAGGGTCAGGGTTCAGCTCTGAGAGCAGAGCCCCCCAGGAATGACCTTGGTGAGACCATTTCTGGGCTGGGGGGAATCCAGACTCTGTCAGATGGGCAGAGGTCAGGAGACCTGTGCCAGCCAGACTCTTGTGTGGCCCCTGGGGAAGGTGTTTCCCTGGTGGGAGGTAGGTGTGCCCCCCAGGAAGTGCTGGTGACCCAGGCAGTGGTTCAACCGCAGGGTAGTGACTCTAGGTTGGATTGCCAGATTCAGGGGGTAAGCTCTGATCTGGTAGTGGGTAGGTGTGCTCCCAAGGAAGTCCTGGTTTGCTGGGCAATGGTCCAGTCTAAGGGAGTCGTCCCTGTACTAGATAGACAAGTTCAGGGGGTAAACTCTGACCTGGTTGGGGGGGGGGCGGTTAGTGTGCTCACCTCCCCGTGTGAAACTTCTGGTGGCTTATCCCGAGGTGGGGAGACGCAGGACTCTGGAAGTGGGGTTCAGGGAGGGGGAAGCTCGCCCCTGACCCCGGTGCAACCCAAAGGTGTCATCCCTGGGTTGGGTGGTCAGTCGCCAGGTAGTGATCCTGGGCTGGCGAGAGAGTTGTGCAGGGCTGCTGTACCCAGCACCCTGGCAAGTGTGGATTCTGGTGATACCCCTCCTAGGAGAGGAGGGCGGGATACTAGACGGAGGGGTAGAGGGAGGGGAGCCTCGCCTCTAGCCCCTGTAGAACCTATGGGTGCGGGCCCTAGGTTGGCGGATCAGTGGCAGGGTAGGGCCCCTGAACTGATTGGAAATGGAGTGGAGACAGGTTGCTTTGCACCTGGGGCTACCGCCCCCCACTCGTTATGGTTTCAGAGACCAGAGGCCCCTAGATGGCCTGTGGCCTGGTTCTGGCCATTGGCAGCTAGAGAACCCGCGTGGGTTGGTCTAGGCTGCCTGGGAAGCATTGACAGAGAGATCCAAGTGGAGTCAGGAAGGCGAAGAACTGGAACATGCCCCTGCTGTTGTGGGCCTGGGTCCTATCGCCCCAATCAGGGAAGTACATCAAGGTATTGATTGTTCTCCCCTGGCTTTTGGTTGGTAGAGGGTTGTGTTGGACTTTTTGCCTTACGCAGGGTCATCCCCAGTCTTTTTGCCTCCTTCCTCCTGGTTTTTCTGACCTCTCGCTGTTGGCTCTAGGACTCTGAGCACTTCATCACTGCTGACCAGTGCTAAAGTGCAAGTGCTCTCCCATCTAAAGGTGGTATGATTGGCTTAAACCTAATTGGCATATTTAATTTACCTATAAGTCCCTTGTACAGTTGTATCTCTATACCCAGAGCCTGTAAATTAAATGCTACTAGTGGGCCTGCAGCGCTGCTTGCGCCACCCACTGAAGTAGACTTTTAAACCTGTCTCAGGCCTGCTAGCGCAGGGCCTGTGTGCGCAGTTTTCTGCCACAGGGACCTGGCATCTAAACTTACTTGCCAGGCCCAGGACTCCCCTTTTACTACATGTAAGTCACCCCTAAGGTACGCCCTAGCTAGCCTTATGGGCAGGGTGGCACGTATGTAGAAAGGCAGGACATGTGCCATATTGCATGGCCTGTCCTGGTAGTGACAAACAGCCTAACTTGGGTTCTCACTGCTGTGAGTGCTGCTTTCTCATAGGATTGCATTAGAAATGCCCTGCCTTATGTGTAAGCGGTATTGTCTCATTTATGAGGGGTAGCCTAGGCGTGTTTGGTATGGTTGTGATGGTGATGATAAATACTGCTTACTGGTGTGGGTGTATTTTTTATTACTATCTCAGAAATGCCACTTCTAGAAAGTGCGCATTTATCTGTACTTATGAATCTGGTGTTTTGCAGCTTGACTCCAATCCACGTCTGGGCAGAGTGACAGTTGGGGCTTTGTGCATACTTTTCAGACAGCCTGTACACAGGGAGGGTGGAGGTGTCACAGAGGTGCATCTACATACTAAATAGTCTTCCTGGGCTGAGAGAAGGGAGAGGCGGGGCACACCTACATTTGTAAAGGCTGTGCCCTGGCCTCACACAATAGGGTCATTAACCTCCTACTGATGTTTGGAGCCTGTGCTGAAAGGAGAGAGGGGGCACTCCCAGAACCAGTTGTAACTGGCTGGATCCTCCTCTCCCTATCATTGTAAAAAACTGTAAGAACTGACCATAAGTACAGGGGAATTTTCCCCACAATTTGGAGTCTCTTAATCATCTTTGAACTGGACACAGAAATGCTGGAAGAACTCACCAGGAACCGCCATGGACTACTGCTGTTGGACTGACCTGTGACCTGCGAGGTCATTGCAGAGGATTTTCCACTTGCTGCACATTCCTTGAGCTGGCCTGTTGTTGGGCCCTCCACCTGTGGGCCTTTTCTGATAAACTTGGCTCCCCAGGGGCAGGGTGCTGTGGCCCCTGACCCCTGCATTTTTACCCTGAAGCACGTGGGGTGCTTCACCTGGTTTGAAAATTAACCGCTTTGGAAAGCGCTCTGTAGGGGATTTCCATAGCGCTTGAAAGCGCTTCCCCTTGCTGGCGCATCGCACTTGCAGAAGTGTTTATTCCTCTTTCTGCCAAAGGAAATCACCGCCGCAGCCGGGCCCCTTTAATCACTCAAGCGCATTGGAGCGCACTGTTTGTAGTCCCAGGGCACTCCAGGAAGAAGAGAGGAGCCGGTGCGTTCCTCTCCGTGCCCCCGGGGCACCTTCAGGCAAAAATATCGGAGCGAACACGCTCCTAGAGTGCCCCCGGAGCGAGGTTCGCTCTAGGGAGTGCCCCCGGGGCACAAGCAGGCACCTACTTGGGTGCCTGCCGTCGGCTGCAGCCCAGACAGGCCGCAGCGTCCAGATTGAAGGTGGACAGGAGGAGAAGCCTCGTCGGAGGCTCCCTGCCCCACCGCAACCCTTGTGTGGCCTGCGCCCTGATCGCGGGCCCCAGGAGGGCCCGGTCAACCTCCTTGGCAGAGCGGACGGGACGGAAGCCTCATCAGAGTCTCCCCACACCGCCGAGCCCCGGGTTTGGTGTGCTGGGCTTTAAGGGTGCCCCCCCACATGGGAGGGCCAGTGCAGGCCCGGGGGGCCCCCAGCGACCGTGGGCCCCAGGAGGGGTCCGCCCCGAGAACGGAGGGGGTGCAGGGCACCCCCCTCCTCTACGAGAAAAAAAAATAACTTCCTGACTTTGGCCCCCTCCCTCGTGAGGGCCAGTTGAGGCCCCGTGGGGGCCCTAAGGATCACAGGTCCCCATAGGTGCCCGTCCGCCACAGAGAGGAGGTGCGTGCCGCCCTCCTCTGGTTTAAGGAACAGGGAGGCCCCCGTTCGGCGCAGAGGAGCGCCGGGTGCCCCATTTTTTTACCTTCTTCGTTCCTCAGGCACTGGAGGTGCCTTTACCATCCAAACAGGTACTCCCTAAAAGGGGTCAATATATATAATCTAAAGTTCTTACTTGAGACTTCTTCTGATTTATATGTTGCCTACCTGTTTTTGATGGTGTTTCATGGCCATATGCAAATGTTCCTTTTATGGGCATGACTTGCTAATATGTTTCCCTAACTTGCCATATGTTTTCTAATGTTCCTACTATGGGCGTTTTATGATATTCTTATGAGAAGTGTTCTAATGTGATAACGTGTTTCCTGACTACTGCTTATGTTGCAGAATACTGAGTAACCTGTGTGTTATGTGTGACTACTGCTAATTTGCAGAGTAACTGATGTGTAACGTTCTGGCAACTGCTAAGGTAGCAGGATAGTACTGATATGTGATATTTGGTCTGATAATTGAGTTGTGTACAATACAGTATATTTTCATATAATCTGGTGTTGTGTTTCCATTGTGGTGGGGATATTGCGTCACATGTGTTGTGTGTGTTGTGCAAACGCTTTACACATTGCCTCCGGGTTAAGCCTGACTGCTCGTGCCAAGCTACCAAGGGGGTGAGCGGGGGTTATCTTGGACGTGTAACTCCCTTGCCCTGACTAGAGTGGGTAAGTTCTGCCTGGCTGAGGTGCATACCCTAGCCAACCAGAAACCCCGTTTCTAACATCCTCCATTGCAGGGGTGCTGCAGCACCAGACCAGCATCCAGCCTGAGTCCTCCACCCACCTGCAGGCCCCTTGTACTAGCCAGGACACTGCTCTGCCATCAATATCTGTAGCAGCTACTGGACTGGTGGCACTGCCAGAGGACTCACAGGACACTAGCACACCTTCCCACGCAGCTCAGGTACCCCCTCGCAAACATGGCCTCAGACCCAGACATCCCAGTCAAACACCAGCCAAGACCAAGCCCAATGCCACGAATTGATTCTGCCCTGAACTGTCTCCCTTGTTTGCCACTGAGCTACCTTGTTGACATGCCACTGCCATTGCACCATCTTCCAATGGCCCCATGGACTTTTCCCCTGTGCTACCAACAGCTGTGGAAAGGTACTTGAGGATATTGTTCACCATGTCCCATTGCTTATGTATGTTTTATCTTCAAATAAATACACTTGTACACACAAAAAATCTGTCCTCATTTAATGTCAGCAAGCAAATGTCAATGTGTATGTATTAGCCAGATTCCATCATAATGCTGCTTTAAATGCAGGAGGGGGTGGTCTAACAGACTGCTGTGTTTGAAGAATGTCACACAGTACATTCCATTGCTGTAACACACATCTGTTTCTTCATTCATAAAGTAGCAACATCACTGGTAAGGGACACCACAGCACTTAGTACATAAGTCTCCCAGAAACAATGCAGGAAACCCATTTGCAGGATAGGAAATGTACTTCACAGTCACTGGACGTGTAGCCAGATTAGCTGGTTTCTGGAGTTGATGTCTTTCCCCTCTTCTTCTTCATCACTCTCATCCATCCTCTGAGGTGGCAGGGGTGGTTGTACAGCAACCTTCTCTTCCAGAAGTGGGATAGCTTTCCTCACAGCCAAGTTGTATAGCATGCACCAGGCCACCACTATCTGACACACCTTGTCAGGGCCATAGCACAGAGATCCTCCAGAGAGATGGAGGCAACTAAATCTTGCCTTCAGTAGTCCTATGATCCGCTCTATCACCCTCCTAGTGTGACCATGTGCTTCATTATAATGGAGTTCAGCATCTGTCTTGGGATTTCTCACCGGTGTCAGGAGCCACTGTATGTTTGGGCAGCCAGAATCCTCTGGAAAAGTGGGTGAAAGACAGTTAATACACACACTTACTCCTTGCATGCAGCCTGCCTGTCAGGTATGTCACTAGTACAGTGTCATACACATTCACCTATGAGCCAAGCTCTCTCCCCCTCTAGTTGCCCAATCATGTGTGGCACACTGCTGTTTCTCTAGACATAGGAATCATGGACTGATCCTGGGAACCTTACATTGACATGAGAAATGTACTGATCAGCAGACCACACCAATTGGACATTCATAGAGTGAAGGTTTTTATGATTTCTGAACACCTTTTCATTTACTCTTGGGGGTATAAGGGCTATATGGTACCATAAATGGCACCTATCACATGGGGGATATTTGCAAAAGTATAGAACCCTGATTTGATGTTGGTGAGATCAGCACTTTGGGGTACTGGACATAACTTTGCAGGTGTTGAACGAATGCATTAAAAAAGTTGGACAGGATGTAGCTGAACATTGGCTGAGAAACACCGGCTGCCATGCCCACTGTCACTAGGAATGAGCCTTTGGCTAAAAAATGTAGCACAGATAGTACCTGCACAGTTGTAGGTATGGCATGGGGATTCCTGTTTGCTGGCATCAGAACAATCTCCATTTGTGCACAGAGTTCCAGGATTGTGGCTCGATTCAGTCGGTTAGTGATGATGATGTGACATTCCTCCATGGTGGCCAGATCTACCAGGGGTCTGTAAACAGATGGTAGATCTTGCCACATGGGTCTGTACGTATGGGGGAGGAAGAGAGACACATTGAGTTGGGACATACACTCCCATCATAAGGTCCCACTATTCATGTTGTACATGCAACACAAATGTCCCTCACACAGACACAAAGAACATGTTATTCCTGTCAGGGCAATGTGTGGTGAGGTGTGCATGTTTTATTGCATCACAGTGTTGGCAAAATTCCCAACATGATTTCACATCGGCAGGCCCAGTAATCATAACAGTACTCGATGAAGGTGCGATGGAATGGAGCCATGAACTAGGACCCCGGCCAGACTATGAAGGAGTGGCAGATGCAAAATGGCAGCCCCCTGCCTTACAGGAATTGTAGCGTAGGAAGTGACCTCATTCCGCTGGCATTGGTCGTCATGGTGGTAGGCGGTGTTTACCGCCGTGCACCTGACCATTGGATAACATTGTTGTCAATAGGGAAGCAGGGCCAATCATGATCTCCGCCGGCGGTGACGGTGCACACCGCCGTGTTAAATACTGCCATTTTGCCATGCTCTTGCCACTTGACTCCTGCACCTCGAGTAGGGAAGAACTCTACTGTGTGTGCTGCTGTGTCCTAACTCTGGTCCTTGAGATGGCACGTGCTTCATGGGAATAGGCCCCAGCCTTCATCACGGAGGAGCTGGCGAAGCTGGTGGATAGGGTCCTACCCCTGTATGCAAAGCAGTATGGGCGACCAGAGGAACAGGGGAGTTACTATTTGTCCTCCTTGAATGTGTGTGAATGTGGTGGATGCTTCTAGGCATTTTTGTTGGCTGTGTGAATGCTTACCCATTTTGCGTCTGGCAGTTTTGGGCTTGTCTATTGTCTATATGTATGTCTCCATGGTCTATGTCAGGTTGGACTGGCATGGCATTTGTGTGTGGGGAACCCACACTGACATCTGTTTCTTTACTCTGTGTGTCCCATGCAGGTCAAGTGTCCATCAGAAGAAAAGATTGTGGCAAGCCATCACCAAGGAAATGTGGACCCTGGGAGTCTACAACCGCGGAGCACCCATTGCAGAAAGCGGTGGGAGGACCTGCGGCACTGGGCCCGGAAGACCGGAGAGGCCCGGCTGGGAACGGCCTCCCAATGTGGGAGAGGTGCCTGTCGGACCCTGACCCTCCCAATGGCCCGCATACAGGCGGTGACCTATCCGGATTTGAATGTGCACTTGAAGGCAGCACAGCAGCCACAAGGGGGTGAGTAACAACACTGTTACACTGTTGTGATGCTACTATGATGAGTGTAGTTAGGTGCTATGGGGTACATGCATTGTAGTGCCAGGCCCACAGACAGGTGTGTCCTTGCAGTCCTGCCCCTCTCTACGTCCATGAGATAGTGTCTTTAGGTAGATACCACTGGGAATGTAGGCCTGTGAGTGGTTCCCTGTTTGGGCTGTTGGTTTAATTTGGCCTTATGGATTTGCAGATGTGTTGTCTTGGCATCATCTCTCATTGTTTCCCATTGCAAAGTGTAGCAGATTAGAGGGCCAGGATGGCAATGTAGTGACGGTGGGATCATGCCTACCAGTCAGGGGCACATTCATATCATATTTTGTGTCTGCTGAGTGCTGGTGCCTGAGATGGGTGGGAGTGTATGTGTTCCAACATGAATATTTTTCTTGGAATTGACATACTTCTTTGTTCTTTTGCCCCCGTGCTCTTTTGTCCTTGTGTACTTTAGCATCATCTGGCGAGGGAGCTGAGGCACCGGTGAGTGGGGATGCTGCAGCCCACGGGACCCAGAAGGCAGAATCCACCCACGCCAAGGGGACTAGTGGGTTGGAGGGGGAAGGGAGTACCACGGGGGAGGTGACTACCACTGGAGGTAGTGACTCCGACACCTCCTCTGAAGACAACTCCCTGGTGATGGCAGACCCTCCTGTGCCCACCCATTCTTTTCCATCTTCTGGCACCCCCCATACCAACACCGCCCTCCCAGTAGCTCCCCACCGAGTTGCCCGTGCCTATTCACCCAAGTGGGTGGGCGTCTCCTTTGTCCCAGGCACCTCTTCTTCTGCCCCAGCCAGCCCTGCTGCCCTCACTGAGGAGGCTATTGACCTCCTGAGAACCATCTCTGTAGGGCAGACAACCATTGTGAATGCCATCCAGGGGCTGTCATCCCAGACGCAGCAATGCAATGCATTCCTGGAAGGCATTCACTGTGCCATGTCTGGCCTACAGAGATCTTCTCAGGCTCTGGCCTCCTCTTTGATGGCAGCCAGTGTCCCTGGTGTTTTCGCCCCCATCCCACCACTTCTACCCCTTCCAGCACCCCACTTCCTTAACCCATCCCAAGCGCACATAAAGACAGCCATGCACCCAAATCAACACACATGAAGCACACAGAGAAACACAAGCACCACACGTCCCACCACATGCTGGCACACACCCAACATACCAAAGCAGACACACCAACATCCACCTCCCCCACTGTGTACACCCACCCACCCTCCTTCCAAAACACACAAACACTCACACTCATCCACTCCACATACATCCACCATATATAAGCATACATATAAGCAAACTAAACAGGCACCTGCATCCACGTCCAGCACACCTACACCCCGTACCACCACTCCCTCTAGCTCCACTCCCAATCCTGTCTCCAAAACACCTCCTGCTGCACCTAGAACGCTTTTCCTCTCCCGTGTAGACCTGTTTGAACCCACTGGCCCACCCCATCTTATCCCTAAATGTTTCATTGGCCTCACCAAGTCTACTCCTTCCTCTTCAAAGTCCTCCCTAGTCCGCCCTTCCCATTCCTGTGCCCCTTCCCCAGGGATGAAGAAGCCCCGTGTTGGCCCTGGTCCCTCTGCCATCCCCCAGTCCAAGGCTACTCCTCCTCCTTCCAAGGGCAGGTCCAAACCCTTTCCACCTCCAGAACCTATGCCCAAGACCCCCCTTTCCAAACCTGAATCCCCACCCCCACCACCCCCTGCTCCTGATCCCTGAGGGGCCTGGCTGCCCCATTGATACCCCTTTCTCAGTGGAGGATTTTTTCATTGTGGGAGTCAAGTGTGGCCTACATTTGCCCTTCTGGGACTTGTATATGGACTGGCCTATGGGCTTTTTTGAACAGTTAATTGTATTCCTGTTCAAGTAAATTTTAGTGCCTAGCAGACCAGTTGGCACAATATTGACCCGTTGTCGCAGCGTTCACTTGGGGGGGGGGGGGTGGTGTGCACAGGTGTGTACATTGATGGAGGTATTTGTTGGCTTGTGTCTGGTAGGTACATTTTGTTAAGGTATGTATGGCTTGGGGTGTTGGGAGGGGTTGGGTGTGCTTTGCGTGTGGGTGTGTAATTGTGACCTTTCCTCCCATGTGTGCTAGGCTGCGGTACTTACTGTCATCATCTTCGTTCGGCGGTCACGATCCTGGAGGAATATGGCAAGGAGAAGCAATGCATTATTTCCAACTCTCGCTTCATGTTGGCGTGTTCTGTGGGCCTCCTGTGAGTGTTTCCCTTTATAGGGGTCGTTTCCGCCAGGCTTTGCGGTGGTGGTTCCCACCCGGAACTGATGGAGGTGTGGTGGTTCATAATATGGTGGCCGTGTAGCACCTTCCTGCCGGCCTGAAGATGGCCTCTGCCGTCGGAGGTGATTGTATGGGCCTCTGGCTGTTTCTCATGTGCTTCATTATGTGGCGGTCTGGAGTGACAGCTTCTTGGTGGTAGTTACCGTGACCGCCGGCAGTGTGGTCTTTACCGCCAGGTTCAAAATGACCACCTAGGGGTCTGATTACAAGGCTGGTGGTCTTGAGACTGCCAGCCTCGCAGTGGCAGTCAGGACCAACGCTGCTGTGGCGGTCAGGACCAACGCTGCTGTGGCGGTCTGACCTCCACATTACATCCCTAGAGGTCAGACCACCAGGGTGCCACCGTCATTGCCGCGATCAGTGATCCCGATGGGCTGACGGTGCCGGAAGTTGGAATCAGCCAGCGCCGCCCTGCTGATTACATGCTGGTTCTCCGACAGTATTTTCATGGTGGTATCACCACCATGAAAAGATTGGCAGAGAACAGGTGCAAAAGGCCACAGAAAGGCCTATGCACTTGGCATTGGCGGTGCAGGGACTCCCCCTGCCCAACCCCCCAAGGAATGCTCATTGACTGCTTAATATTGCCGCTGGCTCGATTGGGAGCTTGCAACAATGCTGTTGCCACTTTCCCATTGGGTTGATGGGTGGAAACCTTGGTTTCCGCCCATCAACCCAGCGAGAAATTCATAATGGGCCTGATGGGGAGGTGGCCAGCATAACGGCAACCTCTCCATCAGAAGTTAGGGGGAATGGGTCTTCCCGTCCTCTGAATTCATGAAGAGGCCTTCAACCTCTCATATTACGCACACAGTACTGTGCACCCTATTGGTGGTATTTATCATAGTTATACGTCTCATCCTATGCAAAACCCATCAGTGGGTGACTACTCTGGTGTACTGGCAGCAATTGAAAAGCCAGCTTCACATTTGCTTTTGCAATTAATGATCCTACCACCCTTACTCTTAACCAATCCTTTTGCTGACCCACTGATGTGTCAAGTATTGAGTATTCTTCCTTATCAATGAATTAATTCACTGTGCTTCCCCTGAGGAGGTGAATCCCCCTTGTTCCTTCTTTGCTACTAACCCCAATGTTGAAACTCTGAAATTTGGAAATGGTGGTCTCTAAAAAGGCCTGACTATATTGCCCAAGGATAACTCTTTGTAATTTGTTTTGTCTTAACACCACTGTACTTTCCTTAATTTTTTGAAAATTAGGTGACGAGAAACTGCCTTAGATCTATAGTATGGAATACCACTCAAACCCCCAATTCAAGAAATTAGCTTCCCTTTCTTTTCCCTTAACCACTTTGCTTACCTCTTCAATTCTTACAGGTCTGGGCAAGCCCTGGACCACTGCTATGTATTCTCTGTTGCTCCTCCCATTTCACATTTTCTGAAACTCCTTGGTTGTCTTACTTCCCTTTCCGATCTGTGTAGACATATTCAGCTTCTCTTTCAAGATATTGCACTCCTGGATGAGTTTTACCACAAAATCTGCAACCAGCTTCTGTGTTACAATGGTTTTGATGATATTGTCAGCATTACTCCTTCTTTTTAAATCTTCTGTTCCATGATCTCCATTTGTCAGGGGTGCTTCTAAATGACCTCATGCTCGTCTCCCTTCTATCTAGCCAGTAATGTGCATGCCTCCTCACCTCACTTAACTCAGTGTACTCTTCCTTGTACCTCCTAAACTGTTCATAGTAAAAACAAAAACAACACTTGCCAGGGTTCCTTTTGTCTTCTATTAATTTGCTCTTCATATTTTGGTAGTCAGTCCTGATGCCAAATAATGTTCGTCATCCCACAGTAAATGCATCAGGATAGCTAGACTTGTCTATCATAAATTCCGGTATTCTATTTTGACCATATGGTCACAGTTTCGAATTCCATCACTAAAGATTCAGGGAAACTCCCCACATTGAATTGCAGATTTGAATCCAATGTTGTAAAGACCGTGTTTTTGCTTATTATTACAGAATTTTAAATTTGTCATTGATTTTTGTTTTCTGGGATGAGCCTATATGTTTTTCACTCTGGCTCTTGTACTATGAACCTTTTCAAAACTAGTTTGTATGATTAAGACGTGAGATGAACCGTGGGCCTGATGTACGAAGGGATTCAGTGGTGGCAAGCCCTGAATTTATGACTGCTAAATCACTGTTTTCTGATGCATTAACCTCATTATTCTATTAGTAAAACTCTTCTCGAATCTCAAAGTGAGTTTAAAAACTCATACCGAATTGCAGCTTGGAAGAGGCTTGTTAAGTGGGTTCCTTCCAAATGGTGAATCAGTGAGGTATGTATTAAAAGATGTACAATCGTAATTCCACTTGGAAGCCATTGATGTATCTGTTACCGAATCCCAAGTTGGAGTGGTAACTGATTCTCAAAGAATAACTGGCCCACTTTGGACCCCTCGCCTTTGGGAGCCGATATGGCAGCTTTAGTTGGAGTTGCCATTGATTGCTGTCATTGAAGCTTTCCAAACTGAAAGGTTTTTATTTTTAAAGCAGCCTAGGTTCCTATAAAGAACGATTAACTTGATGGTTCAAAAAATGCAGAATCGTAGTGAGTCAAGATTCAACCTTCCTCATAGATATTAATGTGGTAGGATGCAGATTGCAGACCACAATGTCAATGATCGCTTTTCAATAAAGCAATCTTTTTTTTAAACGCAGCCCATTTTCCCAAATGGAAAATAGGATGAGTTTCAAAAGTAAAATTACTTTTTACAAACATGTTTTATTAATAAGCAGTGGTCACACAAACCACTGCCTACTCCTAATTTGATTTTTGAAAACATTAGAAAGAGAACCCATCCCCATTAGCTAATGGGTTATCACCTCCTTTGAGGTGGTGGTAAAATGTTAATGTTTTGCGGCCAGATTTCGGTAGCAAAACATTAATACATTCCAAGGAATTGGAATTTGGAAGGGAAGCCCCTTCCAAATACCGATTTGTAATGGTTCCTAAACCCATTTAACAATTCGCAAATCTTTTTCTAAATCATTAAATGGGCTTTGTACATTTTAAAAAGGGTTGTAGCATTCACGACCATCTAATTTACCGAATAAGATAGTTTTCCATTGCTAAAGCTGAAAGTGCATGAGGCCCTAAATTCGCTAGTAGGCAGTATATGTTCTCAACAAAGTTGCCCTGGGTTCACTTGAGAAATATCACTGTCCAAAGTCTGCGTAAAATCCTGATGGGTCCATTCAGCCTTTCAAATTTCTCTGGTTGATAAAATGAGTGACCATAAACATGTTTGTTCTTACTCTCAACCAGCAGTATAGTAGGGTCTTAGATAAGTGACTCCATGATAGGTAGAGAAAAATGCCTTTAGTGGCTCCTAAATTACACATGTTGACATTCAAGTTGCAGGGATTAGGAGGGGATAAGAGGGTGAGCTAAACTGTTTTCCAGAACATACATAGATGATATTATTTATATATTCGTTGCGCTTCTTTCAGCACTCACTAATGATTATGCATCTTTTTAAAGGCTGAAGTGAGTCCCCAATTTTTTAAGGGGGGCCCTCAACCTGTCAGGTGGTCTCCATTCAGCGTAAGGCCAATGTATATCTGTGAAATATTGGAGACTCAGATGTCCCTCATCAAATTTTACAAGGGTGGAACAAATTGGCCAAAGCACACAGAATATATTGTCCAATGTTATGACAAGGATGAATATCCCTGATGGTGTGTTGTAGGTTGGAGGAAGTATGAGGTTGAAGAAGGGTCTCAAGTCATGTCAGTAGATGATGCCTTTATTCGTGGGTATTAGAGATCAATGTGCCATCATAGATATACAGCCAACACGTGTTTCCTCACACAGGTGACTTCATCAAGGCTGGTAATGATCAGCTAAGTCGGTTAAGTGAAAATGATCTTATTAGATTAGTAGACCTGAGAGTAGTATGGCTGCCCAAGCAGCAGCAGGTGAACAGGGTATTGAGCACGTAGGTTAAGACAGGTATAGAAAGCCCTAATAAGCTTTGAGTCAAAACCTACAGAGGTGTCAAATAAAAAATGGGAAAAGGAAAAATAGTGAATAGGTAAACCTGGATAAAGGGAACAAGGGGATGTATTAATAGATGGACAAGAGCCAAGATATGGGAAGTGTATCTGTAGTTTACGTGATTAGAGACCGATATGGGTTTTAGTCCTATATGACGGCAAGGTGATCCTGATGTGGTGAGAAGTGTATTAAAAACTAAATGGTAAGAATTCACCAGAAAAGTTCAGGTAAAGCGTCATTAAATAGTGTGATTGGTAACACTGGTCTAAGTGAAACAAAGCGCTAACGTGAAGGCCAATTAAAACTCAGGCCCATATTTATACTTTTTGACGCAAAACTGCGCCAACGCAGTTTTGCGTCAAAAAAATTTGCGCCGGCTAACGCCATTCTGAAGCACCATGCGGGACCGTATTTATTGAATGACGTTAGCCGGCGTTAGCCGCCGGCGCTGTCTGGTGTGCGTTAAAAAAAACGACGTACTCCAGGCAGCGTCGGCGTAGGGGGATATGGGGCTTGGGCGTCAAGAAATGGGGCAAGTCAGGTTGAGGCAATTTTTTCGCCTCAACCCGATTTGCGCCATTTTTTACGACTCCCAACCCCCATAGAAATGACTCCTGTCTTAGCAAAGACAGGAGTCACGCCCCCTCGCCCAATGGCCATGCCCAGGGGACTTCTGTCCCCTGGGCATGGTCATTGGGCATAGTGGCATGTAGGGGGGCACAAATCAGGCCCCCCTATGCCACAAATTTTTTTTAAAAAAAAACTTACCTGAACTTACCTTAATGTCCCTGGGATGGGTCCCTCCAGCCTTGGGTGTCCTCCTGGGGTGGGCAAGGGTGACAGGGGGGGTCCCTGGGGGCATCGGAGGGCACCTCAGGGCTCCTTCAGAGCCCACAGGCCCCTTAACGCCTGCCTTTTTGCAGGCGCTAAAAAACGGCGCAAAAGCGGCCGTACGTCATTTTTTTTGACCCGCCCACTCCCGGGCGTGATTTTTGCCCGGGAGAATAAATCCGACGCACATGCCTCGGAGTCGATTTTTTAGACGGGAACGCCTACCTTGCATATAATTAACGCAAAGTAGGTGTCCACGCTAAAAAATGGCGCTAACTCCATGGACTTTGGCGCTAGACGCGTCTAACGCCAAAGTATAAATATGGAGTTAGTTTTGCGTCGAAATTCCGGCGCAAACGGAGTATAAATATGCCCCTCAGTTGTTAACATGAGTTAGTCTGCCAGTTGCTATCGCGGTCGTAGTTCCAGTAAAGAAAACAACCATGCGGCAAAAAGATTGTGTATTCCGAACTAGCTGTAAGGCGAGAGGACTGAAAAGTGCTACAGATGCGAGTCCGGAGAGACAATGCGGCCGCATGCGGCAAGTCAAAGAAGCAGCACGTAACTCTAATGGTGGTGTAAACTAAGAGTGGACGGGAGGCGAACGCGAGCAAAGGGTGCAACTGAGAGCGCGAGCGAAAACTCAGCAGTAAGGTTTAGTGGCACTATATATTGGTACCGACGGAGTAGCCGTGAAGATTAGTGGTAAAAGAAGGGAGGAGGCGTGTGTCAAGTTTAAAAGGCAGCATGTAAATCTGATGGTAGTGTTAACCAAAAGAACACACTAGGCGAACGCGAGTGAAGATTCGGCAGTTAAAATTAGTAATACTACGTACTAATCATGGATGGAATAACCGTGAGGGTAAATGGCAGACGTGTGGACTGAATGTAAGAAAAATTAAGACATACCTGAAAATCCGAGTAGAGAAGCGCGGCACGCAGTCTAGGAGCGTCTGATGGTCGATGAGGACCAGCGCTCGTGTATTGATATAGAGAGTGGGAGTGTGATGGAAATAAAAGAGGGACTCAGAAGATTAGGTACAACGGGCAATCTGGCGGCCATCTTGAGTGTATAGAAGAGAACAAGAAACTGTTTAGCTCACCAAACAGGTGAGGAGCTGGAAAGGAAGTGGCCATCTTGTATTGGTGTGAGTCACAGGGTAAATGCCTAGACCATATGCAATCGGAAAAAAGCGTAAGTAGAGAAAAAGAGGAAAAAAGAGAGAAAAACAAAGGAAACGCAAGGGGACCGCGGCCGGATGGTAGACAGTTGAGAATGTAAAGTGAGATGAAGGCGCGTCTTAGTTAGAAGTAGGCTAGGGATTGTGACGGTGATAAGGTGATCAGTGATGTTATATACTCTAGACAGCAGTACAGTGAATCAAAATACTGGAAGAAACGGATAGAAGTGAAGTGAGAAGAACAGTTGGTACCGTGACAGATGTGCCGAAGGAAAGTCATTGTATAGGTTGTCTGAGGAATGTGATGATACACCTTTTAACGATTACAACAGTAGAAACGTTACGTCCAGCATATCAAAAGTAATGGTACATATCAAAAGCCGAGACCACGGAATACAGTAGGCCGAGACCACGGAGTACAGTAACCAAATGCAACAAAAACGTCTTTACATAAATGCATAAATACATTAGTTGAATACAGAAATAAACACAACATTGTAAAAACAAATGATGATATTGTGTACCCTGTTGGGCTTAAACATGAAGTTGTCCATGAGTAAGTAGGATGCAATGTGAGATTAACAGAACAGGACAGAAGAACAGAGCAGTCATGTCAGAAAAAAGTGTAACTCACGATCCGTTTTGAGGCCTAGCTCAACTGCGCAGAGTTTTATGATCCATTTGGCCTCGCATCTACGCAAGTCCCTTGTTCTGTCTCCCCATCTTGGTGAGTTGGACACTTGTGTGATGCCATGGAGTCTAATGTTCAAAAGATCTTTTTCCCCGTGAACAGTATTGAAATGAACAGCAAGGGGATAGTTAATGTTGACATTTCTGATGGCTCTGACATGCTCCTGAATGCGTTCTTTCAGTGGGCGTATAGAGCTTCCAATGTAGATCAGACCACATACACAAATCAGGCAGTAAACAGTGTATTTCGTGTTGCAATTCATGAAAGTCCTGATGTGGTACGTATTCCCGGTGTTGTAGGAAAAGGTTAAGGTTTTGTTGAGGGCTAACTGGCAGGATATACAGCAGCCACACTTATAAAAACCAATCGGTTTCTCTAGAATCCACCCCGGAGGGCGTGTCAGAGGGGAGGGGCAGAGAAAGCTAGGGCACAAAATGTTTCTAAGAGTCCGACCCCTGCTGTGAACGATGGTGGGTGACCTGCCTACTGAGTCTTTGAGACACGTGTCCAGCATTAGCAAGTGCCAGTGTTTCTTGAGAATACGAAGTACCGCCTTGCTCGCAGGGCTGTATTGGGTAATAAAGGAGACCGGTCTCCTGCTGGAGGAACTCTTGGTGCCAGGCTCTTTAGGGCTTTTGATTAGTAAATCATGTTGGACCTTGTTAGAGATACGTTTACTAGCTCCCGAGATAAGTTTGTTGGAGTAATGACACCTCTGTAGGTTTTGACTCAAAGCTTATCAAAGCTTATCAGGGCTTTCTATACCTGTCTTAACCTACGTGCTCAATAACCTGTTCACCTGCTGCTGCTTGGGCAGCCATACTACTCTCAGGTCCACTAATCTAATAAGATCATTTTCACTTAACCGACTTAGCTGATCATTACCTACCATTCTGGCCGGATGGCCCAGCCTTGATGAAGTCACGTGTGTGACGAAACACGTGTTGGCTGTATATCTATGATGGCACATTGATCTCTAATACCCACGAATAAAGGCATCATCTACTAACAAGACTTGAGACCCTTCTTCAACCTCATACTTCCTCCAACCTACAACACACCATCAGGGATATTCATCCTTGTCATATTATTGGACAATATATTCTGTGTGCTGTGGCCAATTTGTTCCATTTTTGTCCTTGGGTACTTTGATACCCGATTTTGGTGCCTACTGGGTAGTAGGGCACTGGGCCAGATTGCACCAGTCTTTGCTTTAACCTATAAACCTGTTTAAAATTATTGTTTTACTGCCTAGAAGTGCGGCTCTCTTCACCCTTACTACCCTTTTGTTTAAATTTTACAAGGGGACCAAGTGGTTTTCCATTACGACACTGGTCTAAACACAACACTCATTTGAAATTGCACAATGGAGATTAAGCACTTCCTGGTGTGTAGACAAAAAGACTCTCTACGTCCTCCAGTATGAGTAAGGTTGAGCAGAATAACCCAATGGAGAATTCCGTTCCACCCTCTTACGAATGGCCAAAGTTTTTCATACCAGGTTTTCTCAGGTGAGGGAACACCGGACTAAACTTTACTGTGGGGAAAAACGGCTGGTTAAATCACTTTAGTCTTCAACAGCAACCATGCTTTGTCCCCTGCACACAATGCTCCCCCTGCCAGGACACTTACATGCTTCGTACCGCTCCCCTCCCTATGCCCTTACCTCCATCCATGACCTACACAGAAGCACCTCCTCCCGTTTCACACCTGCATAGAACACGTGGTAAATATGAGTGTTAAGCTCCAAAGTTTAGGCTGTTGTGCAGCTTTAGGCCTGGTAAAATGGGTTCTACAGTTATTCGCCATTCTGTCGTGTGTAGTTCATAATAGAACAGTAGTAGGATGCTGTTAATGCATCGTACTGGTTATTATATTATCAGTGCAGAGTTTGCCTGATAATTATTCCAGGCTTCTCACACTCAGGGCTATAGTTGCCTTAGCATAGGTAGCTTCTTCTTAATGTTTGTCATAGCTGGACAATCATGAAAATGCAAGAAACCTAATTAAATTTTCCACTTCAACTCTGGCGAGACCTGGGCCACTTGCGAGTTTAGTGAATAGATCCTGTAAATATTCACTCCCACCAACGGGTAAGATAACTGAGAAGTAGGTTATGATTTGCTTTATAAAGTACAATTACCAGATCATAATCGATTACCTACTAATTTGTATGCACAATAAACATGGTGATCTTCTGAAGCCCTAATGCTCTTTGAGAATACTAAATTGACATATGGCCGGAATGGATGGTAAGCAGGTACTGACTGAGTCATTAGAAGCATGATAGATGAGCTACAAACCATTTCTTCACAAACAATGCTGACTGCGTGACAACAAAGTAGTCATATGATTTTTTTAAGAGGTAGTTTTTTGCAAAAATATAGATTTAAGTATATGGCAACGGATTCCTAAGCAAAATTCCATTAACTGTGAAGCATTGTGTTTGCTTCTATTTTTTTCTTGATTTGGCTACTACAGCCTTCGAAATTGTAAGTTATTTTCACAATACAACATTGTATGGATGTTATTAAGAAGGCTGGTTTATTTCATACATTATATTTTGTTTCAGAGACTTTACTAGGCAGGATCTCCCGATTAAGCACACATGAGTCTGCAAAATGTATAGACTTTACTAAGTGATGCACATGGGCTAATTATGTTCTTCAATGTGATATTATTAAGTAGAATAAAATCACGATTGTAATTATTAGAGTGAATCGCACAGCAGTCAATGAATATTCACAGTTCATTCAAATGTTGTGTGCTAGAAAATACTCTTTCCTACCCTCAGTATCCAAAAGATTGTCACATAAATCCTCTCACTTTGTAGGCATACAAGGAAAAGTAAACAAGCACCCTCGGAAGACAGTGCCTGACATTTGACCTCGGTCTTCGAATGCACAGCAAATGTGATGAGATAAGAACAAGGTTTACAGGCTTGTTTACACAAAGGGAGCACTCAAAAGGACATTGTTTCTGTGTGTTGGAAGGGAAATGTGGAAAACTGTTACAAATAAAAAAACAACTTTCCTTGAAACCACTTATTCACTTTGATCTGGCTTAATTTGTTATTGGTTGCTTCTCCATGTTGATTTGACCATGAACAGCCTGGGGTGCATTGACCATGAGCAGCCTGGGGTGCAGGTGCTGAGTCTGCGTCAGGAGGTGAGCACAGTCTCTTCTTCATCTTGCATTGTTGTTTGGCATTCCAAGACCCTCAGAGTTTAAGTTGCCCTGTTAGGGCCAATTTTTGTGAACTGGTGGTCTTTACTTTCATTGTGTGTATGTTCTTTACACCACACTTATCTAAAACTTTGCCATGATGTATGTACTAAAGCATATCAATATAGTTCAGCCTTTAACCCCTTCTTCTAGGGTTGGGTGAGCGGGAAATGAATCTTCCATCAGGACGTGACTATCCATTGTACCAGCCAGGTGCTGCCTCAATGATAGTCACCTCCATTGAGTGGGCAATTTTTAAGTTTTAAACCTCACATTTCTGAAAGGCCAACCTGAGGGATGGTAAGAGTGGGTTCCTGTTAGAAATGGGGTCTACTGTTGGAAGTAGTTTACACCCTGTCCAAGTAGGGACCATCACTCTTGTCAGGGTAGGGGAGACACACAGCAAAGATAAACCTTGCCCACCCCCTTGTAAGCTTGGCACGAGCAGTTAGGTTTATCTCAGAGGCAAAGTGTGAAGTAGTTGTACACAGACACACAGTACTACAGTGAAAACACTACAAAAGGACTTCACAGCAGTTTATAAAACATACCCAATATTTATCTGAGTAAAACAAGACCAAAACGACAAAACTCCAACATACACAATTCAAAATATCTCTTTTTAAAAGTTTAAGCAAGTCTTAATCCATAAAAATCAATGGATCTATCTCTTCAGCACAAAGTAACTGGGATGCACCAAAAGAAAGATGATGAGGGCCACAGGGGAAGTGGGATGCTGGAAAACCAAAGCAATGCATTGTTTCCTTACTGCGCAGGGGAGGTGATGTGACGATTCTTTCCTCACAGGTGAGACGATGCGTCAGTTCATTACTGGCAGGGGAGGTTATGCATCGATTCTTTCCCTGCAGGAAAGGCAATGCATTGATTTCCAGATGCACAGCCTTGGTTCCTTACTGTTGTGCAGGGTTGATGAAAAATTGGCACCCAGAGTGATGCGTGCAAAATCCCGATATGCTGTGTTGATGGTGCTGGCTTAATTTGCTATTGGTTGCTTGTTCATATTGATTTGGACCATGGACAGCCTGGGGTGCAAATGATGAGTCTGCCTTGATAGGTGAGCACAGGCTCTTCTGCATCTTGCACTGTCGTTTGGCATTCCAAGACACTCCGAGTTTAAACTTCCTTCTTACAGCCAATATTTGTGAACTGGCGCTCTTAACTTGCAACATGTGCATGTTCTTTATCACCACACATATCTGGAACTTTGCCATAATGTCTTTCATAAAGCATATCAATATAGACCAGTCTTTAACCCCTCAAGTGGGACACGAATCTTCAATCAGAAAGTGGCTATCCATTGTACCAGCCAGGTGCTGCCTCAATTATTGCCAAATCTCCCTTGAGTTGGCAATTTTAAAGTTATAAATCTCACCTATCTCAAAGGCCAACCTGGGGGAAGGTGGGGAGTTGGTTCCTGTTAGAAATGGGGTATCTTGTTGACAGTGGTTTACAGCATGTCCAAGTAGGAACCCTAACTCTAGTCAGGGTATGGGAGTCACACAGCTAGGATAAACCCTGCTCACCCCCCTTGGTAGCTTTGCTCAAGCAGTTAGGCTTATCTCAGAGGGAATTTGTAAAGTGTTTGTACACACACACACAGACACAGTAACACAGTGAAACAAGCATTTGCAATGCAATAGGTCTCTCATTTGTGAGAGTTAGAGCTATTGGCGATGTAAATGCATAATTGGACATAAATTAGTCAACCCTGCCTCATAATTTTGTTGTTTCCTGCCATATAATTTCAGTGTCCCTCCATATAACTAATCTGCGCTGGGGTATGGATGCCAATGTTAGCAAAACGAGGAGGGGTTCTTGTGCACATCAGTAAAACTCACTAATAGTCGTTCATTTTGATACCAGTGTTTTTTTAAGCTGTATTATGAGCCCTGATATAACGATAAACTCTTGAAACAAATGGATGTATATGTTTGTATGCTGGGAAAATAAAGAGGTGGAAAATAAAGATGATTATCTGCTATTTTAAGAATTATTTTTTGAATGACAATAAAAGTTGGAAATATATTCTTCTATAGCGCTTGATTTAATTTGACAATGACAACTAAAAGTTGCCTCAATACTAACACTGGACTGTAACATAGAAAAACATGTACCGTTTTCAGGTAGAATGATGTGAGTCGCACATACACCATTATCTCAATGGTTACACTGCAACATTTCTTTAATCAACTTCATTCTTTTAATGAATTTTTTTGATGCAGATAGAAACTCGAGCAGAACTGCACCTTAAAACAGTCCTTAGTTAAGACCTTTGTTCTATCATCTTTTGAAATTATATACGTGCCTTGAGAACATCTGCAACAATTCTAATTACCACCAGCATCGACTTTATAAGAGCTTTGATGAGGCATGACCTTTTACAGTGCAAGGAACAGACTGCAAACCGCACGCCTATTACATCACAGTAAATCCATCCCATATTCACCTATTGATATCTGTCTCAGGCATCAGAGTTCCCTATTCCCAGAACTGCCTTCAGAACACTGCAAAGGGCCCATTAGCCAATGTATGACATGATGTATAGATGAGTCTACAAAATGCTATTTAGAAAACTGGTGGCATTTAGCATGCAATTACATATATATAGATAAAAAAATGCATGGTCAAATATAAATGGACAGTGGAGAGGGAAGGGTTCATTTTGTATTTATTAAGAATAATTTCTGCTGCTAGGGGAAAGTGCTGCTTATAACAGCAAGCATTTCGTCACTCCAGCTGAGAGCAATTCTGTGTTTTACGTAATATACATTCAAATGGTTTAAAATACAAAAGAAACAAGACCGCAATTCCTAAAATGCAAATGCCCCGACAGTCGGGAGACAGTTGATGTTCGCACCATGAGGGTAAATGGGTTCTGTTGTATTGGGCTTCATTCTCCAAACTGTTCCAACTACAGCAACTTATCTCTAGGTGATGCACACATGAAATCCTGCAATAAGCATTTTAAATGCAACGGGTTTCGCATTAGCTCAAGTAGGAGCTATTAGCGTTGTAATGAAAAAAAAAACTCAGCGATCGCAAAATGTAAAATGCAGCGCGATCACGCTGCATGGAAAATAAACAGATAAAGTAGTCCGGACACCATTCTGAAAACATCGAGCCTCGTATGTTTTTAGTAGTTTACTGGTGTTGTGTAGGTGGGCTAAACACCGGAAAAGGCTTGACATATGCATGCCTTTCACAAATGAAAGCAAGCGGATTTTAAAAGGCAAGCCCACAAACCAATGTAAGTGACTGATGTGGCATGGGCGTGGTTTGAAGCCCAAAGGGAGATTACAGGATGGGACAGAGAGCTTTGCGCTTGCCCATAAAAGTTGAGCAATTCAATTCACACAGACGCTGTTTTAGAAGAACTGAATTTTCCATGGAAAGTTTCTTTTATTGAGCGTATGATCAAATACTCTGCCCCAATATAATCGGACAAACTTGTGAAAGAGACACTATAGAGCGGAGTTGTGTAAAAACAACCAAGAAGTGTGGTGCAAGCCTCGTTTTGGATGATATTCCGGGTGAACATTTACTTAAAGACTGGCAACCAGCATCAAAGCATTGCCTGTTTCAGGCTGTTTTAGCTGACACTGTCATGTAAACTTACAGTGGAACAGAGAGGAGACGAGGGGTAGGTGGATATTGCAGTTATTTTGAATAATGTAATTGGGAAGCTTTACTTTGCAGCAGGTCACAGGGAGTCAGGAGCAACTGCAGAGAAGAGCGGCATTCGAGGCACATACAGAGCAGCAGTGTGAGCCTAGCATACTGCACCCTAGTGCATACCGCACCTAGTCACCATTGCGTGACTCCAGGGATGAGTGAGAACTTAGATGTGAACTGTCCCAGTGGTGACTCTACCGGAGCCATCTCCCACACTTTCTAGTCAGGCTAAAACTCAACTAGAGTGGTATTCTGGTCATACCTGAATTTCATGTCCTCCTGCTAGCTTCCAGATTTTCCTTGGAGAGTGTCTGGTTCCTAAAGTCCAGCATGTAACTGAATACATCCTGGGGTGGCTTCTTAGGAGCTTGCTTCCAGCACCCCTTCAGCAATCAGAGAAACCCTCTCACAAGGTGCCTAGGAAGAAGCTCAAAAGGGCTGAAGCCAACCCCCTTCTGCTGTACCTCCCTGTAGGCAAACAACAGACATGGTAACAGGACATCCCACTTACACCTCTTGATTACTGAGAGACCCATAATCATGCCCTTCAGGGTACTTTCAACCAACAGATTGCTTTGGCGGTGACAATGCATGGTGAACTTGCAGGTAACACCACATGCCTTTAACATGGCTTTCGTGTACAACAACATGAAAATTGTAACCCAGTCCCATACCACCACCTTGGGGAAACACACATGTGTGAAGATCCCCATAAGTGCCCTGTCCATAGTGGGCACAGTCACTGTCCTCAGGGGAATAGTTTCCAGGTACCGGGTGGCAGATTCCCCAAGACCAGGGTAAACCTGTTGCCCATGGCTGTCGTCGGATCCAGAGGACCCACAATGTCAATGCCCAAGCATTCAAAAGGGATGCTCATGACAGGAGATGGTTTACAAAGAGCCTTGCAAACCTTTCCAGACTTGCAGCTTGCCTGGCAGGGTTGGCAGGTCCTGGGGAATGCATTTGAATGTTTCCACATTTGGATCTAATAAAAGTGCGTGACAAGCCTGTCAAAGGTCTTTCCCTGCCCCAAATGACCTGTCATTTGCACATCATGAGCATGACCTAGTAGGAAGGCTCTGAAACAATGGGGTACAACCAGCACACAGGCTGCCCCAGACTCATCAACTTTAGGCTCGCTATACAGGAGATCATTCTCCCCGTAAATCAGGTGAGATCCAGAGGCATCACCAGCTGCCTAGGACTTGGCCTCTTTCCAAAGTCCCTCAAGAATGGGGCACTCTTTCTGCACTGCACAGAACGCCTCCCTAGTGGGGCCTCCTTCCTGCTGCCAATGAGTCAGTTCAGGTAGGTCCCCATTTCGGCCACTTCTTCCCCTGTAGGTTCTGGGGCATCTCCTTCAGGTTCAGCCTCCTCCTAGACCGTGGGAACTTCAGGAGCGGGTTTCCCATGCTCCGTGCCCCCCTTCCTCCTGGTAGGCACCTAGGCCACTGTTACAGGCTCCAGTCCTTCTGATCACTCTCTCTGGCAGCCAAGAACTCTGTGGTTATACACGCCCACTCTGACAATCGTAACATTTTCAAGTGCTACATGATCGCCACCTCCTTCCAGACAGCATGCTCCAGGTCGTTCCCTAGCAGACAATCAACAGACAAAGTTGGACTCACAGCAAACCTTAAGAAAACTGGGACCCCCCCATTCAAAGGGAACCTGAGCTACCAAACATTGGGGCTCACTGTTGTCTACTGCTAGAGTCTGGTAGACCAAACTAGGGATTACCTGCTCCTCCGAAACCAGATGACAGCGAATAATTGTTATGCTGGCTTCTGTGTCTCTTATAGCCTCCACCCACCTCCTATTGCTTGTCATCCACTGCCTGCACTTCCTATTGTTGTCAGACATGAGGGTTCTCTGGACCACCTCACCCAAGGAGACTAGGGGCAACTTTGCTGGCTTGCCACCACTAAATGGGGCCAAATCCTCTCCAAGCACTACAATGGCCATCTCTAGTGACTGCCCACCTGTTGGGGGGCTGTGTCCACTTGGGACACTTGGGACTTCCCCTGAAATGCCCTTCCTCATTACAGATGAAACACTTGAGGGATCCCTTCCCTGCAGGCTTACCTGAAGGGAAACAACTTTTCTTTTCAAGAAGGAGTTGGGAATACTTACCCTGGTAATTGGTTTGGGGCCCTTTAGAGAACTCCTTACTTTTATCTTTATCCCCCTCCTTCATCTGTTTGGGACCCTGCCCATTAATATCTGAGCCTCCCCCATATGACTTATTTTGGTCCCTTCCTGAGGTCAGTAAGCTTGCTGTTAATAAAGTGCTGGTGGAGCTCTGGAAAACAACAACTAGACAAGTGTTCCATTGCAATTAAATTGTACAGCCCCTGATATCTGTTACCTCGCTGTACTTCACTCAACTATCCAGTGGTCTGCAGAAGGAATCAACATACTCAACCCAAGTTACCAAGTTTAATACTCTACCTAAATATCACCTTGTAACTTTCTTGGGTGAATACTCCTGGTCAGGGCTTCTTTAATGGAGGAGTAAGTCATCTGATCATCTTCTTCTAAAGCCAACACAATGTTCCTCCCCCTACTGGGAAGTACTTCCACAGGCCTGCCCCCAAATCTCTCTCATGGACCATGTGCATTCTCAAAACCACTCCATAACCCCTAAACCGCTGCTATATGTCATCCTCCACAACATACTCGTTCACCACATGCTTGGGTATATGTATCTTTCCTTCAAAGTACACTGTAGATCTGCTGCCACCACCTGGACTTGCTCTATAAGTCCAGCTCCTTCAATATCAGCTCTTGAGCTAAAATCATCTTCTTCTTCTCCATGGCCAGCTTTTCCTTCTCTGCCTCCCTTTTAACCTAGCTAGTTCCATTTGAAGCTTCCAATCATGCTCTATCTTGAGCTTTGGCAGCTCCATTTTGCACTTCCTAGTTTTTTGTTTGTCCTCTAGCTCCTCTGTGGACAGACCTCTTTAAGAAACACTGATGCTGTCCCTGCAAGGTGCCTCCCTTCCAGGCAGACCCTGATTAGCCAAGGTAGCACCCTGCAGGCTCTGTTCCTCTGCATTCACAATAGCATTATCTTCCTCTGTGTGCTCACCAGCTGCCACCCAGTCCCTTAGCTCATTTTTCAGCCCCTTCTTCCTAGTGAGGCCTTTAATAGTTTACTGGGCTCCCTGCTGAACTTTGTGAGCTGTGGTACCAAACAGGTCCCCAACCTCCCCTGCTCAAACACCAAATCTGCAGCTCCCACTGATGGCTCATTAAACTGTGATATGGGTCTGTGTGGAACTCAAAAGTTGCAAAGTGAGAAAAATTAAACCAGTATGTTTGGGTGTAATGGTCTGGGATAAGGAAGTAGAGTACACCAATCAATGTGTGTAAAGTATAAATACAAGTCAAATCCTCACCTTTGATCACCAATGTTAGAAATAGGGTCTCTCATAGGCAGTGGTTTACACTCTGTCTCTGTAGGGACCCTCACTCTAGTCAGGGTAAGGGAGTCACCCAGCTAAGATAACCACTGCTTACCCCCACAGTAGCTTGATTCAAGCAGTAAGGATTATCTCAGAGGCAATGTGCAAAGTATTTGCACACACAGATGTAGAATCACAGTGAAAACACTACAAAAGGACTCCATACCAGTTTAGAAAAATAGCCAATATTCATCTGAGTAAAACAAGACCAAAATGACAAACATCCAACATACATAAGTCACAATATCTCTTTTGAAAAGTTTGAGCATGTCTTAATCCATAGGAATCAATGGATGTATTTAGCACAATCTACCTGGGATGTGTCAAAAACAAAGATGATTCGGGCCACAAGGGAGGTGAGGCACCAGAAAAGCAAAGCAATGTGTCAGGCCCTTACTGCGCAGGGGAGATGATGCATTGATTCTTCCCTCGTAGATGAGATGATGCTTTGGTTCATTACTGGCAGGAGACTGGCATTGCTTCAATCTTTGCAGAAAGGCCGATGCATCGATATCCAGACATGCAGCCTTGGTTCCTTATTTTGGTGTGAATCGTTGACAAATTGGTGACCAGGGACGATGCATGCAAAGACCAGATGCGCTGTGTTGATGGGGCTGCAGTGGAACAGGTGCTACATTGATTCTGCACCCAAGGGTAGGTCGCTCCCCCTGCCGCTGCAGCTCCTCCAGCTCCTCCAGGTTCCTGAGTTCCTGAGACCCACCTCACAGTAAGTACCTCCCAACCCCTCGCCCTGCCCCGCGCTACTCACCCTCTCTCCTGCTCCTGCTTCTTTTCCTCCTCTCTGTCTCTTCCTTCTCGCTCCTCCTCTGCAATCTTCTTCTGCACTCTTCTTCTCCCCGTCTTCTCTCTTCTTCTGTGTGCTCCTCATCCTCTCCTGTCACCTCTCTTCTTCCTCATCTTGCTCTGTGGTCTTCTGCCTTCTGCTCTTCGTCTTCTGTATCTTCTTTGTTGATCTTCTGTTCATCTGCTCTTCTGCTTCTTCGTCCCCTGCATCTTCCTCTGTGTTCTTCTGTTCTTCTGTGTTCTTCTCTTCTGTTCTTCTGTGTTCTTCTGTTCTTCTGTGTTCTTCTCTTCTGTTCTTCTGTGTTCTTCGGTTCTTCTGTGTTCTTCCGGTCCTCTGTGTTCTTCTCTTCTGTTCTTCTGTGTTCTTCTGGTCTTCTGTGTTCTTCGCTTCTGTTCTTTTGTGTTCTTCTGTTCTTCTGTGTTCTTCTGTGTCCTTCTCTTCTGTTCTTCTGTGTTCTTCCGGTCCTCTGTGTTCTTCGCTTCTTCTGTTCTTCGGTCCTCTCCGACTCCTGTCTCTGCCCTCCTGCTCCTACCTCACCCCCCTCTATCTCTCCACCTATCTCTCACTATCACCCACATCTACCCTTTTGCTAACTGCCTCCCTCACTCCTCTACCTATCTCTCCACCTAACTCCCTCACTCAGCCCCTCCTCCTATCTACCTATTTTTCTATCTCGCCCACCTATCTCTCCATCTATCTATTTCCCTATCTCTCCCCCATCCCGACACCCCCTCTGTTACCTATCTCCCTATCCTCTCACTCTACCTCTCACCCTCACCCACCTCTACCACCCCCCCTCCCCTATCTTTTCAACCCTACTCCTATCTATCTCCCTATTCTCCTAAAACTCTAACACTCACCCCCCTCCACCCTTAAACCCCCCTCCCCCAGCTCTTCTCACTCTACCTGTCCCCCCCTCCCTCGCGCTTTCCCGCCACGACCTCCTGCACGCCCCCGCCCCCCAGCTCCCATTCGCCCCCAGCTGACCCCTCCCCCCCTCCTCCCCCTCCTCCCTCTTATGGCGGCCGCTGGCGCGCCAGAGGCGCACCAGAGGCAAGCCCGTCTGTGCCCGTCCGTGCCTGGCCCGCGCCCAGTGCCACGACCCCTGGTCCCCAGCCCTCCCCTACCCCGCTGACCCGCTGCGACCCCACCACCCTCCACGCCCTCAACCCTGGGAGCTCCAACACCTGCTTCCAAGCCCACCCCAAGCGCACCCATGGACCCTTCGCCTGTAACTCCTGCAAACGCATCTTCCACCACGCAACTACCACGACCACCAGCCCACGCGCCATCAACCACCTCAAGTGCATCCTGGTCAACGCTCGCTCTGTCCACAAGCACGCCGTTGAACTCTGGGACCTCCTGGACTCCACAGCTCCGGATGTCGCCTTCATCACGGAAACCTGGATGAACGCCTCATCAGCTCCAGACATCGCCACTGCCATCCCCGAAGGCTACAAGATCTCCAGAAAAGACTGCACCAACCAAATAGGAGGAGGCATCGCCATCGTCTTCAAAGACTCCATCAGCGTCACCACCTCCACCGAAGACACCCCTCTCGCCGCTGAACATCTGCATTTTCAAATCCGCACCGACCCCAGGACCACTCTCAGAGGATTCCTCGTCTACCGTCCCCCCGGACCCCGCGCCCCTTTCAGCGACGCCACCGCCGACTTCATCTCCCCACACGCCCTCGCCTCGCCGGACTACATCCTCCTAGGCGACCTCAACTTCCATCTGGGACAGAACAACGACCCCAACACCACCGCCCTGCTCGACAACCTCGCCAACCTCGGCCTCAAGCAACTGGTGAACACCGCCACCCACATCGCCGAACACACGCTCGACCCTATCTTCTCCGCCAGCAAACACATCTTCTTCAGCCACACCTCCGCTCTACACTGGACCGACCACAGCTGTGTCCACTTCACATTCCGAAGCGAGACCCGCCACCTCTGCACTCAACCCATCCCTCGTCGACAGTGGAACAAGATCCCCGAAGAGCAACTCCTCTCCGCACTCGCCGCCAACCAACCCACCCTCACCACCGACCCCAACGACGCAGCCCTCAGCCTCACAAACTGGATCTCCAACTGCACAGACAACCTTGCTCCCCTCAAACGCACGCATCGACAGACCAACACCAAAAAACCTCTCTGGTTCTCTGACACCCTCAAAGAATCAAAGAAAACTTGTCGCACCCTCGAGAAGGCCTGGTGCAAGGACCACACCACTGACAACATGACCGCCCTCAAGAACGCTACCCGCGAACACCACCACCTGATCCGCGCTGCCAAAAGGAACTTTTTCACCGACGACTGGACAAAAACAGCCACAACAGCAGAGAACTTTTCAGCATCGTCAAGGAGTTCTCCAACCCCAACGCCAACGCAAACGCCGTCACGCCCTCACAGAATTTGTGCGAATCCCTCGCCACCTTCTTCCACCGCAAGGTCAGCGACCTTCACGACAGCTTCGGACACCAGACCCAACCTAACATCACCGAACCCGCACCCCCGGCCTTCACCCTCAACAACTGGACCCACATCAACACTGAAGAAACCAAATCCATCATGAACTCTATCCACTCCAGCGCCCCTTCGGACCCCTGCCCTCACTTCATCTTTAATAAAGCCGACGACATCATCGCCCGCACCTCCAGGCCGTCATCAACTCTTCTTTTTCTTCTGCTACCTTCCCCGAATGCTGGAAACACGCCGAAGTCAACGCCCTCCTAAAGAAACCTACGGCTGACCCGAGCGACCTGAAAAACTTCCGCCCCATCTCTCTCCTGCCTTTCCCAGCCAAGGTAATAGAGAAGACCGTCAACAAACAGCTGACCACCTCCCTGGAAAACAACAACCTGCTCAACCCTTCACAAACCGGATTCCGAACCAACCACAGCACGGAAACCGCCCTCATCTCAGTCACAGACGACATCAGAACCCTGATGGACAACGGTGAAACAGTCGCCCTCATCCTCCTCGACCTCTCGGCAGCCTTCGACACCGTCTGTCACCGCACCCTAATCACCCGCCTCCGCTCCACCGGGATCCAAGGCCAGGCCCTGGACTGGATCTCCTCCTTCCTCTCAAACCGTTCCCAAAGAGTTTACCTCCCACCGTTTCGCTCAGACCCCACCGAGATCCTCTGCGGCGTACCTCAAGGCTCATCGCTCAGCCCGACACTCTTCAATGTCTACATGAGCCCCCTCGCCAACATCGTACACAAGCACGACATCATCATCACCTCCTACGCTGACGACACCCAACTTATACTCTCCCTCACCAAGGGCCCCGCCAGCGCCAAGACCAACCTACAAGAGGGTATGAAGGACGTCGCAGATTGGATGAGGCTCAGCCGCCTAAAGCTGAACTCTGACAAAACAGAAGTCCTCATCCTCGGCAACACCCCGTCCGCCTGGGACGACTCCTGGTGGCCCTCGGCACCGCACCGACCCCCACAGACCACGCCCGCAACCTCGGCTTCATCTTGGACCCCCTTCTCACCATGACCAAGCAAGTCAATGCCGTGTCCTCCGCCTGCTTCCTCACCCTCCGCATGCTCCGCAAGATCTTCCGCTGGATCCCCGCTGACACTAGAAAAACCGTGACCCACGCCCTCGTCACGAGCCGCCTGGACTACGGCAACACCCTCTACGCTGGGACCACCACCAAACTCCAAAATCGCCTGCAACGCATTCAAAACACCTCGGCCCGCCTCATCCTCGACGTACCCCGCAACAGCCACATCTCCGCACACCTGAGACACCTGCATTGGCTCTCAGTCAGCAAAAGGATCACCTTTCGACTTCTCACCCACGCACACAAAGCCCTCCACAACAAGGGACCGGAATACCTCAACCGACGCCTCAGCTTCTACGTCCCCACCCGCCTCCTCCGTTCCTCTGGCCTCGCGCTCGCTGCCGTCCCTCGCATCCGCCGCTCCACGGCGGGTGGGAGGTCTTTCTCCTTCCTGGCAGCCAAGACCTGGAACTCCCTCCCCACCAGCCTCAGGACCACCCAGGACCACTCCGCATTCCGGAGACTCCTAAAAACCTGGCTTTTCGAGCAGCAGTAACCCCCCCTTTCCCCTAGCGCCTTGAGACCCGCACGGGTGAGTAGCGCGCTTTATAAATGTTAATGATTTGATTTTGATTTGACAGGCGCTGTGTTAATTCTTCTGGTGCAGCACATTGATTCATGGACTTTCTCCTTCAGATAACCAGCTTGCACTTCCAAGGGCCCAATAACTGGAGTTGGCACCACTTGGCAAGTTAGGACTCTCAGCAGAAGAGCCCAAGTACTGGCAAATGAAGTATTTGATGTCCCAGAGACCTCTTAACAGGTGGCAAGCTCAGTCCAAGCCTTTGGAGAACCTTTGGAAGCAGGATGTAGAACGTAACTTCCAGTCCCAGGACAGAAGCAATGAGCAGCAGGTCAGCACAACAAAGCAACAGGCAGAGTGGTAGCCCCTCATAGAACATCCAGCTCTTCTTCCTGGCAGAATTCCCTCAGTCCAGAAGGATTCAAACTATGTGGTGCCAGAGGTCCAGTACTTATATCCATTTCTGTCTTTGAAGTAGGCAAACTTCAAAGAGAAGTTTTTGTGTTGCACAAGAACCTGCCTTTCCCAGCCCTGACACCCGACATTCCCCAGGGGGTTGGAGACTGCAGTGTGTGAGGACAGGCACAGCCTTTTTCATGTGCAAGTGTCAGCTCCTCCCACCACTCTAGCTAACGAAGACCCATCAGCCTGGTGATAAGCCATCAGGATATGCAGGGCACACCTCAGCTACCATTGTGTGACTGCTCTAGGTCAGCCCAACTGTAATCTTGACCCAGAGATGTATTCAGCAGACAGTCAGAGGCACAGAATTGTTACGCAGCAAAATTCCCACTTTCTAAAAGTGGCATTTTCAAACTTACAATTAAAAAAAAAATTCACCAAAAGATGTATTTTTAAATTGTGAGTTGGGAGACCCCAAATTCCATATCTCTATTTGCACTGAAGTGAAATTACACTTAAAAGATTTTTTTAAAGGCACGCCCCATGTTACCCTAAAAGGGAGATGCCTTGCAATAGAATTTAGCAGTATTTCACTATCAGGACATAAAAAACACACCAGTACATGTCCTACCTTTTAAATACACTGCACCCTGCCGATGGGACTGACTTGGGCCTACTTTAGGGGTGACTTGCATGTTGAATAAGGGAAGATTTTTGCCTGGCAAGTTGGTGAGGAAATAGGTATCTGGTCATTAGTGTGAATTTTCCACCTTTTATTCAGGTACGAAAGGGAGAGGGAGGCATTCTTCCCTTCCCCGTTTCCTTCAGGAGCCATTTGGAGAACCCAGGATCTTCTGCCATGTAATAGCTCTAGCCTCTTCAAGGCCCTGACAACAGACCGGCTTCCCCCTATATCTGGGGAGACCTTGGACATGTTGAATATGTTAGTTGCATTTCTTTCACATAGCTGCCACAAGCACATATCCACTTCTATTTCAAACACTCTTTCTTTCTTTAATTTACTTTATTCGGTACAAAAAGACCATAAAAGACATAAAATAAATAAATAACATACAGAATTTCACAGTCATAAAAAGAATTCTAAAAAACATTGTTAATACATTTTCCGAGCACCAAAAGCAGCATGTATAAAATTTAGCACAGCCTGGATTATGTCCACATTTCCCAAATCGTGTAAGTGGGAGTAAGCAAGTTGGCTAGTTCTAATACTGTTAGACTGAAATAGCGGACGTAAAAACCTTTTTCTTGGAAGGGTATATAAAGTGCAGAAAAGCATAAAGTGTAATGTGCTTTGAGATGTCTTTCCATTGCAGCAGCAGGGAGGGAGGATCTTAAACCAGGTTCCAGCAACTGGGAATGCCACAAGATAATGTAAGGTGTTTAGACATAGGGGGTGATTCCGAGACCGGCGGGCGGCGGAGGCCGCCCGGCAGTCTACCCCCGACAAAATACCGCTCCGCGGTCGCAAGACCGCGGAGGGTATTTTGAGATTTGCCCTGGGCTGGCGGGCGGCCGCCAAAAGGCCGCCCGCCAGCCCAGGGCAAATCTACCTTCCCACGAGGACGCCGGCTCCGAATGGAGCCGGCGTAGTGGGAAGGTGCGACGGGTGCTGTTGCACCCGTCGCGTATTTCAGTGTCTGCTTTGCAGACACTGAAATACTTTGTGGGGCCCTCTTATGGGGGCCCCTGCAGTGCCCATGCCATTGGCATGGGCACTGCAAGGGCCCCCAGGGGTCCCGCGGCACCCCCTACCGCCATCCTGTTCCAACAGGATGGCGGTAGGGGGTGTCAGAATCCCCATGGCTGCGGAGCGCGCTCCGCAGCCATGGAGGATTCACCCGAGCAGCGGAAAGTCGGCGGGAGACCGCCGACTTTCCGTTTCTGACCGCGGCTGAACCGCCGCGGTCAGAATGCTTGAGGGAGCACCGCCAGCCTGTTGGCGGTGCTCCCGTGGTCGGTGACCCTGGCGGTCACCGGCCGCCAGGGTCAGAATGACCCCCATAGTCTTGTGAGTAAAAACCTTTGTCGCTCATGATTAATGATGGTCAAGTACAACTTCGGTTGAGGTTGTTGTGTCTCTAAGTTTGTCCGTTGGCTCATTAAACAGGAGGCTGGGTCCGTATCCTGATTTTTCTGCCAGAATATGTCTTTGACCTTCTTAATGTCCTGTCTTGTTAAGGTATCTGGTTTAAGGAAGAAATCTCCTAGTCCTAATGATAGGAGAGAGAGATAAACATATCTAAGCCAGGGTATATCTAGAAATCGTGACAGAAGAAGACAGTCCTGTATCACCTTTCTACATAGAAGCGTTTCAGGCTTGGTCCAGATTTTTATCCACAATATAAGAGGTTGAAGTTTTATATAGCTGGATATGTATCTCAGACCTACTTCTTTGTGACAGAACTTTGTTGGTGTAGATTGGGGGACTGATAGTAGCTTTCTTAGAAATTTGTTTTCTATAATCTGGAGCCCTGTACAATCTGCAAGCCCCCAAACCCCAGCTCCAAATGTCGCGACGGAAAGGCATTTAGAAGTGAAGACAGTCATCATTTCCTTAACAGGTTTGTGTCGTAGTCTTCTTGCAAATCTAAAAACAGCTTCACTGTTTTTTTGGAATTGAATTGAACGTGTATTAACTAAAAACTTCCAGTTAAAATCTACATCAATAGGGACCCCCAGATACGTAAAATGTGGGACCTTTAATATCTCATGCCCATTTAAAATAAAAAAATTCGTTTTTGCTAATTTAGGACCACACTTCATGACAAATGACTTGGTTCTATTAACTTTAAGACCAAGGTTCCTCAAAAAGGTATTAAAAGCATTCAATAAAATCTGGAGGCCATTCGCTGTCCTTGAAATTAATACTGCATCATCTGCATATAAAAGTACAGGGACTGGGGAGCTATTAATAACCGCGGAGTCTTTTCCTAAATCGCAAATAAATTTCTCCAGCCCATTTATGTATAAGAGAAAGAGAAAAGGGGCAAGAACACAACCATGTCTGACCCCTTTTTGTGAGGGGAATTTCTCTGTCAGGCCTCCCTCCCAAGAGTAACGGATCCGAGCCTCAGTGCAGGCATGAAGTTTACTGAGTAATACAACTATATGTTTATCCACGCCCATACCCAGCATTACCTTCCACAATTTCTCCCTGCTGACTGTATCAAAGGCGCAGGAGAGATCCATGAATGCTAAGTGTATACAGACCCTTTTGGCTTTAGTATATTTCTGGACTATAAGTGTTAAAACACTCATATTGAAAGGAATATCATAAAGTAACAGGTATATTGCAGTTCAGTGCTGCCCAACGTTTTGCAGTAATTAATGTGATCTTTGATGTAGGACACATTTTATGTTACCAAGCAGGTTATTTCCGTAGTGTGATGTTTCAGCAATAATGTGTCATCCTCTAGGGAGGTGCTAGTTGATCTGCAAATCTCATTGTGGATGCATCTGAAGATTGTAAACTATTTACTAAGAGCATTACCTATTTAACAGCAGTACATTGAAAGTGGAAGGAAAATATAGTCCTAGATAGGCATTTTGAAAGGCTGTTTTGCAATAGTGTTGCAATAGGAAAGTCAAAGCAGGGGGCCTGGTCCACAAATTAAGGGGCATATTTATAATGCCCTAGTGCCACCTTTCACCACATTAACATTATTATTGATGTTAATGTGGCCCAACAAGGTGGAAATCCCCACGCCTTATTTACAGAGTGTCTCAATGCGTGCATTGCTCCAGTCTGTAACCATTTGCGCTACATTATGCCTGCACCAGGCATAATGTATACAAAGGGGGCGTTCCCCCGTTAGGGGAGCCAGAAAAATGGCATAAGTAAATCTCTGACATTTCCTTGTGCCATTTTTTATGGCACTTTTAATTCCTGCTCAAGAGCAGACGTTAAAAGAGGTCTTCCATTCTTTAAAATGGGACCCTGTGTACTCTGCACCAATATTTTGGTGCTACTCCTGCAGAGTAAATCAATAGCATCATAAAAAATTATGCTATTTTCCCCCTATCCTGTGCCATGGTGTGCCGTACTTTAAATACAGCACACACATGGTGGCGGTAGGAGTGTGCTAAGGGGTGCAGGGAATGTGGTACTGCGTGTGGTGCAGCGCCACTTTCCATAAGTCTGCTCCAAAGTTTTCCTGCCGGTTTATTGCTATGGGAAGCCCTCCTCAGATGAGAATAGTCACTGGTAGACTGAATGGTATGCTTTTACCTTCTTACATCTATTCAATTTAATTCTGAAGGAAAAATAAAAATATGCACTTTTAATATGAGAAAGTATGAACATGTTTTTAAACGGTTGCTCTATGTATGTGGTACTGGTGTAGTGTAGCACAAACCTAGAGATAAAAAGATAGGGTAGTGTAGGAAAGTACCACCTTTCTAGCATAATTACCCCCACTTTCTGCTTAATGTCAGTCTGTTCAGACTGGTGTTCACTGGGATCCTGCTAACCAGGGCCTCAGTGTCTGTGCTCTCTCTTCTAAATTTGGTTGCTGGTAAACGTTTTACACCCACAATTGGCATACTGGTGCACCTATGTAAGTCCATAGTATATAGTATTTAGATACTCAAGGCACTGGTACACCAGGGGTCCACAATGGGCTGCAGCATGTATTGTGACATACGTGGGAGCCCACGTAAACTGTGTCTGCAGGCTTGCCATTGCAGCCTGCATGAAATGGTGCATGCACTCTTTCACCCCAGATATAAGGCTTGCCTTGTACCCTGGTCACTGGACTTAGACACTGTAAGTCATCCCTCTGATAGGCCCTTCAGTCCAAGGGCAGGGTGCATGTCCCTAAATGTAGGGTACTTTGCATTAGCAGGGCATACCTACAAGCCCCAGATTCCATTTCCTGGGCTTTGTAAGTGCCGGGAAGCCATCTTAAGGTATGTAGTGGACACTGGTAAACACGAGCAGTCCAACTACACAATGGCTTGTCTGAATCTAGGCATGATTGGTATCAAACATGTTGGAGTCATGCAACTACACAGATTCCAGTGCTAATTGCATGTTCTCCTGTACTCTGGGGGTTCCTTAGAGGTTCCCTGAGCTCTGCCTGTAAAGCCTTATGGGGTCTGGCTGCCACTCCACACTGCTGCCAACCCCAGACACATTTCTGTCCTCCGACTAGTGAGCCTGGCTCAGGCAGAGGAAGGCAGAACAAAGTTTTTTCCCAAGGGAGCAGTGTGACCACCTCCTCCTGTCTATTAGGTGTCTAAGGGGTGGGGTGGCATAGCCTCTCAGCGTTACCAGACTGCTTTGGAGGGCACATTTGGTGCCCTCCTTGCATAATCCAGTTGGCACCAGCTCAGGAACCTGTGGTTCCTGCACTGGTGTGAAACTGCACAAAGGACAGGGGAGTAACCACCCCACTGTCCAGCACCTCCCCTAGGGAGGTACACAGAGCTCAGCCAGGTGGCCACTTGACTCTGCCATCTTGAAAACACTGCAACTTTGCACTCTGCAACTCAAAGATCAACTGCTGTCGTGCAGCTACTGTGATGTGGGACTACTGTTTTGTTGTGCTGCTGAAGCCTCCTTGTGACTACCTGTGCCCGTCCCTGTGGGTCACTCATGGGGACTAAAATGACTTCTGCCGGTCTTCCTGTGTGCTGAGGGCCAGCCCTGATTCCTCCAGGGTAGAGCCTCCTGGACCTTACTGGTCCCCAAAAGTCTGCAAATCCATCTTCAGGTCCTTCTTGCATTTGCCAGTGAAACAAATGAACTCCACCACTACTTCCCTATTTTGGCCTATGGGACAACTGGGTAGGTAAACCCACTGAACCTGGTTGCCGGGGCCACTTGCTGTACTTATCTCTTGTGTTTTCTTCTTTCTCCAGCTCCTAGCTAGCTACCATACTCACATTGGATGGGCGCACTATTTCGCGATCCACTTACTTAGTATATGGTTTGGCCTCTCCTACAGCCCTATACATTTTATGCTATTTCTGTTGGTTATTTTTTGTATATATGGTGTGCAAATAGCTCCAAAGGGAGATATACCGTAGCTAGTCTAGTAGTAGGCTGTAATAAAAAGTACTTTATTTTTGCAGCACTTGTATGGTTCTTTGTTGTGAGTTACTCTCTGACTACTGTGGTATTGCAAGTGCTTTACATTTATCCTGGATAAGCTTTAGCTTCTCACCTAAGCTACCCTTAGAGAGCTTTTGCTAGCTGGACCTCTATTCACTACCACTAAGGGTTGCCTGGACCCACTATAGGGTGCCACAACACAGAAGTACACCATAAGCTGAGCCAGCCTCCTACAGGTGGCACTGTACAGATTCAAAAACCTATACAGTAAATGAGAGGAGAGAGAAACTTTTATAATAATGTAGCTAATGGAATCATTTAGTAAGTGTCTACCGGCACAGTGGGGAAATCAAAGTTTAAGAGCTCTGGAACATTTTCAGATGACTGCGTTTTTGCAGAAGGAAATGAAACAGGAAATCCATCTCGACTTTCAATGCCTAGTTAACTATAAAAATCAATGATAAATACCAAATCTTTCGGTTTACTGAGGAAAACGAAGCTTTGACTCAAGGAGAGGGGTGGCGAGCGGTTACTGCGTTGCAGCCTCATGAATTTTGATAAACTCCCAGTCATGTGTCTTATTATCGCCAGAGGGAGAGCTTTGGCGATGTGGTTCAGTGCAATAGAGTCAGGTGTCCTCAGACTGATAAGTAAAGAAGACAAACAGCTGAGACTAGCAGAAGAGAATCACAACCTCCCAGAGGACCCCTCTCTACACAAGCCTCCACATCAATGAAATTATCCTGCCTTCCAGGCGCACATTTCCACACAGACGGATAATAGGGAAAAGATAGAATTTGTGAGGCACGCAGAGCTGTGGTTATTCTTTTGAATGTCCCCTCCGATGGCGCGCGGTGAAGAGAGAAATCGTCCCTGCTCGAGAGGTGATCCCTATCCCGCGCAGTCAGATTGCATCGGCCACGTCTGACAAGGACTGAGCCATCTCGAGGATCGCCATCCGCTTCTAGCCATGGAGGCCACGAGGATCCTTCTGCTTATGCGCGAGCTGCAATGAGCTGAATGTTTGTGCAAGCACTGCCGAGGGTCAGAGTTGCTGTAGTTCATGTGTTAATACTTACTGAAATTATTCCTATAAAGCAGTATCATTATTTTTCATTTTATGATCAGAGCACTTTAGACACAGGCTTCGAAGTGAAGAATCCCAGTAATACACTTGAACGTTCAATCAGCAACCTTATTTGTGACAATGACTTGAGCCAGGAGAGCATTGTCAGATGAGAAGACCAGCTAGACAGATAAACCCTCCCAAAAGACTCACAGGTTGCCTTCTAAAGAGTGAGCAAATGTGCCTCAATTGCAGCTTACTTTCCCCCATGCATCTGCTTAATGATAGCTTCACTTTTGCCTTCTCTCTCTATTGCCTCTCCCACTCCCCCTTCATCTCTTTTTAAAACTACTTTACACCACTTGTCTTCCTCTGAATAATAGTCTCCATCTATTTCAGTGGCAGCCGTCGTATAAGTCAAGGGGATGAGTGGTAGAGGCAGGGGTACGGAGACAAGGTAAAACTTAATTTAAAAAAAAAACGCTAACTTGCCTCTGTCCCAATCGCCTCACGCTCCTCTTCTTCTGGTGTTCCAGAATTCACTACTGGGACACCTGCACAGGCTCCCCAGAAATCCTGGCACTGCTTTCATGCAAAACCTTGCACAAAAGCAGTATCGGGATTGGTTTGAGTGGCAGTGACTGCTCGTCAAGGTCTTTGCAGTTTCTCCAGCCCGGCTTTTAAACATGGCCGGCCTGGAGAAACCTAAGTGCGCATGTGTGTTTGGCCGGACTTAGGTGCACTCTCCCCTCCTAACCCCTCCCACCTTCTGTGGCCCAGCCCTGCCCCTCCCTGTACTCCACTGCTGGCTGTGCCAGAAGCAGAAATAGTAAGCTGTTGTTTTATTTTTTTGCTTCTGTCCCAGTGGGACATTGCTCTTTCGCCATTGCAAAGGAGCTGCTCCTGATCTATTTCTGTGTGTTTCTATGAGCCTCACTCGCTAAGTCTGTCTTTGTCTATTTGTCTCTTCAAGTCGTTCTGTGCATATTGGTATTTGTCTCTTTACACTATACTACGGCCTACTTTTTATGCAGGTACATTTTTTTCCTTTGGATGCCCCTGACTCTCTCTGCCAGTTTAACATTGACAGTCTCTCTCTTGATCTTTGTCTCTGTCTATCTATATCAATATCTGACAATCTCTGCATCTCTATCTGTCTCTGGCCTTCATTGTCCATATCAGTATGGCCCTTTCTGAACCACTTATCTGTGTTGTGTTCATTCACAATGAGGTAAAAAACATAACTGGGGCAATGTGGAATAGACAGACAGTGATATTCACATAGAGATTAATCAAATAGGTAAAGTTAGTCAGAAGGAGTGAAGTAAACAGATTGAGAGAGAAAGAGATTTCGAAATAAAGAGAAAGAGACTGAGTGAAAGGGAAAAAGAGTTAGCGAGAGAAAGAGAGACTGTAGGGCCTTATTAGTTCTGCATATGAAAAGAACCTGGCAAAAAATAGATTTTGCTCTGCTGCCAAATTTTCGTTCCCCCACCTTATTTAGAGATGGAAATGTAGTGAATTGCACATTATGGCCTGCTTCGAGCCTTCATTTTTAAATGCACATTTTTAACATAGCTTTTCTTTTCTGTCGGAAACGTTTTACATGGCTTTTCGTTTATATGATAAAGTATTGCAAAATCATTTTACATGTTGCTTGTTCCTAGTAAACACTGATGTCATCTAGTCTGTACACACTGTCCAGAGATGAGCACACAGAATAAACATTCTGATTGTCCTTGGAGACAGCTCCACATTTGGCGACATATCACAGTGTCAAGCCTGCACTTTTGACACAGATGGTGCTTGTATAATATAGACTGACTCTGTACTATATGAGACAGAGGAGCACTTCTGCTGGGCTTATCCTGGAACGTGGCACGCAGTGCCTGAGATGCAGTTTTGCTGACTCTGATGCTGATCCTGATTTCAGCAGCTACCCCTCACAGGACCACTAGCCTGCACCACACAGACCGGCTTCCTGGTGTCCTGGTACATCTTACCCAGGTATGGGGTTCAGATTTTCCTAATAGATCTGGCAGAGGGGGCTCCCACTATGCTCTCTGAAGTGTATGTAGTTACAGACAGGAGTATGTTAACACAATTACAGAACCATGGTTGAACTATTTATCTTTTTCACCATCTTTGTAATGCCGGTTATCATGATCTGCCTTGTTTGACTAATAATTGCAGCTCATGTTTTTATGCAAGAATAAGACTATTGCAATAAATGTTCTAAACAACATTTTCACATTATTTCTTATGTCCAATCTTGGGTACTCAAAGAAACAAAAAAGGGTAGATCTGTTTCCTGGTTTCCTTAGGAATCTGAGAGGCCATGTTCGAGGTTGTGGAACCCACCTGGTACCCTGGTGGGTTTAGGGGTTCAGATAGGGCACTGTGAGCTATCTAGGAATCGTGTAATCATCCCCATTGGTGTATGTAGACTGAGACCCTATACACTGATGTTTATGTTGACCAAATACACAGTCCTACATTATTTGTAGGAACTGTATAACAGTAACTGCAAGATTTTCAAGAGGAGAACTTCAACTGGCTCTGAATTTTGAAACCCTGGACTTGACAGCCCATCCACAACTTCCAACCAGGTAATCATATTAAAAACTGAATCCTATTTAGTATTGGGTGATGGTCACTAGATTTCCATGCCATGGACCGCCATGCTTTCTATTAGTCAATGTAAAGATGATTGATGTGTGGATCTTATATGGCCAAACAAATTGGCTGGAAATATAATAAGAATTGTAACTACTAAGTAATCCTAAACATGGCCACAAACAAAGTACTGCAAGTGAGAAAACCTCATCAATTTTGGCTGCCCACCTAGTCCAGTTTCCAGTCAGAAGGCAACCAGTTGTGCCAAGAGGATCATCAACAACAGTCTACATTCTTAAGGAACCATGGGACTGTTTCCATAAGAACCACAATGCAGAGAATCACATCATCAGCATTGTAACTGTGTCAAGAAGAACGAAGGATGACGTCTCCGGGTGATTTCCAAATTGGCAATGTAAGATTGTATATTCCAGTTAACAATAACAACAATAAGATGACGCTTGCATCGTCTAAGGTATAACACAATTGTTTTTGTTTTCAGGAGAAAAAATTGATCTGGCTCGAAATGCAACAATGACAGAAAATAATGAACTGCACCAAAAAAGAATGAAGAACCTGAAGAGGGAAACATGATTTTTAAGCCAATCTTTAGTCCCTCCAGTACAGAATGCAGCCTCATTTGCTTATAAAACCAAGAACCAAAATTCTTATAACATGTCCTTTCCTCTTCTGTAAATTGTAAGAACTCATTAGGATTGTTCTTACAGATTATTTCTGCCATCTAAAGGACTAACGTTTACTGCTAACCAACTAACACATTTATATCAGGCACATTAACTCCCAAGGTGTTGGGCTCCTCCACATGTGTTTTTAGTCTTATGTTATTTTTGTGTAATGAATCCCAGTTGTTTGATCCTATGCTTGAATGTGGATGGTTGCTAACAAACACATAATGAATGACAAATACAAACACAGTTTAGTTTAAGGAGGTTATTTGGTGTAATGCATTAATATTTCTTTTTGCAGAGTAAAACAGCTCTACTAAAGTAGGACAATAGGGTACTTAGGGGCATATTTATACCTCATTTGCACTGAATGTGCATCATTTTGTTGCCGCAAATTCAGCACAAAACTGACTCCATATTTATATTTTGACGTTAGACCCGTCTAACGGCAAAATATTGGCGTTTGAACCATTTTTTAGATGACTGAACCTACCTTGCGTCAATGAGATGCAAGGTAGGTGTTCCCATCTAAAAAATGGTGCTAAACCCATAGTCCCAAATTTATCCCCCTGTGCTAAAATGATGCACGGGTGGGAGGAGGGGCTAAATAATGGTGCAAAGCTTGCTTATCAGACCCTTGCTGGGTCAGACCAGACATTAAAGGACCTGTGGACCAATGTCCATGGTCAAACACCATGGAATGGGTCCACAGGTGCCCTCCTCAAGCCCCAGCAACACCACCACCCACACCAGAGGGACACCAGAGGATGGGGGACCCCATCCCAGGTAAGTAGAGTAAGTATAGGAAGTATTTTTAAAAAAATTAAAGTGCCATTGGGGCCCAACTTTGGGCCCGTGCATGACACAAGTTGCAATGGCCCTGGCCAGGGGACACTGGTCCCCTGTGCTGACCATTAGGGTGGTGGGCATGACTCCTGTCTTTTCTAAGACAGTAGTCATGTGGTATGGATGGTTTTGCGTCAGAAAAAGATGCTAGGCTGGTTAGAGTCATCTTTGTTTACTCTAACCAGCCTTTTTGGTGCAAAACCCCCTTCTCCCATACCACCAGCCCCACCCGGCTAACATCATTTTTTTTTTACGCTAGCCCACCCTTTGCACCGGCTTGTGCCATTCCATAAATATGGCGCACAGCTGGTGTTCAGGAATGGCGGAAGCCAGTGCTAAACTTTTTGGTGCAAAACTGCATTAGTGCAGTTTTGCACCAAAATGTATAAATATGCCGCTTAGTCTTTGTTTTGCTTGCATTGATCAGTAATCTCACTATTCAGGGAGAAAACACCAGGACCTGTTAAAGTAATTGATCATTTGCTTTTCTAAAAGAAAACTCTAGATTCATCGATTACCTTTAAACATTTTAAGACTTAGATGATGGGGGTAAAACCCCACAATACTGCTTGGCAAATTGCTCTGCCTGTAGTGCATCTTCTGTACAGGTAGAGACACTGTAGACAGTGAGATATTCATGAGGCAGGCAGGGATCTCCAAATCTGGTGAGTTGTCCTTCACCAGGGGAGCAGAGAACATGAACTCTACTGATCTGGTAAGCACGAGGACCATCTTTTCAGGTCCCAATGACCTGCTGGGTGAGTTAAACACAAGTAAAGTGTGAGAGAGAAATAGAGAACTAGTGACAGAGGAGAAGACAGACTGCCGGTGACATAGCAGCAGTTAGGTGCACAGACAATAGAGTGAGAGGCAGAACTATACTGAGAGTTGGGTGACAATGAGAGTGTGTGTGTGTGTGTGTGTGTGTGTGTGTGTGTGTTTGTTAAGGGCTGTCAGGCATGCTAACACTGCCCACCTATGAAGCGGACCAAACGAGTCACAGTTTTTCACCACCTCGAGAGCTTGCATGTCATCACTTCACTTGATATATGAATGATGACTTTCTCATCAAGAACCCTTGTTGTGATTTTCGCATCATCCTTCTGCACAGAAAGAGGCACCAGTGATTTCCCACCAAAACTGTCTTTAAAAGAGAAAGCCAGGCAAGAGGACTTAATTTCCCATCAAAAGTCTGCACAAGAAGTAATACCACTGCATTTTTCATCATCCATTTGCACTGAAAATGACATCACTGGATTTTCCATGACCCATCTGCACAGGAAGTGACATCACTGGTTTTGAGCCAAAACCATTTTTTAAAGGAGAAGTCAATCAAGGGGCATATTTTCTAATTATATATTTGAACAGAAAATGGTATCACTGCATTTCCCTTTACCCATCTGCACAGGAAGTGACCGTTAGATTCCCCGTCACCTTTCTGCTGAGGAATTGACATCACTTCCTGCTGCTTTCTCCTACAACCAATTCTTCAGGCCATTCCATTGCCCAGGCTTCCCCCTTAAAGGGCAGGCACAGACAAGGAATGGCAATGGGCAAAATCCATTGTTTCACTGAAATTTAGAAGGTAATCTAAAATCATGTGCATCACCCACCACTCCATACTGCCAATCTCCACAGTCACACCCAGATGAAGACATTCCAGACACTTGCGTGCACTCGCAACCTGATACACATCACACTAAGTACCGCAGAACTTCACATTACAGAGCAAAGTTTCAACTCATGATTATTACTGCTCTAATCTACTCCCTGTATCAGCCATCGCATACCTCATCACCTATAACAAGCTTGATTCCCTTTTCATCACAGAACATGAGTCATGCCCTCACCTTTGTATAGCAGAGACATCCTTCTTTCCACTGCTACAGAATCCATCAGGTGGACTTCTCACATCAGTAGAGAGGAGAACTCAATGTCATCCATAAGTCATCCTGGTCATGCCATCTAGCAAGTAGCACTCACCTCCAAGAAGCTTCTAATATGGCATTTCTCACTCTGCAAATCAGACTGCCACACTCTATCTCATCTACAGGCCTCCCATGCAGAACAAAAAGTTTATTGATGATTTCTCACATCTCCTCACCGCCTCATTCATTCAACATGCCCACAACACCGTAAATGATCCCCTCATGATTACAGATGATGATTACCCCTGCCTCCTGGTATAAGTGGACCTCTCAGCTGCTTTCAATACAGTCAACCATACCCCTCATAAGCACCCTGGAGTCTTATATGGAATTCACTGGTAACGTCCTTTACAGATTCTCCTTCTTCCTTTCCTACCAACACCAGTTTCTTCACAAGGGCACCCCCAGATCACAAAAGATCTCTACCACCTGTGAAGTCCCCCAGGGTTCCTAACTGTCTCCTGTCATCTTCAACCTTTACATGCAGCCACTTGGTGCTCTACACACAGATAACAGCATTAGGATTCACCAATATGCCGGTGGTGCATATCTCTAGTTGAACCATTGATTGCTTCAAACCTCAACTTTTACTGAGTGGAAAGTCACTTGGATTCAGCATGTTCTCCAACCTCACCCTCAAGGAACACACTGCCAAAACAACAAAGATGTCCTGGTACCAGCTCTCTCTTCTAAAGAGGTCAAATAGTTTCAGAAAGTGACTTCAGAACTAATGTTCATGTATTCACATCTGGATGATGGTAATGCCCTACTTCATGGCCCCCAGATACAACACTGCACCCTTTAGGGGCATTGTACAAGCTGAAGCATGTCTCATCCACGGCCAGAACAATTATGAAATATGATCACATTACTACCATCCTGATGGACCTCCCTCAGCTCCCCTTCCCGACCAGCACTATCTTCAAAAACAACTGCATAATTTAGAGAAACAGCACAAGCGTTATTTGGCCTATCCTGCAAACAGGCTCACTGTCTCTGGTACTTTTCAGCACACTGGCAGACAAGACACCATAGGACTGCAGACTAAGAAGAAAAGAAGAAAAGAAAAAAAACAACACAACAGAACCTTTCCATCCATGCACCCAGGATCTAGACAACATTGCTGTATTCACCATTACCACCCCAAATGCTTCTTCATAATGCATCTCCTATCCACAACACAGATTCCTTACCCATTACTCATTGACTTTATTCTTGTCTTTGACTCTGTCTTGCACTCCACTACCGTTTGCCTTAGTTTGCGCTACAAAAATACCTTGACCACACATACATACATACAACATCCCACCCCACCTCATGTTCCAGACTCCAGTCATTTCACCAGCCTTAACAAGAAGTGTATGTTGGGAAAAGTAAGGATGGTGAAAGGGAGGTAGTTACACTGTTTAAATCACATTGATACAGATTGCATCAGATTAGGAAGGATCATCAGATTCATGTAGAAAAAAACATAATTGTAGTGCTGTTTAAGGAGTGGCTGTCTGGATCTAGGAAAGTGATGAGATGAATTAAAAAGGCAATGAAGAAATAAGGCAGCAGACTTGCCTTTTGTCTTATGCTATTAATAGAATAGTCTTCATTGGTCTTAAACCAGTATTGCGTTTTGAACTGTAAGGTACAGTATCGCTTTGTTTCCTTGACAATAATTTTCATTACACCAGATCCAATTCTTCTGTGTCACTTTCCTGACTCTCGAGGAGAATCAAGTCATACATTCGAGTCCAAAGAAGGCTGGTTAATACACATTTTCATAAAATATTCCTCGCTCCCATGATACAGAAGACCCCTTGCCCACACCAAGAATCACCATCTATGGATAGAGTCTGTCATTAGGACTATGGCAGGCAACAGTTGCACACAGTAAGATGAAGATTGCTAGCATCTAGTACTAGTACTAGTAATCAAGTCGTTACACCCTCCTATCTCATTTTCACAGTTCCTTCTTCTTGAGGTAATTCAAGCAGTCACCAGACAACGGCTTCTGAATCACAAATTCACATAGACCAGATGCACTCTGTCTAGCAGTATTCAAATACAACAGAATTGGCACAGTATAAAATAGCATCATATTAGACACCTTAGCACTAAGGCCTTATTTAGAGCTTGGTGTATGCACACATCCACCAACAAGTTGCAGATATCCAGTCTGCAATTTTCAGAGTGCATTGATGTCAATGGCACTATAAATAGAGCAGATGAGAGATCCACCACTTTTTGGTGGATGTTCAGCTCTTCCAAACTCTAAATGAAGCCATAAGAGATGATGGCTCACCTTACCATTACCATGATAATTCGGGCCTGGTCGTCTCATGCCACGAATTACTGATACCATGAGTTTTAATAACTCTGCAGACTTGTGATTAACCCTAAAAAACAGTATGGTCACTAGCCAGATGCGGATAGATGTATGTTTTGGTACTGTTCACAGGGAGGCCCGAACCATATTAGCTTCAGAATTGTTAACATTGACCTACTAGCTGATGGCTGCTGTAAATGTCTGTCAACCTCACCATGCTAGGGATAGTGTGGGATCCGAAGTATCAGCCTTAAAATCTCAGGCATCTTCCAAGCGTAATACTTTATTACTGGAGAACCAAAGAGATGGTTAAACTAAAATGAGAATTTATAGAGCGTTATTTCTCCAGCATCATGCAGGTCAACATGTTTCAGGGAGTCTCCCGCTTTCATCAGGACCAGGATCCCTTATGTCGATAGATTATCATTCACACAGCATGCTGCAATCACAGTTCCAACGTGTCAAGTGCTGATTATGCTTTACATCTTTGGGATGTTGACATGAATGGTCCTGCAAAACAGAGAAATAAATTAAACATATTCACGAAATAAAATCACATATACTGAAACGTGCAGGGTCACATAACTGCATGCATGAGTTTTGGTGGCACTGCAAAACACGTGTCAGAGTGCAAAGCAAACAGACGAGCACCTGAGTATAGCAAGACATTTGGGGTCATTGTGTCACACATAGCATATATCCACAACATGCACTCTTACCCTATACCAGTGGGGACCAATGCCTCTTCGAGGAACATCCTAGAGCACCCTTGTAGTCACACACGCTATTAAAATACTCGTGTTTTGCAGCGACACCAAAATACATGCTTATTTATTTTAAATAGGCTTAAATATATCACCAATAGTGAGTTTTAAGAGGCATTCAGGTTCCTGTGAGCTAGTGTAAGCGCTGCTTCAGGAAGGCTCGAGGGAGCAAATGGTCCAATGGTACTTCCTAACCTAATTTAAGAGCTTCCATGAGTGAGCTCACAGGGTGACTTACGGAGATCAGATTAGAGTGTGTGCTTGTTTTTAGAGCTCCACAAAGAGGACTGAGTTCTCCTGCGAGAGACTCAGAGAGGAATAAGCAACAGCACTGCAGCAGGGGAGCTGTGGCACAGATGTGCTTTTTCACGTGTGCGTACATGTTTTAGCAATGTATGGAGTAGAAAGATAACTATATGTACTGTAAGATGCCAAAAGAAAGAGAAAAATAAATGGCCAGTATCTCAAGGGTTACAGGATGTACGTGTTTTACTATGAATGCGAGAAAGAAGGATGTCCTATTTTGGATATAGAGGAGGCCTATATAATATGATGACACACTCTCGTGCACTTAATGTACGTTTACAACTCGTGCACTAGAACTCAAATTCGTACATGTTGTATTAGGTACATGTGCTTCCTTCTTTGATGGGACGAAGGGTGAAGAAGGTACAGTGCCTGCAGGTTGTTATTAAGAGCTATCTGTTTATGCATAATTGGCTTTGGACGGCACACTTACCCTTAGAGTTTTAAACAGGCTGTGGAGCATGCTTAGTACAGGCAGATGAGTAACGAGTTCCCGATGCAGATATTTATCTATGCTTAATTATTTTGGGGTTTTGTAAAGTGGCCTGGGATGAGTGGCAGAGAGCATTACATAGACATTGGGTGAACAATACCAGCAAGTGGAAAAATAAAATTATAGCAAATGGACCATAATGATATTGAACAGCCAATGAAACAAGAGCAATATAATATACAAACACACAATAGAAGTAAAACATCCCAGAAAAAAAAACACTTTTAGTGCACAATACCAACTGGTTAACTGGAATGTCATGGCCATAAACACAGTTACAAAGTCAAAGTGAAGTTCACATAACGTCCCCATGAAATTTCATAAAATCTTTGGAATATCGTGTTGAATTATTTAAAGGTGAATTAAAAGAATAGGCGAAGGCACACCTTGCATAGAAAACTCACTCTGTGCTCGACAGTAAACTGGATTGGGCAGAAAAGGTCTATTCCATTGGAGAAAAATCGTATGAATTTTTGCATTATGAGCAATGGTGAAAGTTTGCACACCTTGGTGTAGCCAAATTTTGGTAAATTAAAAGGACTACTCTTGTGTAATTTGGGATCATTTCACAACTCTTTCCTAGCTGCAAATAGGATGAGGCATGAGAGAAGTGTCCCCATCCTAGTTGCATTTCAGAAGGGGATGCATCACTGGTTTGTCACCACCAATACAGATGTAAACCATTGATTGGATAGTGACTCTGAGTTGGTGAGTTGTGGTGGTAACTAATTCTCAAAGGCGAAAGTGTCATTGAGGGCGGTTTCCCCAAAGGAATCGGGTCAGTGGGAACATTCAGTGTTTCCAGTGAACAGTCCCTGCTCACCCCTGCGACTTCCGTAATGGGAAACCTACTTTATTTCAAAGCAGCACCAGTCCCTTCAATAGACGCAGGCTGCTTAAAGTATGTTTTCCATTTGAGAAAGCAAATACAGGGATGGTAGTCTATCGCAGTCCAGCATTCTTGAATTTGAACTGTTAACGCGTCCGTCTATGTTAATTTATTCACATCAGGACTCGTTTTAGGCCGATGACTCTTTGGACCCAGTGGTGACACACCGCAGGACGAGACAACTGATCAATATATCGATTAATATGTCAATAACATTATCAATAGTTAGTACCAAAATATATCCCACTTTAGACATTAATAAACCTTCGGCGCAACCATGACCTTTCAGTCATGTATAATCACACCTTAATGAAGTTTTATGAGTTTTATTCCCTATTGATTACAATCTAATAGCAAATGCGTCAATCTCAAAATCAAGAAGCAAATAAGCATAATCACAAGATGACAATCATGATAGACTTTCAATATTGCAAAGATCAGAAACATAAACAATCAGTTGGCTATAAGCAGATCGTAATACATAGAACCTTCTAGAGATACAAGTTCAGCATAGCACAAAGTCAGTCACGACAGTTTTTCAGTCGAAATGGATGCCTCATCTAACCTCTAATTAGCATTAGCATGTTGGACTTCATGCAAAACAATTTAGAACATCAATTTGGAAAAACATCTAATTAAGGTCTCTAATCAAAAACATACAGCAGTTGGTACCTAGAAAGAAATGCAAGTAAGTAGATTTCATTAGCAACATTTATCATTACCCTCCTCAAGATAGGTCAGCATACAGGATCAGTTTTCGTCTTCAGGACATCAGTTAGATCACCGTCAGTCTATCTAAGTTAAAGGCAAGGGTCACTTTCCTCATAAGGAGAAAAGTGTAATGGGGCAGTCTATGGGCAAGGATGGTTTTATCTAGGTCTCAAATCACCAAATAGAGTGACAGAGTTTCGGAATGCAATCGATATCATTCCCTACCTAATGTCGTTTGTCTCCTGTGTCATGGGTTTTTATCCCTTTTTCGTGATACATTCCCCCAAAATTCTATTGGTCAGTCAATACACCCCACCATTGGTAACCTATCAAATTATACATTAAGTAATGCATTTTGTCATTTCTTGATACTTTCCTAAATTCTAATTGGTCTTTATAATTGACGTATTTTTGTAGGTGGCTCATCCGGGGTTACTTCATCGACTTTGCACATATCAGGTCAAAAGTTCTCTTCTTCTCGCTTCATCGTCCTTGGAAGTGTCCATTAATGTTTTGAAGTATATATCTGTTATGCTAGAAGCTACTAACATGCGGATGGGAGAATTGGAGGATGTTGCAAACTAGTGAAGAAAAGAACAATCGCTGGGTCATGGTCTTTTGCAAGTCAGTACACTGAAGAGACAGAAAAATACGCTTTAATATGAGAGCTACACAGCTTTCCTTGACTCACGCTAACTTAAGATATATGATTCTAACGAATGCAGTCTTATGCGTTTTAATGTGCACAGCTTTGGCAATCTATGAACGATTATTTCTTACAGTTGACATTAGTTTACACATATGAACATCCTTTATGTTAATGAATATGTTTTAATGAATATTTTATTTAATGCAGCATTGTTAATCATAAGCATTTCACGTCTATAATATGTAATATTAAACTACGCCCTCTCAGTCCCTCCTCTGATGACGCTCGTCATCACAAAATCTTTTGATCTTAATTTTTCACCTTGCGCATAATACGCATTTCAACATCCTGCCCTTTATGTGAGCTTTCCCATATTTAATTGAACATTTTCTCTCTTTCACTTTCTTCATTTCTTTTGGTTCTTTTAGTCCAATTTCTTTTCACTTTATCATTAATTTTGCATATTCCCCATAATTCCAATAAACAAATCAAAACAATTAATAGACCCATCATAATTTTTGCAAGTACACCATTCCAAATGTTGGTAAACCAGCTTCCCACTCGGGCAATTCCTTTCCCAAATTTCTCCCAAACACCAGGTTCTTTTAGAACCTTCAAATCTGTACTATCTCTAGTAAGGTTAGTAAGCATGCTTCTAATTTTCTTACTGTTATCAGGTATGAATGAACAGCAATGACGTTCATTAAGCATTTTGCACACACCACCACTCTTTGCTAAAAGAATGTCTAAAGCAAGCTGGTTTTGAAGAGTCATAGCTCTTTCTGCAGCAAGTTCAGTATCCATCAGAAGTATAGCTCCTGTAAAATTTGTCAGCATGTTATCCACAATAGTAGACAACTTTTGAATTTTCATAGAATTTAGAATAACCCCTACTGAAGGGATTATAGCTCCAAATATGTCACCAATGACAGCCACCACTGATTCTCGTTTTTGTCTGGTATGTTGTAATTCAGACGTTTTAGGTATTTGTTTTAAGTCATCAATCTGGTAAATCTTTGGGAATACTATTCCCAAATAACATGTCCCATACCATCCCTTAGGGAGACAGTAATATACATTTAACCCACAGATGTAATATATTCCAGGAATCACTGGGTCTTGTCCATTTAACATAAAGGTCCATTTGCTCTGAAACAGAAACACATGCCTACATTCACTCGTTCCCACAAACAAATTATCTTGATCGGATTTTGGTCTATATATGCAGAGTCTACCTACGTGTAATGCATCTATAGCTAATTTGCCTTGTGTTTTAATTGCAGTATAAGCGTAATCATTTGCATAAGTGCGTTTTTCTAAACCTTTTTCTAATCTTTCTTTTAGTGCCTTGCGTCTATCATCTGTGTGATCTAAAAAGCTTTTCTCTTCAGGAGAGAGTAAGCAGGTCAAATTATTGCGATGTGCATAAGCAGTTCCAAATGTGAGTGTTGGCTCAAAGAATCCTCTAACTATTTTAATATCATGCTCTTTAGCTAACTTATTTAAGAATTCAATAACAGGCACAAAAGAAAACACAACATCTAAATTTGAATAAAAGTATTGCACATGCTCTTGATCATAAAATCTTGTTAATAGCAAGCTACAGCTGATTCCATACGTAATAGTAACTCCCTCCTGCACAGATGAAGGAATTTTAGTACATACATAACAATCTTTCGCATCCATAGTTTCCACATACTCATTTATTAAGCGATAGAAAACATTAGTAGAAAGTTCCCCTTTTGCATTAGTTCCTTCATGCAGATGTCTTGCGTCTTGCTCGAATTTCTCCCATGGTGATAGTTTATTAGTCGTAGTAGTAGTCTCAGGTTTTGAAGTTGCATTAATAGTTTCACTCTCTCTCCATGGCATTCCTACAATCACTCCCACAATCATTATTGCGCATACAACAACTATCATAAGTCCTAACCAACCACACACTTTACTTCCTTTGCTACTATAAGCATGTTTGTATAGAATCAGAATAGCAGATCAACAATCAACTCTGAGAAGCAAACTCTTTCTGCGTATTTTTACAGCGTCTTCACTCACTCCCGGACCCCTTTTCGTCAATTCAGGTTAGCAGCTTGTCGTAATCAGGTTTCTATAAGTCAAATTCAGGTTTAATGTCACTTTCCGGTAGTTTTTCTTAAGACTCTTTATTATTATTTTTTCTTCAGCTTTCACAATTTCAATCTTTATCTCAGTTTTCCTGTTGTATATTTTTCAGGTACCGTAGGATTGGCCTGGTACTTCTCGATCAAAACAGAATGCTAAGAATTCTTGTTGCCATTCAGAGGTTGTAAAATATGCCCATTTAGGACCTGTATATCTTCTGTCTGCTATTCTCTTTCTTTTTAATCTTCGTTCACCTTGTTGTTCTCCTTCACTCAGATCGTCTGCTTGTGAGGTATCGCTTTCCTCTTTTATTGTCTCGTTTGCTATTTCTCTTATTCTAAGGTGTGGTTTGTCTGGCCAGTTGTCACCTCTGTGTGTCTTGCTTCGGCGTTTCCCTTCGGTACCTTGGACAGCACCCTCCTCTTGTGATATGGTGTTTTCTCCTGATAGGCTTGCAACTTGTTCAGGAGACTCTGATTCGTTTCTAATTGTATTTACCACTTCTCCTTCTCTGTCGTCTTCCGGTTCGACACTGTATTCAGGCTCTGAATTGTATTCGTCTGCTTCTGGGAGAACCTCTCCTTGCCTTTGTTCTCCTGCTGCCTCCACTGAGATTGGCACTCCGTCACCTCTCTCGAACTCACTGATAGTTTGAGGGACAAGGCTGTTCTCAGTGGGCTCTCCTGTAGTCTCAGATCTTTCTTGACTGATCTCTGACTCTGAGACTTCTCCTCCTGAAGTTGCTGTACCGGATTTTTCAGGTTCCTCTTCAACAGGACACGTTACACTTTTTGTATGGCTGGCATGTATCCAGTTGGGAACCCCAGCACACTTCACAGCAGTAGTGGTCGTTAATATTACTTGATATGGCCCCTTCCAATGCGGCTCAAGAAACGATTTTCTCAAGTGCTTCTTGACAACCACCCAATCTCCAGCTTGCAGAGAGTGTCCTGGTTCGCCGATTGGTGGTAACGTGTTAGCTTCCACCTGGTGAGAGAAAGAGCGAATCACGTCAGCCAAACGTTTGCAGTAATCCAACACCATGGCCCTCATTCTGACCTTGGCGGTCTTTTCGCAAGACCGCTGAGTTACCGCCGCGGTGAAGACCGCCGACCGCGGCGGTATGCCGCTGTGCGCATTCTGACCGCTGGGAGCGTTCCGCCGGAAAACCGCCAGCAGCCACACTGGCGGTCGGCGGGAAAGTGGAGACTGGTCAACCTCCACCGCCACGCCAGCAGAACACCGCCCACAGAATTACGACCCACATTTCTGTGTGGCGGTCTTCTGTTGGCGGTCTTCTGTTGGCGGTCACCTCCCCATGGCTCCCGTCGCCTCCCGGAGGACCAACGCACAAGGTAAGTTGACCGTCCGTGAGGGGAGGGGGTGGGGGGGTGTTGTGTGATGTGGGCGTGCATGGGGGTGTGCGTGTGAGTGTGTAGAGGGGGTGTGTGAGTGCGTGTATGCGGGCGGGGGGTGCTGCTGTGTCTATGGGTAATGTGTGCTGTTCGGCAGGTGCGCATGTCTGCATGTATGTGTGCGGGTATGTGTCCCCGTTGTGTATGTGTGTGTAGGGGGTGTGTATATGTGCATGTTGGGGGTGTGTGCATGTCGGGGTGCATGTATGTGCATGTCGGGGTGGGGGTGGGGAGGGGGTTCGTACCACCTCTGGGGGGTGGCAGGGGGGTGGAGGGTGTGGGGGGAGGACTCGGGTGGGTAGTGGGGGGTGGGGGAGACCCCTATCAGTGCCAGGGAAGGAATTCCCTGGCCCCGATAGTGCTTACCGCCATGGTTCGCACGGCGGTTCCCGCCCGCAAGAAACCGCGGCGGTAGGCAGGGTCATAATACCCTTGGCGGTCTTGGGACGACCGCCGGGCCGGAGTGCGCAAACTCCAGCCCCGCGGTCATGACCGCCGTGGCGGTCGGAGTGGAGAAGTGGCGGTCGGTCGCGGCGGGGACCGCCGCGGTCAGAATGCCATTTTTAATACCGCCGGTCTGTTCGCGGTCCGACCGCCGTCTCTCCGCCGACCGCCAGGGTCAGAATGAGGGCCCATATCATCTGTAATATTCACTAGTGCATTTGCAGGTACCGCCGGTAACCTCATTGCTCTGCCCATGTGGATTTCATGGGGGGACAGTCCCGTTTTCTTATCTGGTGTGTTTCTCATAGACATCAGCACTAGAGGTAATGCATCTGGCCACTTCATGTTTGTTGCTGCACACATTTTTGCTATTCTTGATTTTAAAGTAACATTCATCTGTTCAACTAGTCCTGATGCTTCAGGGCGATAACTACAATGCAGCTTTTGTTCAATGTTGAGTGCGGCACACAGACGTTTAATCACCTCATTGTCGAAGTGTCTTCCCCTATCTGATTCTATAGAAACCGGAAACCCGAACCTTGGTATTAGTTCTCCGAGTAGTAGTTTTGCAACTGCAAGACTGTCATTCCTACGTGTAGGATATGCCTCAATCCAATGACTGAAAACACACACAATCACTAACACGTACTTCAAACCTCCACAAACAGGCATTTCAATGAAATCCATTTGCATTTTGTTAAATGGACCTCCAGCTCTCCCAATGTGGCTCAAAGTTACCACGGTTCCTTTTCCAGCGTTCATCTGTTGACAGATGACACACCTGTGACAAGTAATTTCTGCGGCATGTCTGAATTTTTGATTGAACCAATCAATCTTAAAGGATCTGATCATGGCATCTCTTCCTAAATGTGCCTGCCCATGGTATAATTGGACAAATTGTGACAGAAGACTGTTTGGCAAAACCAGTTTTCCCTCTTCTGAAACCCATATATCATCTGCTCTTTGTACACACTGCATTTTCTGCCAGGAAGGTTTTTCTTCTTTACTAGCGCAGCTTTGTAATGTTTTTAATTCATCGAGGGTATCAACCACTCGTAATGCTAGGCTTAAGGTCATGTCATTCTCAGGTTGTGGTAACAGTTCCCACTGCTCCTTAAATGATATACAGTTTAATGCACAAAATCTTGCAACTTGGTCTGCATAACCATTCCCCATTGACACAAAGTCTTGTGATCTGGTGTGAGCACTGCATTTCACCACGGCAATTTCAAGAGGTAACTGAATCGCATGTAACAAATCTCTTATTTGTTCTCCATTTTTCACTGGTGAACCAGAGGATGTCATGAAACCCCTCTGTGACCAGAGTTGACCAAAATCATGTACAATTCCAAATCCGTATCTGCTGTCAGTATAGATTGTGACTTTCAAATTTACAGCAGCGTGGCAGGCTTTTGTGAGAGCTATTAATTCTGCCACCTGTGCAGAAAACACTTTCTCGAGCCAGGAGGCCTCGACTATGCCAGATATGGTACATACTGCATAACCAGCTCTCAATGTCCCTGCTGAATCTCTTAAACAGGACCCATCAACGAACATAATGCAATCGTTTTCCTTTAACTGGGTATCCTGTATATCTGGGCGAGGTTTGGTACAGAGCTCAGTCACCGCCAGACAATCATGCTCAAATTCTTCCCCATCTTTGAATTCTGTATTCTCATTGGGAAGTAGAGTTGCCGGGTTTAGCACAGTACATCTTTTTAATGTAACATTTGGTGACCCCAGGATAATTGTCTCATATTTGGTAAGTCGTGCATTTGTCATGTGTTGTGTCTTAGTTCGTGTCAACAGAATTTCGACAGAATGTGGAACCAATACTGTCAAAGGGTATCCCATGACTATGCCCTCACATTGTGAAAGGCTTTGACCAACTGCTGCGACTGCTCGCAAATAACCCAGTAAGGCTGCTGCGACAGGGTCCAAAGTAGCTGAAAAATAAGCTACAGGGCGATTTGCATCTCCGTGGACCTGTGTTAAAACAGACAAAGAACAAGCATCACGTTCATGACAGAACAACAGAAAAGGTTTCTCATAATCAGGCATTCCTAATGCTGGAGCCCTGCACATGCACTCTTTCAGCTCTAAAAATGACTCAAGCTCTTCTTTTGTCAAAGTGATTGTGTATGGTTCATCTTTGACTTCTTTTCCTGTCAGTTTAATTAAGGGCTTTGAAATGATCAGGAAGTTGGGTATCCACTGGCGACAGTAGCCCACCATTCCCAAGAACATTCTGACATCTCTCTTTGTTGTTGGGGGATTCATTTGTAAAACAGCTGTTATTCTCTCTTTTGATATTCTTCGGGACCCTTTCTCAATCAGATGCCCCAAATATTTCACTTCTTTTTGACAGTACTGCAGCTTTTTAGGTGACACCTTATGTCCGTTCTTCCCCAAATGATTCAACAATGCAATGGTATCATATTTACAGCTGTCTCTGGTTTTGGATGCAATCAACAAATCATCAATGTACTGCACAAGAGTCGAATTGAAAGGCAGCACAAGAGGTTCCAAATCTTTCTTCAATATCTGATTGAAGATGGATGGTGACTCAGAAAACCCCTGAGGAATTCTGCACCAACTGTACACCTTATCCAGGAATTTGAAACTGAACAAAAACTGGCTGTCTTCGTGAAGTGGTATCGAGAAAAATGCTTGTGATAGGTCTACTACAGTAAACCATTCAGCATCACAAGGAACCTGGAACATTATTACCGCTGGGTTGGGAACCACAGGGCAGCATTTTATCACAATTTTGTTTATTTTTCTCAAGTCCTGCACAATTCGAACCTTTCCACAGGGCTTCCTCAAACCCATAATAGGAGAGTTACACGGACTGCTCAGGACTTCTTTCAAGACTCCCTGTCTGAGAAAATCTGCAATTATCTGTGTCACTTCAATAAGGACATCCTGAGTCATGTGGTATTGTGGGAACACTGCATTTGGCTTTATCTGCACCTTGACTGGACCTACTCCCTTGATTAATCCGACCTCTTTTCCAGTCAAATCCCACACCTTCTCTGTTACGGATCCTTGTAGATCAGCAGGTAGATCGATCAAGGTAAACACTGGTAATAGAGTAATTAGAGGGTAATCTTCATTCATCTCTCCTCCTTCTTCTAAGAGTTGACCCTCATCTCCCTCATCATCACTGTTTGTCTGTACCTCTATTCCACCATTGGAACAGGTAATCAAACATTTGGTTTTGCATAATAAGTCTCTTCCTAATAAAGATACTGGGCTTGAGTCGCACACAACAAATCTATGCAGGCCCTGAAAATTTCCGATTTCAACCTGCACTGGGTCAGTGATTGGATTAGTCAGGTACTGGTTAGCCACACCGACCACTCGTATGGTGCGCCCCGAGAGAGGTAATCTCGGTACTTCTGCCTGTCGAACTGTAGAGCGTGTAGCTCCTGTGTCGACTAAAAATGAAACTTTGTAGCCCATTACTTTTAACTCCACATATGGGCCTCTCTGGTCTACCTCTAGAGATGCTGCAAGCCTGCACTCTTCACTATCTGAGCTGTCATCTGACCAATCTTCATCCATATCACTTTCATCTCTTAATGGGAATTGTTGTACAGTGTTGTTTTGGTTTGTTACCTGGCCTGTGACCTGCTGAGGAAGCGTCACCTGTTGCTGTCCCATCGGAGCTAGGGGTAACTGCATTTGCTGTCTAGGCACCATAGGGATCTGCTGTTGTATTGGTTGTACTGACACTGTTTGGAAACGCGGCATTTGTATTTGCTGCATGGGTTGCACCCCTGACATTTGCACCAAATTATTTTGATAATTCTGATTCTGGTGTCTCATTCTTGGACCTCGTGAATTTTGTAGTGTACCGGCATTAATACTCTGCTGAACCGTACCATCCTGCATCATATTCGGACAATCCCGTTTCCAATGCCCCACGCCCCCGCACGCATGACATGGTGAAATCTTTTTCACTCCTTGACCATCATTTTGAATAACGACATTATTCATGTCCGAACCACGGTTCACAAACCCTCGACCTCTTCCTCTCGGCTGTGCCTGAAACACACCATTCAATTGCGGTTGTTGCTGTATCATTTGCTGAACACCATTTCCCTATATTCCAGCCTGTGCAGCCCTTATCTGCATCACCATCACTTTCTCCTTCAACTTTTTCTGCTTCAACTCAATTTCGTCACTACAGTATTTTGCATACTGTAATACTTCATCAATCGGTTTAGCTTGCCAACAAATCAGATGATTTTTAATCATTTGGCTCACCTCCGGTCTCAGCCCTTCGACGAATCTGAACACAAGATGATTCATGTCCTTCGGTTCAATTGTTTCAGTACCACTGTAATGTTTGAATGCCTTCAACAACCTTTCATAATATGCATGTATTGACTCTTTTACCTCTTGAGAAGTCCGGTCGATTTTCTGCCAATCAGTCACCTTCGGCGACACCTTTTGTTTCAAAAACTCAATTACTTTATGATAATATTTCATCACCTCTTTAGAAGGTGCTCCAGTCACTTTATCCCTTGCCGGTTCCTTTGTAGGCCAATCTACCCCTCTCTTGCACTCGAGCCACAAGTCTGGCGGAACAATAATCTCAAACAAGGTATTTAAGTCTTCCCAGAGACCTTTCGCAAGCTTCACGAATCTATCTGTCTGTTGATACCACTCAATCGGTTTTTCTCTTAACCTGGGATAATCATTCGTAAAGGACAAAATGTCTCCCATGGACCAAGGCACATGCACCAAGACACAACCAGCTGTTTCTCTCATAGGTAGGATTTTCACCGTGTCTAAATTAGGTGTGACTGTTGTTTCATTAGATCCTGGGCTATCTCTTTTTCCCTTATCTCTTTTCTTTGCCCACCGGCTTTCCCATTTCTCTAGTGCTCCCCAAATTTGTGCGCTTTGCAGCAACTCTTTCAAGTGTGTCTTCATGCCTGCAGATCTCATGTGTTCAAAATCTTTCGTGTCAAAATCTAATCTGTAACTCAGTTTCAAATGTTTCGTGTTTCCAATGTCGATATTGTATTTGTCTGCCAAACTCATTAATTTCTGGTGTACTTTGCCTACCTCTTTGGTAATCTTAGGGCATAAGTACCTTAATTCTGCCTCAGTGTAAGATTCCAACCTATTTGCTCCCATTGTTCCATCCACCAATTCAGTAGCTTCTGCTCCTAGTCGTACTAGATTCAGGTATTCATCTTGTTTTTCTTTTTCAGGTTCGACTGTAGTCACTGTAGTCTTTTGTGAAGTGCAAGTTTTCTCTAACCACTCATTCAACTGTTGTACTGTAAAACCTTGCAGTGAAATGTTCCCTGCATGTATCATTGGAGTGTATGAGGTATTTGTACTCATAGTTTTGGGAGTCAGGACTCCCAACCCTGCTTGTCGCATTGCCTCAAGAGGTGCCCCTATTGGACTGAGGTCCATTAAGGGTCTTGATTGTTCGCAAACCTGTCCTCCCTGGGCCATTATTTGTGGAGTTCTAATAGGCCCTCCTGTTATCGCTTCATGAGTCATAACCCCCTGTTCGCATGTCCCTGTTTTCTCCTGTGCATATAATGGTACTGGGGGACCAACAGTAATAGGTAGCGATATAGCGGCAGGTGTCTGGCCTGATCCCAAGCTTCTTGGAGCGGCAACACCATAGGTCTGCTCTAATGTCCCTGGTGCAGGTTCTTTCAAAGGACCCGCTACGGGGTTATACCCAGGTATCAGTTGTGGCGGTTGTGACACTAACTGTGGAGTTGACTCAATCTGTATTAACCTAGGCTTTGTATATATCGGGTCCGGCGGCACCACCAAGTTCGTAGTAGTCTCAAGTACTGGGACATCGGGGTAAATTCTTTTTATCTGCGGTGGAGGCTGCAACTGTATCGGCGAGTCTGGTGCAGTGGGTACACTGACACCATTCTGTATCAAAGCTGTATCGCTAGTCTGCACCGTATCAGTAACGTCCTTCTCCTTCGTCTGGTTTCCAGGATCCAAGCTAGTACTTGGAGCACTGTCGTTCACCGCATACGGTGGCGGACGATCATGTAACAATCTATCCATAAACGCCTCATCAACTGAATCATCCTCTTCTTCCCAGGGCCTTTTGTTCTCTTTGAATTTGCCTGAATCTTTGTCAGTTTTGCAAGAAGCTTTCTTTCCCTGTGTCTCCTCTCCCTGTGTAATTGCCGGAAACAGCTTTAACCCATCCACTATTCCTCGTCTCCACATTTTGTTCTCATTATCCCATCTAGCCTCTGCATAGGACTTTTCTGCCCTTGTCAATCTTCTGTGAAATCTTTCTTGTCTATGTTTAAGAGCCATCAGGTCCCAAATCGCCAAAGCCTCATATTGTGCCGGTCTTGGAGGTGGTTTCTGCGTACTTAACATCCACCTCAAATATTCTAACACCTTTAGATTAAATGTTCCATGTTCCGGAAACGTTAGACACCCCTCTTTCTCTGTTAATTTGCGCCATTGTTTTATCCATAAACATGGTGCAACACCCTTTTCCTCCATAACCGTATAAGCTGGTGTACCCTCAGGTGGTGTAGGTTCCCCATCAGTTGCAACAATATACACATCTCTTTTCAAAGCGCTTTTGAATGCCTTAACAAAATTCATTTTATTTTGTATTTAATCAGAAAACGGCTTAGTTCCCAGGACACTCTTCACCTACCCTTTGCTCAACCTATTGCCTCTCACGGACGGCAGCCAATCCGTGCGCGACCCCTCTCGGCATCTGACCTATCTCAGCGCGGCACCACTGATGTCACACTCACACACACTGCAGCTGACAAAGTCTTGTGGCTTGTCCACACCTTACTAACTCCTTACAACTCATACAAACGAATGCGAATTATTGCCAGCACTTAAATGACAACACAAATCTGCCGGTTTACTACAGGAAGGGTAACACATTCGCTTCAGAACTTTACAGAGATTTCACTTGAAGCCTTGGCCGCTACTCTCTCCTTCTCAGTTCCCTCATACGCAAGCAGAATTCGACCTGCAAATCCTACTCTCGACTTGTCAATGACTCCTTCTAGTGCACTTTAGAACTTGTCAAATCTCCATCGAAGGTTTCACACAATCATCATAACTCGAAACTTGACTTGTCAACCACGCCCGATTGACCTACTAAACCGCACAGATTACAACATAAACCATATTTAACATCATACTCCGGAGTCTTAGACCTCAATAGGCCTGTATACAACAACCAACCACGTGAACAATTTTGAGCAATAAGCGCTGCATTCACATGAAGTACGCCGACTTCCCTACTCTCATACTGTGGAGAACGCCTACTCCTTCTAAACAACACTTAATTTGGCCTAATCGCACTCAAATATTCACAACCACCTGCAGAATGCATAAGATTTAATAAGCGCAAAGACCCTAACCACACATACTATGGCGCCGAGAACATTCCCAACTCATTTAGGCAGGCTCCGAGATCCCGGGAAACTCATCATCTCTCCAAATTGCATTATCACAGAAAAACAAATTAAACAATGAAACTCCGTCCTAGGGCCCCCCCAAGGGCCAAATCGTACTCTGCTACCAGAACTGTTAACGCGTCTGTCTATGTTAATTTATTCACATCAGGACTCGTTTTAGGCCGATGAATCTTTGGACCCAGTGGTGAGACACCGCAGGACGAGACAACTGATCAATATATCGATTAATATGTCAATAACATTATCAATAGTTAGTACCAAAATATATCCCACTTTAGACATTAATAAACCTTCGGCGCAACCATGACCTTTCAGTCATGAATAATCACACCTTAATGAAGTTTTAGGAGTTTTATTCCCTATTGATTACAATCTAATAGCAAATGCGTCAATCTCAAAATCAAGAAGCAAATAAGCATAATCACAAGATGACAATCATGATAGACTTTCAATATTGCAAAGATCAGAAACATAAACAATCAGTTGGCTATAAGCAGATCGTAATACATAGAACCTTCTAGAGATACAAGTTCAGCATAGCACAAAGTCAGTCACTACAGTTTTTCAGTCGAAATGGATGCCTCATCTAACCTCTAATTAGCATTAGCATGTTGGACTTCATGCAAAACAATTTAGAACATCAATTTGGAAAAACATCTAATTAAGGTCTCTAATCAAAAACATACAGCAGTTGGTACCTAGAAAGAAAAGCAAGTAAGTAGATTTCATTAGCAACATTTATCATTACCCTCCTCAAGATAGGTCAGCATACAGGATCAGTTTTCGTCTTCAGGACATCAGTTAGATCACTGTCAGTCTATCTAAGTTAAAGGCAAGGGTCACTTTCCTCATAAGGAGAAAAGTGTAATGGGGCAGTCTATGGGCAAGGATGGTTTTATCTAGGTCTCAAATCACCAAATAGAGTGACAGAGTTTCGGGATGCAATCGATATCATTCCCTACCTAATGTCGTTTGTCTCCTGTGTCATGGGTTTTTATCCCTTTTTCGTGATACATTCCCCCAAAATTCTATTGGTCAGTCAATACACCCCACCATTGGTAACCTATCAAATTATACATTAATTAATGCATTTTGTCATTTCTTGATACTTTCCTAAATTCTAATTGGTCTTTATAATTGACGTATTTTCGTAGGTGGCTCATCCGGGGTTACTTCATCGACTTTGCACATATCAGGTCAAAAGTTCTCTTCTTCTCGCTTCATCGGCCTTGGAAGTGTCCATTAATGTTTGGAAGTATATATCTGTTATGCTAGAAGTTACTAACATGCGGATGGGAGAATTGGAGGATGTTGCAAACTAGTGAAGAAAAGAACAATCGCTGGGTCATGGTCTTTTGCAAGTCAGTACACTGAAGAGACAGAAAAATACGCTTTAATATGAGAGCTACACAGCTTTCCTTGACTCACGCTAACTTAAGATATATGATTCTAACGAATGCAGTCTTATGCATTTTAATGTGCACAGCTTTGGCAATCTATGAACGATTATTTCTTACAGTTGACATTAGTGTATGTTAGAAATGGGGTTTCTGGTTGGCTAGGGTATGCACCTCAGCCAGGCAGAACTTACCCACTCTAGTCAGGGCAAGGGAGTAACACGTCCAAGATAACTCCTGCTCACCCCCTTAGTAGCTTGGCACGAGCAGTCAGGCTTAACCCGGAGGCAATGTGTAAAGCGTTTGCACAACACACACACACGTGACGCAATATCCCCACCACAAAAGAAACACAACACAAGATTATATGAAAATATACTGTATTGTACACAACGTCATTATCAGACCAACATCACATAACAGTACTATTCTGCTACCTTAGCAGTTGTCAGAACGTTACACATTAGTTACTCTGCAAACTAGCAGTAGTCACACATAACACACAGGTTACTTAGTATTCTGCAACATAAGCAGTAGTCAGGAAACACGTTATCACATTAGCACACTTGTCACAAGAATATCATAAAATGCCCATAATAGGAACATTAGAAAATCTATGGCAAGTTTAAGCAAACAGATTAGCAAGTCATGCCCATAAAAGGAACATGTGCACACATATGTAAAAGCATCATAGTACAGGCAGGTAATATAACACAATTAAGAAAGTCTGTAGAAGGAACTTTAAATCATGATTATATTTGTCCATTTAGAAGTACCTGGGAATGATGAAGAGGCACTTCCAGTGCCTAAAACGAATCATGGGGCCCCCGGCGCTCTTCTGTGCAAAATGGGGGCCTCCCTAAACTTGGCAAATAGAGAGGGGCGGCACGCACCCTCTCTGTTTCCTTGGCGGGCCCCTTCTGGGACCCGTGCTCATTGTAGGGCCCCCCGGGCCTCCACCGGCCCTCTCCAAGGGGTGCCCCAGTCAGGGAAATCCTCGGGTTAAGGAGGGGGGCGCCACGCACCCCCTCCGATCTGCGAGCGGGCCCCTCTGGGGGCCCGCAACCTCCTGGGGTCTCCCGGGGCCTCCGTCGGCCCTTTCCGAGGGGGAGACCCCTTTAGTACCAGGCTGGCCCACGCAGGGGCCCTGAGGGGTCTGGGGGGGCAGCGAGCCTCCGATGAGGCTGCCGCCCGTTCTCCCGGACAACAGAAGCCTTCCGAGGCTTCTCCCGGCGGGAGAGAGGCGTCCTCCTCTCCTCCCGCCCCACGACGGCCACCAAAGCCGCCCGAGGCTCCTCCCGGCGAGGAAGAGGCGTCCTCCTCTCCCCTCGCCGTATCTATGGCTCTCCGGCCCAAGGCAGGGCCTCCCGGTGCCCCTGGGGCGCTCCTCGGAGCGATCCCTACCCAGGGGGCACTGCTAGGAGCAGGCTTGCTCCGGATTCGTTAAAGGTGGTTTTTTCTCGTGCCCTGGAGGCACCGAGTTGAGCGCGATCCTCGCACTTGGAACCAAACAATTAACCCGGCTGCGGCGGTGATCCGGGGACCCAAAACACAGCGCTTTTCACAGCGCTAAAGTCAAACCTGCAGCCTGGGCTGCGACGGTGATTTTTCCTTTGGCAAAAGAAAAGCGCTTTTCAAAGCGCTAGGAACCATCTCAAGCCCGGGCTGCGGCGGTGATTTCTTTGGGCAAAAGAAAAGTTAGTTGCAGGGGTCAGGGGCCACAGCACCCTGCCCCTGGGAACAATAATCAAGGGGATGGTACAGGGCTGGTGGGCCCAGCTACAGGCCAGCACAAGGGGTGCAGTTGGTGGCAGTTCCTCCTAGTGACCAGGCAGGTCACAGGTCAGCACAGCAGCAGCAGTCCATGGCGGTTTCCTGGTGAGTCCATTCATCAGCGTTCTGTGTCCAGTTTCAAGTTCCAAGAATGTTCAAATTGTGGGGAAAATTCCCCTGTACTTATAGTCCTTTTTTACAGTGTTTTACAATGATAGGGAGAGGAAGTTCCAGCCAGTTACAACTGGTTCTGGGAGTGCCCCCTCTCTCCTTTCAGCACAGGCTCCAAACATCAGTGGGGGGTTAACAACCCTATTGTGGGAGGCCAGGGCACAGCCTTTACAAATGTAGGTGTGCCCCGCCTCTCCCTTCTCTCAGCCCAGGAAGACTATTCAGCATGCAGATGCAACTAGGTGACACCTCCACACTCCCTGTGTACAGGCTGTCTGAAAAGTATGCACAAAGCCCCAACTGTCACTCTGCCCAGACGTGGATTGGAGTCAAGCTGCAAAACACCAGAATTATAAGCACAGATAAATGCGCACTTTCTAGAAGTGGCATTTCTGTGATAGTAATAAAAAATACACCCACACCAGTAAGCAGTATTTATCATCACCATCACAACCATACCAAACACGCCTACGCTACCCCTCATAAATCAGACAATACCCTTTACACATAAAGCAGGGCATTTCTAATGCAATCCTATGAGAAGGCAGCACTCACAGCAGTGAGACATCAAGTTAGGCTGTTTGTCACTACCAGGACAGGCCATGCAATATGCACATGTCCTGCCTTTCTACATACATGGCACCCTACCCATAGGGCTAGCTAGGGCGTACTTTAGGGGTGACTTACATGTAGTAAAAGGGGAGTTCTGGGCCTGGCAAGTAAATTTAGATGCCAGGTCCCTGTGGCAGAAAACTGCGCACACAGGCCCTGCGCTAGCAGGCCTGAGACAGGTTTGAAAGTCTACTTCAGTGGGTGGCGCAAGCAGCGCTGCAGGCCCACTAGTAGTATTTAATTTACAGGCCCAGGGTATAGAGATACCACTGTACAAGGGACTTATAGGTAAATTAAATATGCCAGTTAGGTATAAGCCAATCATACCAACTTTAGATGGGAGAGCACCTGCACTTTAGCACTGGTCAGCAGTGATAAAGTGCTCAGAGTCCTAGAGCCAACAGCGAGAGGTCAGAAAAACCAGGAGGAAGTAGGCAAAAAGACTAGGGATGACCATGCGTATGGCCAAAAGTCCAACACAACACCCTACCAGCCAAAATCCAGGGGAGAACAATCAATACCTTGATGTACTTTCCTAATTGGGGCGATAGAACAAGGACCCAGGCCCACAACAGCAGGGGCATGTTCCAGTTCTACGCCTTCCTGACTCCACTGTGATCTCTCTGTCAATGCGTCCCAGGTAGCCTAGACCAACCCACGGGGATTCTCTAGCTGCCAAGGGCCAGAACCAGGCCCTAGGCCATCTAGGAGCCTCTGGTCTCTGAAACCATAATGAGTGGGGGGCGGTAGCCCCAGGTGCAAAGCAACCTGTCTCCACTCCATTTCCGATCAGTTCAGGGGCTCTACCCTGCCACTGATCCACCAACCTAGGGTCCGCACCCATAGGTTCTACAGGGGCTAGAGGCGAGGCTCTCCTCCCTCTACCCCTCCTTCTAGGATCCCGCCCTCCTCTCCTAGGAGGGGTATCACCAGAATCCACACTTGCCAGGGTGCTGGGTATAGCAGCCCTGCACAACTTTCTCGCCAGCCCAGGATCACTACCTGGCGACTGACCACCCAACCTAGGAACGACACCCTTGGGTTGCACCGGGGTCCGGGGCGGGCTTCCCCCTCCCTGAACCCCACTTCCAGAGTCCTGCGTCTCCCCACCTCGGGAGAAGCCACCAGAAGTTTCACACAGGGGGGTGAGCACACTAACCGCCCCCCCAACCCGATCAGAGTTTACCCCCTGAACCTGTCTATATAGTCCAGGGACGACACCCTTAGACTGGACCATTGCCCAGCGAACCAGGACTTCCTTGGGAGCACACCTACCCCTACCAGATCAGAGTTTGCCCCCTGAATCTGGCAATCCGACCCAGAGTCACTACCCTGCGGTTGAACCACTGCCTGGCGCACCAGGACTTCCTTGGGAGCACACGTACTCCCCATCAGGTCAGAGTTTACCCCCTGAACCTGATCATCCAACCCAGAGTCACCACCCCCCCACCAGGGAAACACTTTCCCCAAGGGCCACACAAGAGTCTGGCTGGCGCAGGTCTCCTGACCTCTGCCCATCGGACAGAGTCTGGATTCCCCCCAGCCCAGAAATGGTCTCACCAAGGTCATTCCTGGGGGGCTCTGCTCTCAGAGCTGACCCCTGACCCTCCAGGTTCTCCACTGGGGCCCGCAGCCCCCTCTCAACCCTATGCCTGGATTTCCACCTCCTCCGCTGTAGAGCGAGACTACCAGACACGAGGACCGGCGGAACGCTATCACCAGCCACCCGCCTAAGTCCTAATGACAAAATGGGATCCTTCTGAACAGCTGGCCCTACGGTACAGGTTAGGCTCACCTCCTGGCGTTCACTCATGGAACCTTCAGGGGCCTGGGGCGGTATCTTGGGCACCTTGGGCCTCAGCCCAGCCCCATTCCCTCTCCTCAGAGACGGGACATGGGGTCCCTCACCCATCCCAGTCCACTGGGACCTACCTGGGACACTCCATTCCTTTCCCACCACACCTTGTTGGGAAACACCTAGACCACTCTCATTAGGAACACCCCCTAATGCCACACCAGACCCTCGGGTACGCAACCAGAAGTCTGCCTCCTTTGCGAGCTCCCTGGGGTCAGAGAGCTCACACACTGACAAGTGTTGGCGTAACTCTGAAAAACAACAATGAAACAGGTGCTCTCTGATAATCAGATTAAACAGCCCTTCAAAATTGTTTACTGTGCTACCCTTCACCCATCCATCTAGTGCAATGCAGCAATCCTCCACAAACTCCTCCCAAGACTGGTGGGATAGTTTCTTACCACCCCTAAACCTTTTTCTGTATTCCTCAGGGGAAAAACCATACTTCACAATCAGTGCGTTCTTCACAGCGGAGTACCCCTCCCTGTCACTCTCTTCTAGAGTCAGTAGGGCATCCCTCCCCTCCTCAGGAATAAAACTCCCTAGGCCAGTTCCCCAATCCTTCTCAGGGATCCTGCGCTCTACCAGAGCCTTCTCATATTCCTTTAACCACTGACGTATGTCACCCCCCTCTTGGAACCTAGGTACCAGATCTATGGGTATGTGAGGAACATCTTTGCTACAGCACTGTACATTGCTGCCACCACTGGACTCCACCTGCAGCGCTGGTGAGTCCAGAACCTTTAGACTGCGCTCTAGAGCGAGTCTTTCTCTGGCAAAGGCCCTCTCTGCCTCTGCCATTCTCTCCTGTAATAAGGCCTTCTCTACCTCAGCCCTTCTCTCCTCAACAGCTAGGCGCGCTAACTGCAACTTCAGGTCCCTCTCTTCCCGCCTATCTCTTAGCTCATCAGGCGTCAAGGAATGAGAGGTAGCCCTGCTTCTTACACTGGACCCAGCAAGGGACTCCCTATCACTGGGGCCTTCCCTGTCAACTGGCATCCCCAACCGGTCATTCTCACCCTCCTGATCAGTCTCTCTACCACTCTCTAGGGATGAGGTCTGGGAGCCCTCCCATTGGGAACCCTCGCTACACTCAGGATCCTCTGGGTACCCCCCTAAGCACACTCCCTCCCTGGGTAAATGTCACAAACCTTTCAAAGAAATTCAGAGATCTCCTGAGGTCCCCTTCTACAGGCAGCCCTCTGTCTCTACAGAACCCCTCTAATTCCCCCTGCGTGTAAAACGGCAGGTCCTCTAAATCAAAGGTAAGCCCCATCTTGAAAAGGTACAAATAACTCAACTGTGACAATCACAATACACAAGCGTGAGAACTGAAAACAGGAAAAATGACCAAAGAGAGAAAGTTAAGAGAAGCCAAACATGTGATGGTCTAAACGCAATCCTTGTAGTGAAATAATGAGTCACAATGGTATTGTGCAAGCGCAAGTCCTATCCTCACCGCTGACTTCCAATGTTAGAAATGGGGTTTCTGGTTGGCTAGGGTATGCACCTCAGCCAGGCAGAACTTACCCACTCTAGTCAGGGCAAGGGAGTTACACGTCCAAGATAACTCCTGCTCACCCCCTTAGTAGCTTGGCACAAGCAGTCAGGCTTAACCCGGAGGCAATGTGTAAAGCGTTTGCACAACACACACACTCGTGACGCAAAATCCCCACCACAAAGGAAACACAACACAAGATTATATGAAAATATACTGTATTGTACACAACGTCATTATCAGACCAACATCACATAACAGTACTATCCTGCTACCTTAGCAGTTGTCAGAACGTTACACATTAGTTACTCTGCAAACTAGCAGTAGTCACACATAACACACAGGTTACTTAGTATTCTGCAACATAAGCAGTAGTCAGGAAACACGTTATCACATTAGCACACTTGTCACAAGAATATCATAAAATGCCCATAATAGGAACATTAGAAAATCTATGGCAAGTTTAAGCAAACATATTAGCAAGTCATGCCCATAAAAGGAACATGTGCACACATATGTAAAAGCATCATAGTACAGGCAGGTAATATAACACAATTAAGAAAGTCTGTAGAAAGAACTTTAAATCATGATTATATTTGTCCATTTAGAAGTACCTGGGAATGATGAAGAGCCACTTCCAGTGCCTAAAACGAATCATGGGGCCCCCGGCGCTCTTCTGCGCAAAACGGGGGCCTCCCTAAACTTGGCAAATAGAGAGGGGCGGCACGCACCCTCTCTGTTTCCTTGGCGGGCCCCTTCTGTGACCCGTGCTCATTGGAGGGCCCCCTGGGCCTCCACCGGCCCTCTCCAAGGGGGGCCCCAGTCAGGGAAATCCTCGGGTTAAGGAGGGGGGCAACCTCCTGGGGTCTCCCGGGGCCTCCGTCGGCCCTTTCCGAGGGGGAGACCCCTTTAGTACCAGGCTGGCCCACGCAGGGGCCCTGAGCGGTCTGGGGGGGCAGCGAGCCTCCGATGAGGCTGCCGCCCGTTCTCCCGGACTACAGAAGCCTTCCGAGGCTTCTCCCGGCGGGAGAGAGGCGTCCTCCTCTCCTCCCGCCCCACGACGGCTACCAAAACTGCCCGAGTCTCCTCCCGGCGAGGGAGAGGCGTCCTCCTCTCCCCTTGCCGTATCTATGGCTCTCCGGCCCAAGGCAGGGCCTCCCGGTGCCCCTGGGGCGCTCCTCGGAGCGATCCCTACCCCGGGGGCACCGCTAGGAGCAGGCTTGCTCCGGATTCGTTAAAGGTGTTTTTTTCTCGTGCCCTGGAGGCACCGAGTTGAGCGCGATCCTTGCGCTTGGAACCAAACAATTAACCCGGCTGCGGCGGTGATCCGGGGACCCAAAACACAGCGCTTTTCACAGCGCTAAAGTCAAACCTGCAGCCTAGGCTGCGGCGGTGATTTTTCCTTTGGCAAAAGAAAAGCGCTTTTCAAAGCGCTAGGAACCATGTCAAGCCCGGGCTGCGGCGGTGATTTCTTTGGGCAAAAGAAAAGTTAGTTGCAGGGGTCAGGGGCCACAGCACCCTGCCCCTGGGAACAATAATCAAGGGGATGGTACAGGGCTGGTGGGCCCAGCTACAGGCCAGCACAAGGGGTGCAGTTGGTGGCAGTTCCTCCTAGTGACCAGGCAGGTCACAGGTCAGCACAGCAGCAGCAGTCCATGGCGGTTTCCTGGTGAGTCCATTCATCAGCGTTCTGTGTCCAGTTTCAAGTTCCAAGAATGTTCAAATTGTGGGGAAAATTCCCCTGCACTTATAGTCCTTTTTTACAGTGTTTTACAATGATAGGGAGAGGAGGTTCCAGCCAGTTACAATTGGTTCTGGGAGTGCCCCCTCTCTCCTTTCAGCACAGGCTCCAAACATCAGTGGGGGGTTAACGACCCTATTGTGTGAGGCCAGGGCACAGCCTTTACAAATGTAGGTGTGCCCCGCCTCTCCCTTCTCTCAGCCCAGGAAGACTATTCAGCATGCAGATGCACCTAGGTGACACCTCCACCCTCCCTGTGTACAGGCTGTCTGAAAAGTATGCACAAAGCCCCAACTGTCACTCTGCCCAGACGTGGATTGGAGTCAAGCTGCAAAACACCAGAATTATAAGCACAGAAACATGCGCACTTTCTAGAAGTGGCATTTCTGTGATAGTAATAAAAAATACACCCACACCAGTAAGCAGTATTTATCATCACCATCACAACCATACCAAACACGCCTACGCTACCCCTCATAAATCAGACAATACCCTTTACACATAAAGCAGGGCATTTCTAATGCAATCCTATGAGAAGGCAGCACTCACAGCAGTGAGATACCAAGTTAGGCTGTTTGTCACTACCAGGACAGGCCATGCAATATGGCACATGTCCTGCCTTTCTACATACATGGCACCCTACCCATAGGGCTAGCTAGGGCGTACTTTAGGGGTGACTTACATGTAGTAAAAGGGGAGTTCTGGGCCTGGCAAGTAAATTTAGATGCCAGGTCCCCGTGGCAGAAAACTGCGCACACAGGCCCTGCGCTAGCAGGCCTGAGACAGGTTTGAAAGTCTACTTCAGTGGGTGGCGCAAGCAGCGCTGCAGGCCCACTAGTAGTATTTAATTTACAGGCCCTGGGTATAGAGATACCACTGTACAAGGGACTTATAGGTAAATTAAATATGCCAGTTAGGTATAAGCCAATTATACCAACTTTAGATGGGAGAGCACCTGTACTTTAGCACTGGTCAGCAGTGATAAAGTGCTCAGAGTCCTAGAGCCAACAGCGAGAGGTCAGAAAAACCAGGAGGAAGGAGGCAAAAAGACTAGGGATGACCATGCGTATGGCCAAAAGTCCAACAGTGTACACACATGAACATCCTTTACGTTAATGAATATGTTTCAATGAATATTTTATTTAATGCAGCATTGTTAATCATAAGCATTTCACGTCTATAATATGTAATATTAAACTACACCCTCTCAATACCTAATAGAAAATTGCAACATGACGGAGACCCTCTACGAATAGACACTATTGTTAACGCATTGACCATAATAAGTAAACTTGCAAGGGGACGCGAATAGGTCGATGTACCTTTTGACTCGCAATTAAGATGATCCCATCGATCCAGTACAGGCAGGTCAGTAATCAATAATTAATCATCAACACCAATAATCAATGACATTCAATAACATTAGTAATCAATAGGAGTCAGTAATTTTCACATACCATGACCTTCAGTCATATATAACCACACCTTTTAGTAAAAATTAGAATATTTATTTCCCTATATTAACAAGGCTAATGTCATGTATGATAATCTCAAAATCAAATTATACACATACAGAACCATCACTGGCTGTCCGAAGCGACGAAAGAAACGCAATCTAATCAAAGCTTGAACTACTGCACATTCTAAAGTTACAGTGCAAATCAATAACAAGAATTATTGTGCAAACAATACCACATACATTAGATTCAGCAATGGAAAGCCATCAAAAGTTACTCCCTAAAGCAAATTCTCATTAGTGAGTTTCCTTATCTAACATCGGATTAGCATCACCATGTTGGGATTCATACGAAACAATTTAGTAAACACAAATTTAGAAAACATCTTATGATGGCTCGATCACAATTGTGCGGTTGGTACCTAGAAGAAAAAACGAAAACATACATTGCAAGTCACATTTGGTAATTTGTATATCTCTCCTCTACTACTACTCGGTTCACATGTCGCTGATTGGCTTCTCTTGTAATGTCCTCATCATCCTGCTCACCAGGTAACAATATTGTTGCAGCTTATACTACAGTCAGTGTCTCTATTGTTCTTCTTCTGAGAAAATCAGTCTAATACACATTACACTTACAATGTTAATTTTAGCAGAACAGCATCTCCTAGCAATCGGTTCTCATGAGAAAGACTTTGGACAGTACAGTGGTAAATCACAATTTAATTCTCTAAGTAAATGTTTCATTAATCAGTTTAGAAATAAAGCTTGACATGAGGCCATGCAACTAGGCCAAGACCTCTGCTAAGTTAAGACCTTCAATTAATAAACTAATACATAATGCATAACCCTTAATATGATGTACTACAACATTAATGAAATATAAACTACATATTTCATATTAATAAGCCATCAATAAGTATACTTCTCGAACATTGGTGGCCACTCATTGTGATCGCATTTTCAAATGTGTGCATTTTTTAATCAAGGTTAATACATTTTCTACACAAATATATTACTCACAATACATTAATATTCATTAATATTTTATTAAACTCCTGTGCTAGCACTATACTATGTGCCCTATTATTGTCAGAGTCACCAGATCCTCGGAGTCTGTGCACGTTCCCAACACTTCCACCACAAGACAGCTCCAATACGCTGATTAGAATTGTCACAGAGTCTAAGAGAGTCCAAGTGGGGAAAAGGGGATTAGGAAGGGAACAGCTGGGAAGGAGACCTGTAGAAGCAAAAAGGTTAAAACACACAATATCAAGATTATATCATATTAATCAATGCTAGGCTATGACTCTAAGCATTGTCATTCTGAAAACATGGACAACCTAAGCATAGACTTAAAATGACTAGGCTTCAAGATTACTGGATACCTGTGAGGGAATCAATAAAGGTTAAATGCAACTTTCCAATTCAAGTATTATCTTTTGCATGAGGATCAGGAAAGAATCTGAATGATTTCTAAACCATAATATGAATCATGTTTGAGAAACTTATTATATACACACAACATTACATCTAGAACTCTAGCTTTTTTTGTTCTCTCAAAATTGCTGGAACATGAATTGCACACATTGCAGATTTGTACAAAGGTTGTAAATACCATAGAATGATTGTGCACCATAAATAACATGAATTAGACTCGAGAAATAAATCATGCGTCTTGCCAACTCAAAAGCCACCAAGTAAATGCCTTAAAACTGTAGCGCATAATGAACACCGTGATTTTAAACACAGAAAAGGAATTGCGAGGCTTGCCGATTCGAAGGTCACCATATGAATGTCAGAAAATGGTAGTGTACAATGAATAACATGAATTACACACAAGAAATGAATCGCGCGTCTTGCCGATTCGAATACCACCATGTAACTGTCAAGAAATGTTAGCACACAATAAATATCAAGGGTTAAAGCACGAGAAATTAATTGCGCGTCTTGACGATTCGAATGCCACCATGTAACTGCCAAGGAATGGTAGCGCACAATGAATATCAAGGGTTAAAGCACAAGAAATGAATCGCGTGTCTTGCCGATTCGAATGCCACCATGTTACTGCCAAGGAATGGTAGCGCACAATGCATAACATGAATTAAGCATGAGAAATGAATTGAGCGTCTTGCCGATTCGAATGCTACCCTGTAAATGCCATAAAATGGTAGCGCACTACGAATATCAAGAGTTACAAACAAGCAAAGAATCGCGCGTCTAGCCGATTCAAATGGTATCATGTAAATGCCATTAAATATCAAGCGCACTTTCACACGGACAAGAGCAAATAGATATCTCATACTAATTAGGCCCAAGAACTCAAAATACTTCGAGAACGGGATCGGGGGCCCAGCCCGACCTTCGTCTTACCGCCCTGATCAAGAATCACATAGCCAAGTGAAAGGGCGAGGCCTGGAAGATCAAAGTAGGCCTCCGGAACAGGAGCTCAGGAAGTTGCTGCTGCTCTGCACCGGGACCTCTGAATAGTGAGCATGTGGAGCTGGGCTGGCTCCCTTTTATAGAGGCTTAGCCCACCCCACAAACCACACCCAGGCATGCTGCAGGGAAAGCTTCTTGAAGGCCCTGGAAGGGGACCACACCCTGACACAGTCTGAAAGCCTGCAGCAGTACATTACATGTGAACAGTATTTATATGCATGCTGAACATAAGTCTTCAGGATTAAACTCTGCAATGCAAAAGGTTAAACATCATCATATCAGCACAATGCATAAATTATGTTAGCTTGAAATTGTTAGGTTTTTGCATTCTAGTCGCCCGTACAGCGCGCACTGCCCCGATGTTGGCAATTAGTACACAATTCACCTCACAGTTTGAACACTCAGCAAACCAGCTGGTGTGCAGATATCTATCTCTAGAAAAAAGACAGATTTCTTTACGCAAAAGCGTCAAAAACAACGCATATGCGTCAAAATCTAACACATATGTGTTAAAAAAAGACACTCACATCCATAATACATAGATTGGCCCCTAATCGATTCTTCATTAAAAATGTATTGATCCTTGAATGTGGGGAATTTTAATGCATATGCGTCAAAAAATATTGATGCAAACGCCGTAAGCGTCATAAAATTTCACGCAATATACAACAAAAAGCCCCGCAATTGAGACAGGAAGTGATGTAAAAGGATATCCTGTTTACAGAAATGGTACAGTGGGTGTACTTTCACTTTCACTTTGCAGTCTGTGATTATTCAAGAGTGTGTGGCTGTGTATTGAGTTGTGTCTGTGAATATTGTGCTTTTGTCTCCTGTGTGCTATTGCTATTGTATTCTGTTTTTCTTGTAAGTGTCTGTGTTAATCAGTGTAAGTGTGTTTTGTCATTTATTTTGATTAGATTTGTCTTTGTACTGTTGGGAGTGTGTTTTTGGGTATTGTTAGTTGGGGTTTTGTTGAGCCATTTGGGGGGAGGAATTTAAGTTTCCTTTCCACACCTCAGTTCCCTGTTTTCCCTCTTTACCCTTTCCTATCCTAATTGTTCTTGAGATGTTGGGAAGGCCACGTCTGGGGAGATTGGGTGAGGATGAGCTGGGGGCTTTTGTGTGGCTGGTGTGCCACTTCCTCCCCCTGATGTTGGAGGCTGGGGGTCGGGTGATACAGGGGTATCACACAGAGGCAAAGAGGGTCAGGTGGGCAAAGGTGCTGTTCCACCTAAGAAGACTCTTCAACAGCCAGTGCAATGACCACCAATTAAAACATTGCTGGGCTGTCCTGGTGGCCGGAGAGCAGAACCTGCTGGACCCCTGGGTGTGGTGATTGGTGGCCCTGTAGGTAAGTACAAATTAGACTAACGTGTACAGTACAATGCTCTGGAGTGACAGTAGCAGATTTTGTGACATGCTGCATGCAATGTTTGTGGACATGTGGAATGCAAGTTGAACAAACAGTGGCCCTGATTTATACAATTTTTGCAATGCAGTATCGTTATTTGTTGACGCGAAAGCTGCACAAACTTACAAAAGACAACTTTATCTTGTAAATTAGTGCCGCTTTGGCATCAATAGATGATGGTAATGCAGCACAAACCACTTTATGATTCAAGGCCTGTGGGTGTACTAGGAATGGGATGTTATTCACATACTAATACAAGTTTTTAAACCATGTCTGAACAGTATTCATGGCCATATGATATTTCTACTTTGTTTGTGCAGCATTTGCATTATTTCTGGATGCCAAAGTATGGCACACTTGTTATTATCAAAATGTTTTGTGCTACTTTCCATAGCTGTAGCGTAAACAAATGAAGCAAATGCTACACATAAAAAAACAAAAACTTCTGGCCCTAAGTTAATTGTTTCTGTGTGTTTATGTCTGGACAGAAAATCTTTCACATGGCAATACCTAATTGTGCCCAGATGCTACCAGATTGCAGTAGCACAAAACAGGTTCATCTTGTGGCTTTTCAGAGTAGGCATAGAAATCCTATCATTGAATAGCATGGCCCAACATCATTTTTGCCTTGGGCACAATTGCTGGTACAGAGCTGGTGCAGTTACCATCTGTGTCACTTTATAGCCAAACAGTTTTCTAAAGTGAATGGGTCTTCATGGGATCCTTGCTCCTTGTGAATTCATGGTCACAAACTATTTATTTGCATGGTGTTGTGCAAGGGACCATTGACGTCTTCCTTTATACATTTTAAGTGATGATATAGTTTTTTATTTTACGTTTGGTACACCCCTGCTGATATAGTGCAGCATATGTACAATTATTAACTTCTCAGTATAAAGGCTATCACAGACATGGTGGTATGCTAAGATCAGCAGGTAAGCATTCCTGTAAGTGCCGCATTCCCAAGGTGCTTTCAAATAGAGACTTACGTCATCAAAATTGCAGAAGTAGGACATTTGTTAACCCATGTTTTAATTAGCGCACAGTGTCAGTTCGGTTGTATTACCACAGATCACCCAACTTGGCAATTCTAAGTTAATGAATGTGGCAAAGTCTGATTTACAATACCTGATATAGGTACACAGGGCCCAGAGTAACACATTTCAGGTGCAATGACTACCCCTTTGCCCATGCATTCTGTCACGGATGATCAAATTAGACACTGTCAGCATACATCTTTTTGTTGTTTAAATTCAGATAAATGGCCAATCCATGTTTAGCATAACATTGTCATCAAGTAACACACAGGATCCCTGCCATCATGTTGTCAGAGGGGGCATATACGGCTCTGGGTACACTGCCAATGTGGCTTATGTAACCTACATTCAACACTGGCACACATATAATGGACCATTGAAAGCACAATAATTCCTGAACAAAACTCAACCCTCATGAGCATCACACAGTAACTCATTGTCCCTTGATGCACAAGCCACAGTACCTGAAGCACTGGTATTGCAGTGCACCAGGAATGTGGTATTGCATGTCTTTCATGATAACAAATGATGAAATGGAGTACCCTCTAGAATTAATTAAGCACAAAACTGAGTAATCATGTTTGGCACCACATGATTGTTAGGGCCAGTGCATGTGTGCATATGTGTGTCTATCACTCACTGGAGTGACAGTGTCAATGTATGTTTGCATGACTATGTCTGTTGGTGTGCCTTCATGCCTGATGTGCTGCTCTATCATATAAAATGTCACACACAGTAATTTGTTGATCCAAGTTTTGTACAGTGAACAGACATTGAGTACATATTACCCTTCCATGTTTTACAGGTGGACCCGCCCCATATACAATTGGTGAAGTGGCTCGATTTGCAGACCCAGACGTATCCAGTAAGTGTTAATATGTTTGTCCTGTGTTGTGTTTGCAGCTTTTGTGTGATTGACTCCAGTGTTAGACTCATTGCAAGGTTTGATGTGCTGGCATGTGATCTGATATGTGACTTGACTAGAGGTTGACATTTTGTTCCATGTTCGAGTTGGACATTCTGTGGTGGAGAGTCATATATTTGGAGTCGAGTGCTGCGCTATAGACATGGGCAGGTGAACAGAGTGATTTGTTGCTACATGTATGCCAATGATTAACTGGAGGTGGCCAGTGTCATGATTTAGTCAGCAAGTCATACCCTGATTCACACAGACCAGTGATGCCGAAGTTTCACCCACAGACTTGAGCATCCCTGTTAAGTAATGAACATGTAGGACTGTATGGTTGACTTTCCAGCAGCATTTAGCTCCACACGTTCCGCTCCGTTTATGTGGCAATTGATTGAGTGAAATGTCATAGGCATGCATGTAGGTCAAGGCCAGATGGGTGCTTGCATCAATGTGCTTGATTTTGGAAAGGTGTCAGTGAGATGTAATGATGTAGACAATTGTCCACATTTAGAAAATTAGTGTGGATGTGATTGTCCAATGTTTGAGTCAATCCTAGTTGGCAGCCCTCCTTACCTGTGGTGAACTGACTAAACTCATTGACAGCTGCCCAAAGCTTCCTGGCTGTCCTTGATGTTTGAAAGTATGTGTTGCATGTCCATCCCCCCGAGGCACAGGGTTACGGCTAGGAAATATGTGTACCTAGGTGTGATGATCCCAGTGTAGAAGACAGACATGTCATTCAAACATTCATGTGTTCCAAACTACAATGCGCCCTTATGATTAGCAACTGCATACCGTCCAGCCAGTTCAATTTACAAATCACAGGCCTTGCGGGCCTTGATTGTCATCCAGAAGATAGTTATTAGTTGACCTGGCACATGTGGAGTACTTTCAGCATTTGTTATGTGACTAATAGCAGACTAGCACTTGCAGCATTTGTTATGTGACTAATAGCAGTACAAAGATGCACAGATCATTTAATTAAGTAGACACCTTGTTGTCCATTGCTGTGCTGTTAGATAGTGGATGGGTAGGCTGCGTTGGCATGTCATTCCTCAAGGACATTCTATCATCTGTACTGTGATTTGGGCTTTATGTGCTATTTTTGATGAAGTGTTAGAATATCATCTGTAGATGTATCACACAATGATGGCACTAATGATTGGCTTTCTCTATTTTTACAGCTGCCAACATGAATGCCCAGGAGATACAGGAATTCCAGAGGCAGGCAGTGCGTTACCGCCATATACTAGATGTGGAGGCTGGGTTCCGCAAAATGGCACGTCGATATCGTCGTGAGAGAGAGGGTATGGAGGGCATTTGCCCAAGGGGGGACAGCATTGCCCACAACAGCCACCACCACCACAGCTCACACCACAGTGGCTCCAAGGATGACAGCCACTGTAGCAGGTCCCTTGACTTCATCTGCTCTGGACCCACATGCAGCACCTCCTGCACCTCCCCTCCAACCACGGCACCGGCACCAGCAATGGCATCTACAAGTGGTACACAGACAACCCCAGCTGTTATGATAGACAATCAGGACTTACAGACACTGAAACGTGACATGCAACGAATGTTGTGCAGGATGGACAGGCTGCAGCAGGAGGTGTCCCACAATAGCAGGAGACAGCAGGGTATCAAAAATATTCTGCAGAGGGCCAGTTTGTAAATTATGGATTCTGACTCATGATTCCCTCCCCTCCCTCCTCTTTCCTCATTCTTATCTTTAGTTGGTTTAGGGGGCTTAGTGTTAGGTTAGAGTAGGCTGTTAATTTAGTTAGTATAAGTGGGTTGGGGGGTGAAGGGTGTTATAATATTACATGTTTTTTTGTGGGTGGGTTGAGGATGATCTTGGGGTTTATGTGTATAAAAATACAAAAAAAATACAAAATATTTTTTAAAAAATACAAAAATATATATATATTTGTTTAGGATAAGTTAGTATGTGTTTAGGTTAGTATATGTTGTCCTACATGTGTCCCGTCATATAAGGGGGTGGGGGATTGATGATTGGAGTGTTTAGTTAAATGTGGTAAGTACGTTTAGTTTAGGGTAATTAGGGCCAGTTGTGGGTAATGTATAGTTAGGATAGGTTAGGTTAGTTAAGGTGTTTCCTCTAGTTTAAGTTTCCTTTATGACTGTAAAATAAAGTTTTAGGTACTCCTGTACAGTATGTGTCATGCTTGGGGATCAGGGCCTTGGCATGGGTGTACAGTGTCAATTTAGTATTTGCATTTGTGTTCCATCCTGCTCAGTATCAGAATCCCATTATTGGGATCAGAATCCCATTATTGACATGGTTATTCCCTATTCCAAATATGTGGTCATATTGACAGCTACAACAAAGCTACTTCTCTATGCATCTGCCACCCATTGCACCTACCACTCACGGTTACTATGGTTCCCTATGTGTTGTAAAGGTTGGTTTGTTTTTAAATCTGTCATTGTTTGAGCCCTGAATTGGAATCTTGGCCACTGTGGGATGTCTGCCTGCAGCCTGATGTTCATGTGAACCCTGATAAGCCGAATGATGTTATAATCTTATGTAGTTCTGTATTCAGAACTCACACCTATCATTTCTTACATTGTACTCCCAGGTTACATAATTGTCCATACACTCGTACACATCCATTCCTGCTGTATGGTGTGTGTATAACGTTTATAGTCAGATGTCACGTACATAAAGATTGACTTGCAGGGAATGTAGGCCACATTGGGTTTCAGCTTAGACATACTTTTTTCTGTTCTACACAGCATTATATTCTTTGTTCTCATTTCACTTCAGAAATAAGCTTAAGGAAGCACGGATGATGATAAAATCCAGACCCCAGTGCATAGTTATCAGCCTACATTCTTTCTACACCGTTGTATTGACATTCTATGGCCATTGACATGTTATATACATCACATATCTCCTACACAATTGATGTGTCACATTACACAGAGACAAAGTGGTTGTGTAAGTGCAATTTATTTTAAAGTGCTGTAGTGCAATATTTACATAGTCCAGGATTGTAAGTCCATTAGTGTGACACCTTCTATTGTGATGCAACACAAGTGCAATGGTGAGAGACATGTCATTGGACATGCTGGGGTGAAGTGTCATTCAGTGCAGAGGTACATGAATTGCTAATGAGGTAGTGAGAGACAATTGCAGTGCATAGTGGTAAGGTAAACAGTGTGCTGGAGAACAGTGCATGTTACCCACTGTAGCAAGACTGGCATGTGAACAAGCACAGGACCTAGGTAATCAGTGCCCATGTGGCATGAACTATTGCTACTATGGTTGAAGGGAATCTGTTTCATGTCTTCTACTTCTCATGTGTGTGTCGTCTCCTCTGCCCTTGGTGGTGGTGGGTTTAAAGGGGTAACACACACTTCAGTGTTGGAAGACATGGAGTCAGAATTCCCAGTAGCTGCCAACTGTGGGGCTATTAAGGGCATTACTGCAGCAAGGAGGAGTTGCTGGTTCTTGAGTATAGCAGTATAGTAGCTACACCACTGTGCTAGGCAGCCAGGTCGGCCCTGAGGGGGTCCTGATTGCATTCATGCATGCAATGAAAGGTTTGGGATGCCAGGTGTTGTGGCAACTCCCTAACTGTTGTGGTGAAATCCCTCACACATTTTTGTAGTCCTTGCAGGATGGACGGTAGCACCTGCATGGCTGCTGCCTGTTCTGCAGATGCGCATCCCCTAGAGGTTGGCTGCCATATTTTGCATCCCCACCCGCACGCCAGTTCCTGCTGTACTCCCACTACTGTCCTCTCAAAGGTTGTACCAGTGTCCTCAGAGTCCTCAGTTGGGTTGGATCTGGCAGGTCGTACTTTTTGGGTGGTGGGTGGCACCTCTGTGATGGCTGCTACATCTGTACTCCTCCTTGCGACTGAAGGTGGGGTCTGGAGGGTTCCAATGACATCTTGGATGGTCTGCTGGCTAATGTTTGTCAGCTCATCATCCATGACATCAGGGAAGTCCAGGACAGGCATATCCACAGGAGAGCCAGCGTCCTCTGCAAAGAGATATTGTACAATTAGTGTGTCTGTGTTGTGGCAGTTGTAATGTGACGTTTCTGACTTCCTATTAGTGAGACATTGTAATCTTGGTTCCTGTTCATTGTCCCTGTCATTAATATTAGCATTCTCAAAGGCCTATGCCCCACCTGCATGTCACATGTAGTGTGGGCAGTTTGGGGAATTGTCTGCGTCACATCCTCTAGGTGTAGGTTTTGTCCAAATTGCATGTTGCCACCTTCTTGTCCTACTCAACCCTCCATCTACTTCCATTAGGATGGTGAGGCCTAGCAATGGCTGTGCGTGTTCTGATGCCACTTGCGCCACACTTAACAGTATGGAACTATCCCAGTCTCAGATATTTCACATACACTTATATGTTGCTGAGATCAAGCACTTACTATGTATAGCGTTGGCATGGCACGATACAGGTGTCAGCATTGGTAGTGTGTCATGTTGATGTTGGAGAATGTGTGCTACATTAGATTGCACTGATGGGCCTGCCAGTGTTCCATTTCCTCTTATGACTGTGTGGGTGTGTTTAACTAGCTAGACACATATGTCCTCCCCCTCAATGCTGTTGTCTGAGCAGTATGACAGTTGGGATGTTGCAAGGTGGCATTGCAGCTATGGTAACACAGGCATGGGATGGACCCTATAATGTGCAGCATGGTTATGACATTACTGCTGTGTACTTTATAATGTAAGTAACAATACCTGATGTTTATTGCGCCTATAGACATAAGAGCATTTGACAGGTTTTACGCTTTGTCAGGAATTACAGGGGATTGATAACGTTGTCATCCTGAACCCTCTATTTTGGGTGTGTTTGATTCATGGGCACCTAACTGCCATTAGCTACTTGACCTGCACACACAGCACAGGTGGTAGAGGCAAATGTTGTCAATGGTAAATACCACTTGCGGATATGGCTTGAGACTGGAAATTGAGCCCTAGTTTATGGTTTCACAATACCAGCTGTCTTGTGACAGCAGGCCAGTTTTACGTTGCACCCTACCCTCCTGGACTGGCTTGGCCTTTCCAACAGCCTTGGCATGGCAGAGTACCCCCATGCAAAGGTTGTTGGTTTTGTGTTGTGCTGTGCCCCTGGTTTCCCCTGCATAGCCCATGCACCCGTGCCATGCCCCTTTGCCATTTCCAATGCCTGATTTTCAGGGCTGACATGCATTGTGTAATAGGTATGTCCCTCCCCCTGCTTGCAGGTAACATTTTGGCATTTTTGTCCCCCATGCAACTTACCCTGCATCTGTGTTGTTTCCTGGTAGTCTGCGCTGTCCTGTCTTTGAATCCCTGTGACACTCTCCTCTTGGATGACGGCTGCCACCATCTCCTCCATCTGGTCCAGGGCCTACTGCGGTGCCGGACTCCCACCTACAGTCTGCATTGCTGCCTTCCAGTTCCTTGCCATTTTTTCCTTGGTCCTGTGCTTGCTGTCATGCCAGCATTTCTTGCACTCAGTGACTGTTCTCCGTACTTCTGCCACACTGTTTATCTTGTCCACAATTTGTTGCCAAATTGCCTCTCTCCTCCCAATTGGCAATTTTGAGGTGACAAAACGTTGATGCTGGTGTTCCGTCACCTCTTTCACAAGTCTTTCCTGCTCCTCTGCACTGAAACAACACTTCCTTTTCTTCTTTTCCCTCTCCTGGGTCTTGTCTGGGTCCTCCTGGTTGGTTCCTGGGGTCTCTCCTGGTTTCTGGGATCCACTTTGGGGCTCCTTTGCACATTTTATGTGTTTGCGCCGCTTTTTGACGCTATTGCGGGGAAAAGTGGCACCTATCCGGTTTGTGACGTCGTAAACTGGAAAAAAGTAATTTTCCCCGCGTTAACGTCCTTTTGCTTTACGACATGGCGCAATGGTTAGAGTAAAAAAAAATGACTCTAACCTGTGGTTTGCGCCACAGAGCATCAAAGTATAAATTTGATGCCTGGGTGGCGTAAAGAAATGGCGTTAGCCGGCGTTAAACTTTTTGACGCAAAACTGCATTGGCGCAGTTTTGTGTTAAAAAGTATAAATATGGGCCTAAGTGTTCACTAGCTTACAATTCACTCGCTATTGCGGCACACAGTGGCTCATGTAGTCATTAGACACAGAAATCCCTCCAAACCTTCACTTTGTCCATGATCATAAAGTTAGATTTCCATGTCACCTTTTTAATTCCAAGACAGTCTGATTACAATATCCATTGACAGAAGCCTGAGGAAGATCTAGAGCATTTGTCTGAAGCAGATTTTGGAACACACAAACAGCGTGCTATTACAGATCATTTTTTGTTCATTCTGTCTTGTTTCTAGTATTTGGTCCTACAGTATTCGGTTCCATAATTTCAGATTAAAGCCTTCAGGAATGGCCACTTGTTCATAACATTTGTATCACGTCATTCCTGTTACTTAGTAGGTCTCACAATTAAGTAGTTGCACAGAACATTAATTAGTGATCTGATCACAAATGATGAGTGATCAGCCACTCTACTCACACACCTGCACTGAATATTAACTGCCATGCTCCTGGCGTGTGTGCTACCCAGTCTATTGTGCAGATCATCAACTTCTCCTGTCCCAGAACTTGCTGTATTCAGGTATCAACTTCGTACATTCACTACATTCACACACATTATCCGAACTCTTGTGCAAAAGCACACTTAAACTGATTACTTACACTTTGCACATGGATTCTTATTTCGTTTTCACTTGCGTCTCAGTCCTTCAATAGTTTACTCTCTACTGTCCTGGTACCTATGGCTGTAGGCCATGCACAGTTTCTCAGATATATCATTTCTGTCTTTAAGGCTGCCTCCTCCTGTTAGGTATTTCCTTTTCTGTTTCTAATACTTAAATACTCTCGTGATCTTGCCCCGATATCTGTAAGATAAAATCTCTGTTCAACGTAATCCTCAATGATCTCGACGTGAGTGGAAAGTCAGAAGCTGGAACTACACATTACACCTAACGTTCATGAGAGGGTGCCGAATTGTAAATGTGGACACCCACAATCCTCATGTCGGTTTATGAACATGTTTCTCCATCTTCACCAAACGTGAAACGTGCTTGGGTTATTTTCTTACTCATTAGCCATTTACTAGAGCACAATCTAAAAAGAGCCGTCAAATAGTAGCACTTTATAAATATACCATCATTCAATTTCATTGTATTATACATTAAAGTAGTAGTCCAGTTACGCCTCTAACTTAATGTGGCATAGCTCTTTCAGCCTTCTCCTCTGGGATAGTGGATTAATTAGTCTTAGATCTTTCTCAAGATTCTTATTTGCCAGTCTTCCTTCTCGCTATGTTATTGTCACATCAAGACTCCCGTTTCTCAAGCTTTAGTGTTGCCAAATCGTATCCTGCAACTGCAGTACAGCTCTTATCTAAAGGTTTCACTGTTATTCTACAAATCTAGAGAAGGTCTTTGGAGGCTACGCCCAACACTAGCATTCAATGCCTCTGCACGATATATTCACAAGGACTGCATCTCCCTCCTTGAAAATATTCAAGTGATGTGGAGAAGAAGACATTAGAAGTGAGAGTTAACCCAGCAGGGCAGGCTTTATAAGTTTAGACCTTCAAGCAGACACAATTCAGGCTAGACTGGGATGCCTAATTTTGTTCAAAGAGATATAGGGCCCAATTTAATTCTTGGTGACCCTGTATCCTTACCATCAAGAATGTAGTCTGCCCATTGAATTTGAGTGCTGGAGGACCTGTGGAAGAAGGGCCTTGGAAGTCTTATCTGCCATTCTGCCAACCTAATTTAGACGGGCGGAATTATGGATCAATTTTCAGTACCTGTCACTGCCAGGAAAACCCTTGCAGTAAGGAACAGTAAAAAAAGCTAAATGCTCCTCTCGCCATGGGATAGAACTCCCATGGTGAGGAGATCACTGTTTAAAAACAACGAACCTGTTTGGTACAGGGCTCCAGCCCATTGACAGAGCCGTGAACCAAACAGAGCAATTATTGGCAGTTTCTGGCAATGTATTATAAATAATCACCAGTTTGGCGCTCATATATATATTTAGCTGTGGTCCCTCCACCAGGGTCACTAGCCACGGTCCCTGATTGACCAATGGGTCATCTGCCCAAAATTAAATCAGACCCTTAGTCAGATTTGAATCAAAATTAATGTTCCAGTAAACAAAATAAACTTTTTTCCATCCCTTTGCACGTCTTCTTGGATATCAATATGAATCCTTGACCAAGCGTTTTCCAGAATGAATATTGAGACCTTCCTTAAGGTTTATGGGGCCAGATGGACAAAGCATTTTTTAAGTCACAAATGTCCTGATTCACAGAATCAGGTCATTTGAGACTGAAAAATGCATTTTTGGGTGTAAAAATCATAAATTGTTATTTGGTAACAAGTTACTGAATTGCAAATTGGATTGTGCCATTCAGTATTGTGAAAAGCTATGTAGAGGGCATCCCAACCTAATACTAAGGGCCAGATGTATCAAACGTTTTTGCATTCGCAAACGTTGCGAATCGCAAAATTTAGCCGTTTGCAAATGCAAAAACGTGGTCTGCGATGCATGAAAGGCATTCGCAAACCAAAAATAAGAAATCGCAAAAAGTGTGATTTTTTGCGTTGCGAATTGGTTTTGAGAGTCGCATTTTGCGTCTCGCAATCTGTGACATGAAATACCGAATAGCAATTAGCGATTCGGTATTTCAAGTAGGAAATTGCGAGACGCAAAATGCGACTCGCAAAACCAAGTCGCAATTCGATGCACCAAAAAATCGCAAATTGCGATTTTTCACAGAATGGCATTTTGCACATGCAAAATACCACTAAGTGAAACCAGGTGCAACCTATATAAAGAGGCCCAGAATGCCTCAGACTCTTTTCCACAATGGCTGCACTCTACGTCATGGCGAGGAGAATGAGGATCTTGGCATGTTTGAGGAGAGGGAGGAGAGGACAGGAGCGCATTTTCAAAGTGCTCATTACAATTTTTGATCAGACTGAGGAGGAAATATTTGAGAAGTACAGGTTGAGCTCAGCCATGATACTTGACCTGATAGCTGAGCTACAACCCATATTGCAGCGCACAACACATAGGACTCATAGCATCCCCACCCATGTGCAGGTATTATGCTCCCTCCACCTACTCGCCTCAGGGAGCTACCAAGGAGTCATAGCAGCAGCTGGAGGGGTCTCACAGAGTACCCTCTCTAGAATTTTCAATGCATTTATCAACGCCATGCTCAGCAGAATACACCAGTACATCAGATTCCCCCACACCCCACAGGAAATACAGCAGACAAAAATAGATTTCTACCAGATAGCACAGTTCCCCCATGTCCTAGGTGCCATAGATGGGACACATGTAGCAATCTGTCCACCATCAGCCACAGAGTATGTGTACCGCAACTGTAAATACCAACAATCCATGAATATCCAGGTGATATGCAATGCCTCCTATATCATAACTGATCTCATGGCAAGGTACCCAGTGAGCACACATGATTCATACATCTTTTGCCACAGAGGCATTCACACAAGACTGCTAGCTGGGGAGTTTGGTGAAGAATATCTACTAGGTATTTCCAACTGTACACTGGTGCATTGATGGTGTGCTGAGGTCAGATGGCTCAGTTACTCATTATACCCTCTGTTCCTTCCAGGAGACAGTGCCTACGCAGTGCACACCTACATGATGATGCCCTACCTAAATCCTACAACACCTGTTGAACGGGGATACAATGCAGCACACAGGGCAACCCGCAACGTTGTGGAGCGCACCTTTGGGCTGCTGAAGAGTCGCTTCAGGTGCCTCCACAAAAGTGGAGGGGCACTACAGTACAGCCCAGAGACAACATGTAGAATAGTGGCTACTTCTGCAATTTTGCACAATATAGCTACCACCAGGGGCATACCTGTGGAAATATGTGATTCTGAATCTGATGAGGATGATGATCCCATACCACCCCTACAGCCAGCAGACCGGACCAGTGCAGGCAAAGGCGTGCTGACATCACGCACAATCATTTCAGATGTAAGTATGAACAAAACAAATCCACTGACAATTGTACTTGTAGTAAGTAAATGTATTACCTCAATGTCAGGTAATATCAGTTCCACTAGTAGCAACAAAAGTAATTGAAACAATAAACAAAAGCAGTTAACAGATATTCACCATTCCTTCGTAGTTTCCTTATGGCACAAAAGTTTACAGTCCCCTTTGGCCAATACACTCATTTCCTCCGGCCACGCAAGCCACTCGAGTGCGCAGTTGCCTCACTGACACCTCTATTTTCTGCCTCAGTGACAGTGCTGTGCCTGGCACTGCGACGTCTGGCATCTGTTGTGGGCACAGCTAAGCTGCTGAGGCTCAATGTGTCCTCCATGTCCCCCAGTCCCAGTTCACTTGGTGTGGCTGACCGGTTACCCATAATATTGTCTATCACATTTGTGATCTGCACCTGTCCTTGTGCCACATCCCTACTGCTGTGTGCTGCCTCTACCTGTGCAGCCACAGCACACTGTGATACGAGGGCTGTTGAATTTGCCAGCCTATTGACAGAGCGACAAAAACCGCCAAACATACCCATAACACGTCTCTCCTGCCTGCAGTGGCCTACTCTGTCGTGGCGCAGCTCCTGACACAGTTCCCTCACTGCACTAGTCAGCTCCCTCGTATCCTCCAGTGCTTGGATCTGTCCCTCATGCAGCTGTTTGATGTTCACATTGAGACACTCCAGCTGGCGATGCAGCCCCCCCATGTTTGTATTGTGTTTCTGCATCTGCCTTTGTAACGCAGAGATTTTTTTGTTTTGCAGGCGCTGCTTCTTTAACATAGCGAATTCCAGGCCACCGAACACTGATGGTCCCTCACCTGCCTGTGCGCCTGCATACGTAGGCATCCTGCGGGGTGTTGTGCTATGCTGTGGATGGGGCTCCTGCATCCGAGTGCATCTGCCACTTGGGGAAGGTGTGTGTGAGTCATCTTGTTGCTCATCAGAGTCCTGGCTCAGTTCTGGTAGTGGCAGTGCCCTAGTCCTGCGTCGGATGGGCGCTATGTTTTGTGGCTCGCTGGTATTAGAGTCAGAAGCAGGTTGGGTGTCTGTTTCCCCTGCAATGGCACATGCTGTAGCTGCTGGGCCTGGGCCACCTGCAATGACAATATGCAGCATGTCAGTTATGTATGTATCAATAAAGGTCACACAATGGTAATAAGCGTACAGTTACTTCTCATCACAATGTTGTGGGTGTTGTGGTCTTCTGTGTGTCGCTCTGCCTATTACATTGTATGTGCTACTTTCAGCTCTGGGTTGTTGACTACCACTCCCATAAGGTCCCCCTCCTATGCTCCTGGCCTCCTGCAGTCGTCTTGCCACCTTCTACTTGGCACGGGACCGCAGGTCGTACCACCTCTTCTTTATTTCCTCCACAGAGCGCTGCGCTACTCCAACAGTGCAGATTTTGGTCCGGATATCTGCCCAGAGTCTGCGCTTTTCACTCTCAGGCACCTGGAGTGAGCTTTTGCCGAACAAACGGTCATGGCTCCTGACCACCTCCTCTGTGAGCACCTCCAGCTCTTGCTCACTAAACTTTAGTTTGTGCTTCCTTCCTCCCTTCTCCTTTCCCTGTGCAGAGGTGTCCATGGTGGTTCTGCAGTGCTGCCTTCTTCAGAGACTTGCTCACTGTGGCTGGGCTGACTCTCTCTGAGTGCTAGTTTGGGTGTGGCACCTGCAAACTGCCTGGGATGACTCACTTCCTGCTTGTGATGTGATCAGGCTCCTCCAGATCTGTGATGTGATCAGGCTCCTCCAGGTGTGCGTTCTAGCAATTTGCGATTTTCAATTACCAAATCGCAATTTGCGAGAACGCAAATTGCGATTCGGTATTTGGGCCTCGCAAACCACAAATAGCGAATTTGAAGAAATCGCTAATTCTGATTCGCAATAGTGATACATGGCCTATTGCGACTCCGAAATAGCGATTTCTTAAAAATCGCTATTTGCGATTCGCAAGGCCATTTCATGATACATCTGGCCATAAATCTGAATGGTATGTTTGAATGTTTTGCGACTGTAATGTGGTCACAAAATATTCACACTTTATCACAATCTCAAAGTTGGTGATAACCCATTCGCAAATGGAAAGGGGTCCACAAGGGAAGTGCCTGCCTACTCTTAAAAGATTAAAAAAAGCATCATTTTTTGGGTATGAATTCATCCCGTTTTCCGTTAAGGAAATGGGCTGCATTAAAAAAAGATTGCTTTATTTAAAAGCAAACAAGGTGGTCAACTAACTGCATCTGGCCAAGATTTTTGCCATTCCCAGTGGGTCGCAAACTGAGACCCACCTCATTATTATTCATGAGATAGGTCTATTCGCGACCCTCTAGGAATCACAAAAAGTGTAAAACACACTTTACCTAATTAGTGTTTGCGATTACCAAAGAGTGAATCACAAAAAATGTTTTACTTGTTGATCACAAACTATATTGTAAGTACACCTCTAATCACTTCTTCCACTTTCTGCTATGCTCCAAATTCGATTAATTCCTCTTTAGTATAGAATAAACTTTACTGTATTTTACTGTAGTGTGCTTTACTTTTTTATCAAGAATGAAGCATTTCACAACCAAAGTCCGATTCACAAACTGCATACTTATAATACAAAAAGTAGTGCTCCAACAGTACTACTCACATACTTTGAAATATAGAGCTCTCTGCACACATAGGCATATGATTTTGTAGGAAATGTTGGAGGGACCGGGGGGAGGGTAGGAAAATGTGGAATAAATACTTATCTAAAGGAAAACTAAGAACGGGTGTGGGAGGGGCATGATTTCATAAACACAGACCCACAAGAGAGTAGAACTGCTGCAATTAAAATAATAAATTTCTAAAGTTATTATAGAGATGGTCATGTCAAAGCAGTCTACATTTTGCTCTAGGCCAGTGTTGGAGTAAGTCAAGCACTAAATATGGCCAACCACTGATACTTCAACACACTCCTATAGTAAAAAATAAAGGCAGGGATTTAAACTAACATTCCATATGACTTCATTTTACACTAATTACATTAGTTCAGCAGTTACATTACACACACACACACACACACACACACACTGATAAAATGTAATTTCAACATACAATTTAAAACTAAGTTGAACTTTATTACGTATTCTAAAAAATATAAAAACATTTTTAAATAAATGGAATGCACACATTTTTACAAACTTTACTAGGAATTAAATGAAAATGTTAGTGAGGGTAAGTATTTTTTAAAGTTATTGCTTAGATATATTACATACAATACATATGTATTAAATTGATATATTCAAATTATCTCAGGATTTCATACACATTTAATTTGAGGAGCTAATTTTCTGTAACCTTTTATTTTCTTAGTTCCAGTTCAATATTAGTTATTTAAAATATAATTATTGTTAATTATTCTCCAACTATATTTTCCATTACATTTATTTAAATATGTATGTCAAATAGATACATTTTATTAAATTCCCTATACTTTTCCCTAGGGAGATCTCCACCCTAATGGTAGAGATCTCCACCAACAGGTGAAAAGTTGCTTGTGGTAACTTAATAAATTCATTCATTGAAAGTTCCTTGCTAGGGAGGATAGAGGCATTTAAGTCTACACCTAGGTATACATCTAAAGCAAAAAAGTGGAGTGGTACATCTTGCTCTAGTCTACACATGAGTAGATTTGCATGTGTAAATATAACTTTGTGAATTGGAGCCTCGCTATTCAGAAAGATAAAGAGTCATTTTTCACTGTGGACTCATGGTCATATTTATGAAGTAGCTGTGTTGCTTTTTGCTCCACTCAATGAGCTGCAAGCACAACACAACTACTAATTGCAATTTATCAAGCCATGCAAGGCAATCGTGCGTGGCCCTGAGTGGCTTGATAAATCCAGAGTAACACAAACAGAGCAAATCATTGCATTGTATTACTCTGCCCCAGGGAAGCATTCTGTGGGTGTTCCCATGCAACACCCATGGATTTTAAAACATTTGCAGACTTACGATAAGAAGTAGACCTGGAAATACCCCGAAAAAGCTATGCCTCCCCAGGTGAAGCATAGCAAGGAGAAACATGGTTTTGTATATGTTTATTTATCATCCTTTTTTCCTCTTTCTAAGTGGAAAATGAGGAAAATGTCACTGGGGATTGTTTTTGTGTAGGAAGGTACCCCTTCCTGAACAAAAACAATCCTGCTTACAACACAGGCATCATTGTACCATGGCGTGGTGGTGCCTGCTTTGGCTCTAAGCAGCACACTGTGCACCAACTCTTGGAAAAGACAGGAATACACCATATTATTTTATATATGGTGCATTCCTGCCCTTTCCCTGGTGTGTGGTGCAGTGCAGCAAGGTGCTTGCTGTGCTGCGTCATATGATCAGAAATGTGCCCCTCAATTTCCCTGGTCTGCACCCATTTTATTTCCAGCTCTTTACCATGCCCTGCTTCATGCACAATTACCTCCCTGTCAGCACTACTTTTTTTAAAAGAAAAAAAACAAGCATTGGCAAAACCAATGGGTAAGGCCTTTAGCATATCTGAATTTCCTCTAATCTTTACTAAATGTCCCTCTCAAGTCAGAATGCTAAACCTGACAACCTTAGGATGGTCTTCCCCCAACTTATGCCTACCTCCTCCATTTTTCTGACCTCGTTTTTGCTGGCTTTAGGACTCTGCACACTTTACCACTGCTAACCAGTGCTAAAGTGCTTGTGCTTTCTCCCCTAAAACATGGTAACATTGACTTAACCATAATTGGCTTATTTACTTTTCTTATAAGTCTACACTACACTACATGTGCCCATGGCCTGTAAAAAAAATGCTACTTGTGAGCCTGCATCGCTGATTGTGCCACCCACTTAACTAGCCCTCTAACCATGACTCAGGCATACCATTGCATAGCATGTATATGCAGTTTTACACTGCCATGTCGACCTGGCAAAAATAACCCTGTTGCGAGGCTCAAACCCTCCCTTTTCATGCATATAAGCCATCCCAAAGGTAGGTCCTGGACAACCCAGAGGCCAGGGTATAATTAATTTAAAAGGCAGGGCATGTACTTTTTGTACTTACAAATTTTAAATGTCCTGGTGGTAAAACACTTCCAAAGCCATTTCTCACTATAGCAAGGCCTACCTTTCCCATAGGATGACATTTGGTTACCTTATTACATTTTATAAGTGTAATTCATAATCTGGAAGAGATGTTTTTTTTCAAATTTGGTGTCTCTGGACTCATAATATAAAATCATGACTTATGGTGAAGTTTGATTTTAAAATGCAGTTCTGAAAATGCGTCTTTTAGAAAATTAAACAAACACAAAGGATGGATGGAATGTGGAACGAATCAAACATTCACCCCCAGTCACAGATCTGAATGATGAAGGGTGATACCATGAAACCAGTCCCAGGATGCTTTTTTCTGGTCCAGGGAGGACCTGGCTTGGCAGTTCGGGCTGGACTGTTCCCATGGGGAACAGGGTCAAGTCCAAACTGGAATGGCATGGCAAGCAAAATAACTGATGGATTGAACCCAGATCTGTGACGGGGTGAATGTTTGATTTGTTCTGCATTCCGTCCATCATTTGTTGTTTTTGCAAGTGTCGACCCAAGTGGGAAGGGTATGTCCAGACGTGGGTCCTGTGCTTGCGATGCCACCAGATTCAAGCTAACCTGGCTAAAGAAGGGTGACACCCTGAAACCAGTCCCAGGATGCTTGTTTCTGGTCCAAGTAGGACCTGGCCTGGCAGTTCGGGCTGGACTTTTCCCATGGGGAACAGGGCCAAGACGGATTTGCATATGCTGGGTCCAAACTGGAATGGCAGGGCAAGCAAAAAAACAGATGGATGAAACCCAGATCTGTGACTTGGGGTGAATATTTGATTTGTTCTGCATTCCGTCCATCATCAGTTTTTTTTACACTTTGAGGAAACTGGCATTTTCTTACTTTAGCCATTTGGTGCCTTCTGCCTGTCTCTAAATACACACCTGGGCTAGGTAACAGCTGGGCATTGTGCATTCCTTCTAGATGGCCATGAACAATGGGAGTTTAGGTGTGACTTGATGGGCTACCCACCCCTGATAGGCCATCCTGGAAGGATGGGAGGAGGAGCTGGACACAGTCTCACAATTACACCCGAATAGTCTGTGTCCTGTCCCCACACAAAAGGCTTCCTACCCCCCCACCCCGTAGTGAGACTGAAGCAGGTGAAGGAAGGGAGGGCCTCTGTGCACTTAAAAAAAAAAATTCTGAAGTCTCCCCCACTTCAAAGGCACTACTGGGTATAAGTACTGGACCTCTGACGTCACTACTTCAGTGCTCTTCTGGACCTGAGGATACTGTTCCAGGAAGAATGTCTGCGGTGCTGCTACAAGTACTGCCATTCTGCTAGACTGCTACCCCACTGGACTTCTGCTTTGCTGTGCTGACCTGCTGCCTGCTGCCTTTTGCTTCAGAGTGAGAAGGACTGTACCTACTTCTTTCTGCCCAGAAGCCAAAGTGAATCTAAGGGCCAGCTGACTGGTCTCCTGTTTTCTGAAGTCTCGGGGACATAAAAAACTTCCAACTTACCTGCATCCGCAACTGGACTCTGACACCTGTAAGTATGCGCTGCCAAGTAGTGCTACCCCATTCCTGGACCTTTGGAAGTGAAGCCTAAGGTGCTTCTTCAGTCAACCCACACATTCTCATCGGTACTGGCGCATCTTCACCTTTGTGGGTATTGGAACCAACATATCTTTGCCTTCGTGTGGATCAGAACTGACACATCCACTTTGCCGCATAGAGTGCGCCCAGAGCATTGCTTTCGAACCAGTACATCTCCCTAAGAACTGAAGGATCACCGACTTTGCCTGGAGAAAACCAATGTATCTCCTTTGGTTGCAAGATCAAAACCAAAGCATTGTCTCGGCTGTATGTCGCACCTTCCTCGGTGTCGACGGAATCAGGATCAATGTACTTTTGTTAAGTCGACCTAAGTGGGTCCCTGTATCCAGCCTGGGCTCCATTGCAGTTGGTGTAAAATCTTGACTTTATCCTGGTCTCGTGCGTCCAGATATCACCGTTTGGCGCTTTTTGCTTCTAAGCACTTGTCTCCAATATAGTCTTTAAAAATTCATAACTCAAGATCTACTTATTGGACTTTTGTCATTAGGTCTTGTTTTGTTTATTAAATTAAGTTCTACATTTCTAACTAGATGTAGTATCTTTTGTGTGGTATTTTCACAGTTTTACTGTTTGAAGTGTTGCAAAAATATTTTGCACATTGCCTCTTAAGTTAAGCCTAACTGCTCTGTGCCAAGCTACCAAAGGGTGCGCCCACATTAACCTGGGGTGAGTTTGTGACCTACCCTGGGTGCATACCTCTGCCAACCAGAAACACAAAAGCAACAGGATGATATTGTCAACAAGACTGCAATGTTTTAAGACTTTACTAGATGTCTCTCTTGAATAAGAAGCAACTGCTTTAAAAGTCTTTCACAAAATGTATGTACCTCAATCCTTTACAAGAGGTCCATTTTAAGTATGAGGCAAAGTCCTGAAACTTCTTTCACAAAGTTGCAGACTTCAAATGGTTACTAGTTGTCCCTCTCTTGCCTAATGCAACTGAAGTCTCTGCAAATCTGCTTTGCCTCAAGTCTTTACAAGATGTCCCTCTAAAGTCAGATGGCAAAACCAGGAAATTCTTTCCTGAAGCTGCAATACCTCAATGGTTAATGGGTGTCCCTATTGATTAAGATGCAAGTGCTCATATGACTTTAAAAACTGAGGAGTTTTGACTTACCCTATAAAATATGCATGCACATTTTGGCTATTTAAATTTTTTGTACTTGTTTTCCATAGGATAAATAAGTATGCCAAATTGGATCATGATAATGAGTCAATATTTCATTTTGTTTATCAAAGCTTTGCCACTCTGCTATACATAGGTACTTACACTGACTGGTAAATGTAAGTACCTTGAAACAACTAACATGGCTTGATAGGTGAATGTATACATGTACACAATCAAAATGCAGTCCCACAAAATCCTTAACTAAAGTGGCTGAGCCAGTGTTACATGCTGTATGCTGTTGTGAGCGGAAGCATGATTTGATGGCATTTGAAAAGTCCATGTATAAAGAGAGTTGATTGGAAGTACCCTATATGCATGTAAAACCTGAGGCTGGCCATACTTCAAAGTTGTCTTTAAGTCAGACCTAAAAACAACCAAATGCCTCTAGGTACTGTGGCACAGTGAGTTGCTCCCCTCATTCTTAGGAATTGCTTTTCCATCTCTACCCTATAGCTTTTTGTACAAATCAAAGTCCACTTCTGTTAATTTCGGATTCTTGATCCATAAAACAGTTAAAACAAGCATATAAATATAACCTCATGTATTTCACAGATTTGAACAACAAATCAATAATAATAATAGTAAAGTGACAATAATGCAATTTAAAAAGCACGTGGCTACTTCGAAAGAAGTGTTCCAGCGCTAGGAAAGTGACCCCAGGGAGAAAGCCATACAATAATAATAAAGAGGAAAACCTCCATAAAAGTATTAAAATAATTAAAATAGACGATCAGTTAAAAACTGAAAACAGTTGGATATACATTAGATCTATAAAAACAATCTAAAAAGGAATGGCACAAACGGATTCCATAAAGTGCATAGAGCGTCCGAAAGAATTCCATGCTGGAAGGCTGACCGGTGGAAAGGGCAAACAAGCTGTGTTCCAGTATATGGTGCAGCTGTTAGCAAGGAAACACCCACAACAATGGTAATTCTATAATGGGACGGCTGCAGTCTAGTTGCTACTTGGGCATTAGTGTACAGCTCTTATAAGGAAGCGTTTGTGGATTCGCCATACAATTTAGTTACGTTGATGACAATAACCTCTCTAGTGTTCGAATTTAAGATTCTAAGGGGCATATTTATGAAAGGCTTGCATTGTTGTTACCTCACTTTCAGTAACGCAGTGGCAGTACAAACCTCTCAACCATATCAATGAGGCAACATAAAGCCACTTTGCATGGCTTTGAATGGTCTCATAGATATGGAGCAAGGCAAGGCTGAGCAAGTCACTATGTTGCCATACTCTGCACCAGTGAGGAATCTCATGGGTGTTGCAGTGAGTTTCCCACGAAACTCCCATGGGTTTTGACACATTCCCTGATTTACAAGGACTTGTAAACCTGGGAATGCATCAAAACCTTACGCCGCTCCAGGGTAGGCATCTCAGGAGAAATATTTGTATTTTTCCTTGTTTTTTCCTCTTTCCATGTGTGCTGCATTCTGCAGCACAGATGGAAAAAGGAACACACCTCTATGGACAGTTTCTGTGCAGCAAGGGTGCCTGTATTGCTTCTAGGCAGCCAACTGTGCACCAGCGTGGTAGGAAAGGACAGGAATGCACCATATTGCGTAAATACAGCGCATTCCTGCACCAATTCCCCATAGATATGCCCCTAAGTGTTATGCCATACTGTCTGCATCCTAGCCACAGCACACCAGTATTATCGACTTCTTTCATGGCACACGCACAAATCATGCTGCTGGGCTCAAGCAGAGCATTGTAACAACCGAACCAAGCCTTAGCTATGCTAGTTTGAAGTTGGAAATTTAACCTGATGCAATAGGTGAACTGACACGTATTTGTTTCTCTTGTGGAACCTACTGAGGAAGTAAATTATATGCATGATACAAGGTGAATTAGAGGCCTACACACATCACTTATTCTCCATATACATAACACTAGACTACAAAAAGATGTGATGATAGTAAAATATTTTTGTTACTGCAATGTCATATACACAACAAGGTGTATATTGGATGAGAAAGCCACATCCACATTTTTTTGTGGGATGCTTCATTATACACAGACTAATCCCACAAGGTGGTACTATCAGTTTGGATGTGGCCTTTATGCAGGGGAGTTCCTAATAATCAAGGGATCCAGACCTCCAAAACAAAATACCTCAAAGTAAACCCAAAGGATGATCCTTTTTTGGTGAGTAAGATTAAAAATGGAAAAGACAGATGAGTGACGAATAGTATGGCTCACTTATCCTGCATAGTGCTGAGAAGCGTCAGCACACACTTTGTTTATCAGGGCAGGGGCTTTCTTCAGAGCAAATGGGATCCCTAATATTAGATCTATATACACATTTGTACGAAGGTAAGATATCTTGGGATGGAGATGTAAGACCTACAATAGAATCACAATATTGGGCACTATATGATACAAATTAACACATGGACATGCTATCAAAAGCGTAAGTGATTTGATGCGTTTGTGAAAAATCATAAAACACAGCAAGCACAATGCACTAGTGAAAAAAATGAATACACTCGCACATTAAGGCTCTCATTATGGCTTCAGCAGTCTTTTTTCAAGACCGCTTAAGCCGCTGCAGCCAGCATACCTCCAGTGCTGGCAGTATGCTGGCAGCCCTATTGGGAGTTTTTCCGCTGGACTAGTGGGAGAAAACAGCGTTTCCGCCCGCTGGCCAGGCAGAAAACTCACCACAACATTGACGCCAGCTCGTATTCGAGCCAGAGGAAATTTTGTGGTGCTTCAAGGGCAACAGCACCCGTTGTGCATTTCACTGCCTGTAATTCGGGCAGTGAAAAGCCCAAAAAGGGTTGTCAATGGGGCCCCTGCACTGCCAGTGCCAGATGCAAGGGCAGTGCACAGGCCCCAACACCCCCTTTCCGCCAACCTGTGTATGGCAGTGAGACTGCCATGCAAAAGCTGGTAGAAAGGGGACTCGTAATCTTGCAGCGCTGCCCTGTTGGATTGTGACTACTGAGAGCACCAGGCTGTTGCCAGGCGGCAACCTAGCGGTGCCGGTGGTCGGACCATGGCCCATCTGCCCAAGTCATAATAGTCTGGGTTGGATCGCCCTGTCTGAGGTGGTCTGACCGCCTTTGCAAGTGTGGCGATCTTTAGACTGCCACACTCGTAATGAGGGCCTAAAGCTTACACATTAGGGTGCTGTAGAAGACCAGCGCTCTAAACCTCCAGGACCATAAATCCACTGGTGCATTATACAATCAAATCTTCTCCAAAGGAGGTAACTCAAAATGATGTTCCAATCGTAAATGAATCCCAAATATGCTGTACTTCAGTATGTTTACTTAAATTCAAATCTCAAACACTCTGAAAGAACAACCAAATAGCCAAAATATGTTTCAGGATGAAAATCTCTTTTGCAAGGTCGCTTAGAAAGTCATACAGGTTTGGAGCAGGTGACGAATTCACTGCACGAAAAGTTACACACAGAAATGTAATGATGTCTTCCATAAGGTTGTTGGAAGAGTGGTAAAGTTCCCACATAGTACACAACAAGCATCCTTGAAAAAGAGGTTTTCACCTTCAAACCTGTGTTGGATGTTTAGCTCATCTTTAGGAGTTTGCGAGGATTTGGAACAAAGTGAACAAATAAAATAATTTGAGTTGAAGAAAATATGCTGGCCTACAGCATTTTTTAATTGAAGATTGTACAGTGATGATTGGAAGATTATTTTCAATTGCCTCCTTTGGAGAAGACACACACACTAATACCACTTAACCAAGCCACGGATGAATGGGAGACCCTCTACAGTCACATACTTGTAAGATGGAGGCATACACATTAACAAATACAACAGATATATATATATAAATGTCGCAGGTACACTCATGTATAGAGTGCCATGAACATATTTGTTGTAAAGACACAATACCTTGCAGTATAGACATTCATCATATTACTTAAATTGGAGAAAATTCCTGTAAAATGTGTGGCACTGGAGATACAACATCACACTTAATTGCCTGATCTAAGTATTGTCAGGTTGTTAAAAACAGCACCCGTTCATTCATTTTGTGGATGGCAACTGGTACATTCCCCTTACTAGGAAATCGAGGGGCCTAATTAAAAACTTCTAGAGCCTCCTTGCACCACAATAACATCATTTGTTTGTGCTAATGTGGCCCAACAAAGCCAAAATTCCTATGCCATATTTACAAAGTGGCGCAATGCATGCATTGCACTACTTTGTTAACCTTTGTGCTACATTATGCATGCGCCAGGCATAATGTATGTAAAGGGGGCATTCCCCCAGTAGGGGAGCTAAAAAAGGGCACAATGAAATCTAACAGATCTCTTTGCATCGTTTTTTTGGCACTTTTAAAGCCTACTCAGAGTAGGCATTAAAAGGAGGCATGCCATTGTTTACAATGGGCCTGTGGGTGCTTTGCAAGATTAGCATCAGAAGTTTTGACGCTAAACCTGCAAAGCGCCGGACAAGTGTAAAAAAGTCAGGTGGTAGTCCTTAACTACCACCATGGTGCGCCGTATTTTAAATACAGTGCACACATGGTGGAGTTAGGGGGGCATTAAGGGGTGCAAGAAAAGTGGTGCTGCACTAAGTGCAGTGCAATTTTTCTTAAATATGCTCCCTTGTTCTTCAGCATACATACTCAAACATGCAGAACAATGTTGGAAAACAAATGCTAATGGTCACCAGTGCCTTTACTATTATAGAGAAGGTGTCTCAGGTATTAAACATTGGTAGTTCGTCTCACTAAAATGACGAATTTTAGAATGCTTTCTTCGTCAAGAGTTCGTGCCCTGCCTGATTACCTATGCATCCTTCCGTCAGCCAAACTGAGTCCTACTGCAGACCAGAAGAGCTGCTAAATGTAGTGCTAAACTGTGTGCCCCTCCCGCCCCCCCTGGTAGTTTGTGCACCGTCTATCGCTGTACATGGAAAATTATTTTACACTCGTGGCCTTATGTCTAATGTACACAAAGGGGACCGCTTAGCCCTGATGAAAGCTTGGAGATTGCGCTCGCCTTTCCAAACAATGGTCACCACTAATTAGCTTCAGAAACCTGAAATTGTGTTAAATATTGCCCAGGACTATTTCACAGGGTTTGCTTTTTTAAATTGCATTGCCCGATGTGGGGTTGCAGATGCTAGGGCTAGTTGGAACTTTACCCTTTTGCGTTGGCAATACAGAATAAAGATAGTACATATTTGTATAGAAATCATTCCAGTGGAATAAAACTGATAAAACCAAATTCTCTATAAGTCAACTTGTAATAGAGAATGTGGCTTTATCTTTTTTATACCTCCGGAACGCTTTATATAAAGATCCTAGTGTTTATGAGGCTTCCTCATCCAATGTCCACTTAGTAGTCCATATGAACAGGTTGGTGCAATGGAAATATTTTACTTTCATCGCAGCCTCTTTGTGGTCTAGTTCAGCCAGTTATCTCCCCTTTCTGCACCATAATCATGTTTTACTCTATCAAGTGATGGCTTGCTGAGCACGCCCTCTTTCGGCCCTATCCCATTTATGCAGATTAATGAAGATCTGAATAGCGTTTGCATTCTTGTTTAGTCCAAGCTTATACAGCAGCTCCTAATGAGTTCAGCAGTAGTGCGTAGGTATAGTTAAACATTGACAGACAGGACCCCCTCGGGACTGCCGCAAAGTTATTGTGGCACGTGCATGTTCTTCAGGGCCTTGAGGTAATTAACTCACATTCTATCAGCAAGCCTGCTTTCTCATCTCATTCATTTATATCTCCGGGACAACCACAGTCTAGGTAGGATCATAATTGGCCATTAAGCAAAGGAGAAATAGGCACTGAGTCTTCAGTAAAGTCAAGAGTTTTTTGCGATCTTTGATCCTGAACCTAAATTACTAATTTTGAGATTCTATTACAGTACCATTTATGAAAAGCACAGCTTCATTGCAGGCAATGTTGATCATCAAAAACACTAAGACTGGAATAAACTACTTTTCTTTCTTTCCAAAAGTGGATCTAACATTAAGCTCTGGCATTTTTCACTCCGGTCTTAAAAGTAATTATAACCAGTTGAAAGCGATAGGGAAATTTGAGGCAGTAAAGGCTCAAGAGATTTGAAACACCAAACTGACTACTGCAAGACTAAATACATTTACAAACACAGGAGCCAAAAATGTGAAGTTGTCTTGGGTGAATGATCCCTTGACAGCACCACCTTATAACTATGCGCTCCTTCCCTGATGTGTTGAGTGATGAATGATGTGTCACAAATGACTCTAATTCTCCATGAAATTGCTCAAACAGGTGCCACAAAATCTCAGGAAACATTTTTCAAATCAGTCCAGAGAGAAGCATGACTTGTTGACGCATGCACAATCCATGTTATGAACTGATGAGATTCTCACTGGTGCATGAACACACAACTGCCTGTGAATTTCTTAAAGAAGGTGAAACGTAGAACTCTCCAGCTTGTAGAAGTCGTTCCTCCTCTTCAGCCTGTGCACAGCACTGATGTATGCTTATTGATATTGCTGTAGAAAATTAAATTCAACCAACGCTTGATGGATTTGCTGTTTTCTGTCTGCAATTTAGAGTGTAGTTTTAGTAATTTCTTCTTCTCATTATCTTGTTTAAGAAGAACAGCAGAGTAATGGATGACCAGAGAATATTCCTCACAGAGTTAAAAAGATGTGATGACAGAGGAAACCGCTAACTATTATAAACAGTCCATTTGCTATTCATAAACACCACCGGGAAACTGTTATCTACAGTCTGTTCATTACTCATAAACACCCTCAATGAACTGCTATCAACAGTCCCTTCTCTGCTCATAGCCACCACCACAAGAAAATCCCACCCTTATTCTCCTTGCTCTTCTAGTGGCTTGCCAGTTTGGCTGTAGGCAGTGGCAGATGGAAATTAGCATCTCCAGCCAACAAAAACAATTTGGAATTAAAGGGCCGGATGTAGCAAAATGCAAAATTGCGACTTGCAATTTGCGAGTCCATCCGACTCGCAAATTGCAAGTCGCAATTTGCTATGCATTACGGTGTCTCAGACTCCGACTGCGACTCGCAATGGGGTCGCAATGACCCACCTCATCAATATTCATGAGGTGGGTCGCACATTGCGGCCCCATTGCGAGTATAGGCACTCGCTAACATGGAGGCCTGCTGACGTCAGCAGACCTCCATGTTCGTGACCTGCTTTTAAATAAAGCAGTTTTTTTTTTTTAAGTGTAGCCCGTTTTCCTTACTGGAAAACGAGCTGCACTTAAAAAAAATCCGAAACCTTTAGTTTCGGTATTTTTTCAGGGCAGGGAGTGGTCCCTTGGACCACTCCCTGCCCTGAAAAACTATTTTTGGGTCCAGTCACAAACTGGAAGGGGTCCCATGGGGACCCCTTCCAATTTGCGAGTGGGTTACCATCCACTTGAAGTGGATGGTAACTGCGATGCCATATGCGACCGCGTACGCGGTCGCAAATGGTATTGCATCCCACAGCGACTCGCAAATAGGAAGGGAACACCCCTTCCTATTTGCGGGTCGGAAATGCATATTGCAAGTCGGTAACGACTCGCAATATGCATTTCTGCATGGCAAACCCACGTTTGCGACTCGCAAACGGCGATTTTCGCCGTTTGCGACTCGCAAACGGTTTGCTACATCTGGCCCAAAGTTCGTTATTCATGTTGTTGGGGGTGAGAGCCCAATGACCTGTGCAGCTTTACATGATATTGTTTTTTGCTTTTTAAATAAAAACAATTTCAGAGCATGAGACATGGTTAGCCCCCATGTTTTGCCCGATGTTTGATGTGGTTTCAAAGTTGTTAGCGCCCTGGACCCTGCTAACCAGGTTGCCTGGGCCAGATCGCTTTCATGTGTGGGCCTAGATCCATGAGCAATGTGCCCCTACTGTGCCCTTGTCAAACCTGGGACATAGTAAGTGTACAGAGCAGCCATTATAAATGCATGTGCTGGATACTGGTCAGTACGAGTTTCCCAGCTACATGATGTCCACTCTAAACTCTGGGTTGTTTGTTATCAAACAACTCAGAAGGATAAATCCAAACTGGTACCAGTATTGGATTTAGTGTAAATTGTACCCATGAGCCACATTATAGGTGACCCCTGAAAAAGCAAACTAATCCTGGCACAGTTGCTGGTTAGCCTGCCACAACTGGATAAGATTCTGGAATCCTGGGGTGAGAGCCTTTGCTCTCTTGGTCTATAAAACAAAGCTCTTCCTGGGCCGAGGTGTTACACCTCGTCTCCCAGGAATGTGCTTCACCCTGCTAAGAGCTTCAAAGGGCTTGCAGTCCTTGAAACTTAACCCCAAGCCTTGCTGCTAGCAGCAGATGACTGCCCCACTTTTGGTGGGAGCAACGGCAGGAAAATACACAAAAGGCAGGAGGAGTGGCCACCCCCTCCCTGCACCACCCCTAAGGTGTTGTGTGCGACGTGACCCAGTAGACTATTCAGTAAAAATGCTGAGTAGCTGGTTAGCTGGGAACAAGGTACCAGATTATGATGGGCTGTATAAACTGTTCATGAAAGAGCATCTGTTAAGTAATTGTTACAATGAGAAGGTACATCAATACCAAGGAGACCTAGGTTCACTTGTTCCTCAAGTGTTAGGGAAGAAGGCAGAACAAGACAAGGGTGACCACTACCACATGTGGGGGAGACCAAATGAAAGAGGCCAAAAAGCTCCCCCCCACCCCCAGGGAAAGGTGAGAGCCAGAAAAAAACAAAAAGTCTTCTCAAGGCCCCCAAACACCCACACAGGAGGGTGGGCCCAGAGTCTTCCTACAGCCTATGGGTGGGTTCAAAATTTGGAAGTTTGATCCCAACAAGGCTTGGTGCCATGATTGCAAGAATAGGGGGCACCAAACTGGATACCCTTGCTGTAAAAACAAGAAATATGCCTCTAGCCAACCTGAAGTTGTAGGAGGCTTGCTTACTATATAATGTGTGAAGCTGGGCACACTGTGCACAGATTACAGGCAACTACATTTTGGTTCACAGAGGTAAAAACTAGGCCACGTAATGCTCTAATGTGTATGGTAGCTTGGTTGAGCAGTTAAGCTAATCTTGGAGAAGTGGAAAGCATTTGTGGTACTCACAGTATCAATAAATGAGACCACGCATTCAAAGGAATAACTCAAGACCATTTTACAAAAAAACTTCAGATTTTTAGATCACACACTACCAAAATTGGGTAAGTACTTTTTAATGTATTATTTTTCAAAGCTTAGAAAATGTTTCAGTTCTGTGAGTAATTACATACCATACGACTCAATGGAGACTTACTTTAAAAATGTATATAAAATCAGGGAATACGTTTTCCCAATTCCTCCTTTGGTTGTAGGATGAGGTTGTTGTTGGGCCTTGTGGACCAGGTTGAGAAATTTGGTTTGGGTGGGAGCAACTGTAGAAAAGTCTTTGGAACTGGTGCAAGGCCATTTCTGGAGACCAATTGGAAAAGCACTGCACAGGTGGACTTCAAGGTGAGCCTGGGTGGGCCCCCTTGGAGTGACATGGTTGAAAGGGTGGGGGACCCTTAAGGCACAGCTGGATCTTTTGTGCAGGGCACAGGGTGGCTGGGTGCAGAGTGAATCAGTGAGCAAGGAGCTGTGTGCAAAGGTGCCCATGGAAGCAGGAGGTAGGTCTCTTTGAGGGTCGCTTGCAGGTCAGAAGCGGCACTCTGCTGGGAGATCCTGGTGTTTTATGAAGTCCCTTGACTAGGACTTTCTCCTTTGCCCTTTTTCAGTCCAGAGTGGAATGGAATTCTGGTGTCCGATGTGGAGTGACCAGTATCTGGGGCTATTGCACGGGTTGGTCACTGGGAGTTGCAGTGCTACCAACCTTCGCACATTGGTGGGGTGTGTCCTTGTGGTCTGTCAGGGGAATTTTGGTCTGGCTGCGTTGTCTGGTTCCTTGGTCAGCAGCGGTCAGTGAATTAGACTTCACTGGACTTTTGGTCTTTGTTGCAAGAGAGTGATGCCTTCACTCTGAAGGAAGATCTTTGGTTACGTTTAGAAGAGTGGAGATCCTCTGGCTGTTTGTAGAGTCTGCCCAAATGACTGAGCAACCCCTCAGCAGTGATTGATGATTCCTGGGTACAGCAGACATAGTCACCTGTCCCCTACACACTGCACCCAAAATAAGTCACCCCTCTGGCAGGCCTTTCAGCCCTAAGGCAGGGTTCACTATACTGCATGTGTGGGACTAAATGCATGAGCAATGTGCCCCTACAGTGTCCTTGCTAAACCTTGGACATAGTAAGAGTAAAGAGAAGTCATTTTAAATGAATTTGCTGGACTCAGGTCAGTATGAGTTTCCCAGCTCATCATCGTCATTTAACTTTATTTCGGTAAGTAAAAACATACCCTAAAAGTACAATACAAGCATCATAAATTGTTAATTTTGGAAATTGATAAAAGACTTAAAAATATAAGCACAGCAAAAATGTAAAAGAGATAATAGAAAGTTAAAATTCAGACAAAATGATCACAATATATATCTCCTAAATTTAAAGTGTACCGCACAACAAGGACCCTATTCCCTATGCCCATGGGAATTCAATAATGCAATAAAACAGTATCTTATTATTAAAAATTAAATACTAAAATCAGACATCAAAAGGTCAATTAAGATGCATACATAGATCTTAAAGTTAGCTATCCAGTCATATTCTTTAAAGTTGCTAGTCTAAGGCGCCAGATTGATTCGAGGAATTTTGCCACTGGTAAAACTACCTCGGGAGATGGATCAGATTTAAAAATTCTCTCAGCATACAAATGAGACCTGGCGCCTATAGATTTGCAGAGCGGGGTAATCCAGCAAGCTCTTTGTTTGTGATATACATGACAATAAAAGAGAACATGGGAGATAGACTCTTCACGTTGGCAGCCCATCGGGCAGAGCTTGGAACTGTTAGTGGAACAATGCCAATTGTACGTTAGGGAACACAAGGGGAGGGACCTTATTCTGAATCTAACAAAAAGAGGTCGCGCAAATGGAGATAATGCTATATCCATGTAAGGCTCAAATTCATAGTGGCATTTGAGTGATAAATAATTATCACACATTGACAACGGAACAATCTTAGTAAATTGCTCAGTCTGAGCGTTGAGCCAAAAAGCATCCTTCAATAGCTGCGCAGCATTTTTAGGAATAGAAGGAGGGTCTGACCAATAGGATCCAAAACCTAGATGGAATAAGGAATCTTTGACATAAGTACACCATTTCGTTTTACTGATACTGTTATTGCCCACCAGTTTGAGAAGCCCACAACGAAATGAAGACAAGGCATCTGTTATCCAGAGCCGGATCCAATACAGCAAGGACCTTAAAGCAGCAATCTGCGAAATAGAAAAAAGATTTAGATCCATACGGATGGGCAGAGATGGAGTGCTAGAAGGAACTTTTAACAATGATTTCAGAAATTAATTTTCCGCCCTTTCCAAATCCACCAGGTTACTATGGCCCCAAAGTTCAGCACCATATAAGCCCCCCCCACTGGCTTGGGATTTATATATTTCAAGGGCGGGAGACATTGCAAACTTGGGAGATCTAGAAGCGAATCTTACAATGCCACCCGCCCTTTGCTTCAAGCACAATAGAGATTTCTGGCGGTGTGCATGCCAAAGGTGTGAGTCTTCCAGTTTGATACCTAAATAGTCAAAGGTGCCCACTCTTTCCAAGGGAGCACCATCTAGGTATCCTGGTCTCTTCATTTTACACCTACTGTCCCCAAAGACCATATACTTTGTTTTTGCTGAGTTGATTTCCAACCCATGGTCTTTACAAAACTCCAAAAATCGTGATAGCAATCTGGAAAGGCCCATGGCAGTTCGCAAGAGTAACAGGGTGTCGTCTGCGAACAGTAGACAGGGGAACTTCTGGCCACCGAAATTCAGGGCATCACCATAGCAATCTAAGAGGTATTGGATGCAAGCGTTAAAAAACAATAGGAATAGGGTGGGCGCGAGAACGCACCCCTGCCTCACACCTCGCATTGTAGAAAAAGCTGGGGTCAACTCACCAGCCAAACCCCAGCGCACTCTGGCATAATTGTCAGAGTAAAGATCTTGGATAACATTAATCAAAGAACCCGGAACTCCAATGTTACTCAAGACCTCCCAGAGCTTGGCACGCGGGACAAGGTCAAATGCAGATTTTAAATCGACAAAGGCCACAAATAAATGGCCTTTGTCTGCATCTACGGTCTTCCACTTGATGGTAGTAAATCGGAAGACCTGATCGATGGTACTGACCTTGTCCCGGAAACCAGCCTGGAGATGGCTTAAAACCTGATTTTTTGTTATCCAGTGTTTTAATCTGGACAACAACTGGAAAGAGAATATTTTTTGCAGGTTATCTAATAGACTAATCGGTCTGTAGTTCCCAGGGGAGCTTTTATCTCCTTTTTTATGTATAGGGACGATAATAGCCACCTTCCACGTATCTGGATAAGAACGAGTTATCAAAACAGTATTCGATAGCCTATTAATGTACCGGGTCCAAATAGATAAATCTGATTTATACAGGTCCGAAGGGACACTGTCTGAGCCAGGAGCCTTCCCTGTTCGTTGAGCACGGATTGCCAGCTCAGTTTCTTTTAGGGTAAAGGGTGGCATAGGGGAAAAGCACAGTGAAGAATCAATAGGAGAGTTGTTCGTATTGGGGCAAGACCCATATAATTCCCGAAATTGGGAGAGCCAGGATTCTGCATCAATATGACATTCAGGAATAGATGGAAGGGCGGGGTCTCTATGTGAGACCAGGGTCCAAAAAAGTTTGAGGTCACAGGCACTAGCTGTCTCCAGCAGACGCTCCCACAATTTATCTTCGTATTTAAGTTTAGATGACTTACAAATGGAAGCATAGTTCCTTCTTGCATATATGATAGCATCCCGGCTCTTTAGCTTTAGAGCTTTGGACAAAAGGCTCTTAGCCTCCCGACACTCCTTATCAAACCACTTACAAATGGGCAAGGAGGAGTTGTTTTGGGTTGAGGGGGGTTTAGTAAAAAGCTCCTTGAGATCCATAAAAAGAGTCGCATGAGAGGACATAACTTCTGAGGGAGATAAAACAATAGAGTCATCAAAAAGCTGGTGGCAAGAGACTAGGTCATAAAGCTTGTCATTAAGCAGGTTAGAATTCAAAAACGAAGACCATCTCACCACACGCCTATTGCTGGATAATTCCAGTAAATCATTGGGAGCATCCAGAAGATAAGGTGGATTTTTTCCAGAACATAAGGTGGTTTCCCAGCTACATGATGGCCACTCGGAACTCTGGGTTGATTGTTATCAAACAACTCAGAACAATACATCTAAACTGGTACCAGTACTGGATTTATTGCAAAATGTACTCGTGGACCACCGTAGAGGTGACCACCTGTAAAAGTTAACTAACCCTGGCATGGTTGCTGGCTGCTCACAACCAGCATGCCACCACCAGACAAGATTCTGGAAAGATGGGGTGAGAGCCTTTGCCCTCTAGGTCCAGAAGACAAAGCCTTTCCTAAACAGAGGTGTTACACCTCCTCCCCCAGAATATGCATAGCCCTGCCAGCGAGCTTAAAAGGGCTTACGAACCTTGAAGCTCATCCCACAGCCCTGCTGCTAACAGCAGATGGCTGCCCCCATTGCAAACCCCCACTTTTGGCAGGATAAATGGTGGAGAAATGTACAAAGGATAGAAGAAGGGCCACCCCAGCCTTCACCACCCCTAAGGTGTTGCATGCAAGGTGACCCCTCCATTTCATTTTCCTCCATCTATAATGGTAGGAAACTAGCCAATCAGAGATAGGGAAACTACCTCTGTCCACAGGAAGTGCTCACATAGTGGGTGTAGCCACCCTCAGGTAGATGGTCCGTTTGGCCTTAAGGACCCCACTAAACACCCACTAAAAGCAGTATTTAGTGGCACCCCTAAACCTGAAGATCAGATTCGATAGACACAAGAAGGCTGCAACAAAGAAGACCCAAGACTCGAGAACAGCAATCCTGCTCCACAAAAAAAGGCACCAAACCCTACCTGGTGCATCCAGAGCCTGACAATCGTCGCTGGGGGATTGACTGGACATTGGATGTACTTTACAAAACCCCAGAGGTTCTCCAACCTACTGAAAAGAGCCATGGACCTCCCTCTAGAGTGAAAGCATCACTCCCTGCAACCAAGAAGCAGAAATCAGCAAAGTCCAGTTCACTGACCGACCACTGACCAAGGAATTGGACACAGCAGCTGGACCAACTTTCCTCCCGGTGGACACAAAGGACAAACAAAGGACAAACCCTGCCACTGTGCAAAGCTTGGTTTCACTGTGACACCCAGTGGCTGCAATATGCAATAGCCAGGTGTACTAGACCACCACTGTTGGAAACCCAGAAGAAAAGGCTACTTCAGACTCGCCAAGGACCAGAAGCAAGCACCAATCAAGGGAATTAAGGACACGTAAGAACCAACCCGCCAGAGTGGCCCTGCTGACTTGCAATCCACTGTCAAATTGACCTGCCTCCTAGTTCGAAGACCACCTATCTGCTCTGCACCTGGCCCCCTTGGCCTCTGCACCAGAGAACTAGTTGTACTCTAAGGGTCCACCACCACCTGCACCATCTACATTTCAAGGGGAGTCACCAGACTTACCTTGAGGTCCTTCTTTGCAGTGCATTTCCAAGTGCACCCCGCTTGTCTATCCTGCACAAGCTCCAAGACTTTCAGCAGCTGCTCTCGCTTGAACTGGGAACCAACCGATCCTCTCCGGCTGGCCCACAGGACCCCATGATGACTGCGACCTAAATACGAAAGGAGACATTGATAAATGCATACCCTCTTTTTATATGTATTTTTACATTTTTCTCCCATTGATTCCTATGGTGCATTATTAAACAAAAAATACTATTTTTGCTAAACTTGAAAAATCATTACTTAACACGTATGTATCTGAGTTTGATAATCTTGGTCTTAAAAATGTTATAAAAATCTGAAGTATTTTTGTACATTGGTCAAGTTATTATTTTGAGTGCCCACATTAATTGATACTGTGAGTACAATGCTTAGCACTTGTCCAGGACTGGCCTAACTGCTTGACCAAGCGACCACAAAAATTAGACTGTTCGATGGTCTAGTTTTTACCTCTGTAAACCAAGGTGGGGTTGTTCGAACTCTATGCATAGTGCGCATAATTTTTGTACACTATAAAGAGAGCCAGCCTCCTACACAGAGCATTTTAATTAGGTAATTGGGTACTTGTGTCTCAGATGGAGGCATTTGGCTGTTTTTAAATTGGCCTGGTATGTGCTGAATGCGAGCTCTTGTCAACCATATTAATTTGCATTTCACTTTGCATGTGTCCTACATGCTTTGGGTCCTTGGGTGATTTAGGTGATTTGTTTGGATCACTTAAGTCACCCAACAAACCTTAATTGTCTCTTTGCAATTTGAGTTTGTTTTGTTTAGAGAATTAGCATGTATATTTGAATCTGTCTGGAACTGTGCAGGACAGGTTATAATGTGAACTTGTATGTATTTTTGCTGGTCTGATGTTTCAAAACTTTGATTGTGTCTTTAGTTTCTATATGCATAAGAATTCTGGCATAGTTTGGATTTGAGTTTCTATGCATCTTAACTAGCACACTGTAGGCTCGATTATGATTCTTAGGCCTTGATTAAGAGTAAGGTGGAACAACATCCTCGGGAGAGATACTGTTCCATCCAATTAAGACAAGAACACCTAGATTATCCCAGTGGTGGAACACCAAGATCTATTTTAGTGGCAAGAAAATCCATAAGGTAAAGCTGCCCGAGTTCAGGCTGCAAGAGCAGGTCAACCATTTTCTCTGCCCCCTTCTTAGGTCATGGGGAAAACAGACAATGCAATTTTCTGCCGATTCACTTAAGGGCATATTTCCGCTCTGTTTGCGCTGAATTTGCATCTTTTTTTAATGCAAATTCAACTCAAACTTAGCTCTATATTTATATTATAACGCTAGACCAGTCTATTGTTAAAATATAGCCGTTAACATAATTTTTTGGATGTGTGAAACCTCCTTTCATCAATGAGATGGAATTCCGGTCCAAAAAATGACTCTAAGCCCTTAGCGCCCTATTTATCCTCTTGTGAAAAAATGGTGCACGGAGAGAAAGCGGGCCTAAATAATGGTGCTAAGTCTGCTTAGCGCCATTATTTAACATTTGAAGCAGAATAGGCGTTAGGGGACTTGTGGACCCATTTCCATGGTCAAACACCATGGAAAGAGCCCACAGGTGCCCACCCCAAGCCCCAGGAACACACCCACCCACACCAGAGGTACCCCAGAGGATGGGAGACCCCATCTCAGGTAAGAAGGGTGAGTAGAGGTCAGTACTTAAAAAAAATATAAAGTGTCATTGGGGGCGCTAATATGGGCCCCCACTACATGGCACTGGGTGCAATGGCCATGTCCAGGGAACCCTTGTCCCCTGTGATGGCCATTGGGGTGGTGGGCATGACTCCTGTCTTTTTTAAGACAGGAGTCATGTGGTATGGATGGTTTTGCGTCAAGAAATGACATTAGGCTGGTTAAAGGCATTTATTTTTGCCTCTAACCAGCCTAGCATCATTTTTTGGTGCAAAAGACCCTTCCCCCATAACGCTACCCTCACCCAGCTTACGTAATTTTCCCATAAGCCAGCCCACCCTTTGCACGAATTGCGGGGTTCCATAAATTTGGTGCTGGGCTGGCACTCTGGAATGCCGTAAGTCGGCAGTATATTTTTTGACGCAAAACTGCATTTACGCAGTTTTGCATCAAAATGTATAAATATGGGCCTTAGTCTCTTGCCCATGTCACACACTTGTCTCCCTGCACCTGTCCCCTGCTCCTATTTTCCACCTGCTCAAAGCAGGTAGAAGTTGAAGCATTAATTTCCATGGAATGTGGAATACCATGCAGAATCTAACCTGAAAAAACTGAGGGCCAGATTTATCAAAGTGTCATCCAATGCAGTGCAGTAACCAAAAATGTGGTGCTGTGTTGCATGGCAGGGAGGAAGCTAAAAAGCGCCATCTCTTCAGAGATATGGCACTCTCTTTCCCTTTCCCTAGTGCCGGGGCAGTATTTTGCTACCATCCACCATGCACACAACTTTGCACCATAGTGAGTCTACGATAGGTACCCTTCCAGTACAAAATACTATGCATAGTTGAGTTTTAAAACTTTTCCTACTTTGTGCTGTGCAGTGCAGCACACATGCAGAGACAGAAAAGAAAGTAAAAACTGAAAACATTTCCCCTTTTAATGTCTGCTCTTAGAAGATGTTACACTTTGATGCAAAACCCTGTCTCAGTATTTCTGTAGATAGAGTTTTGCGTATAAAAACATGGGTGGTTGCTTGAGAATGCCATGTAATGGCCCCTTGATGCTAAGTAGCTAAAAGAAGAGCTTCAAACTACTTTGCACTGCTTCTAGGCAATTACCAATGCAAAAGAAGTTTTGCACTGGAAAGTAAATAATAAAACTTATTTTGTGCAGGTTTGCATCACTTTTAATGATGCAAACATATCGCAAAATCCTGGTAAATCTGCCTCTAAGTGTATACGGCCAATCGGCATTCCAAGAGGTTTAACTCAAACTAGCCAGAATTAGAAAAGTTAAGCCAGAATTTAAGAAAGCCCTAGTGCATATTTTGTCACATTAGCATAATTTCTTTCATGCTGTGGCAATATTATGGCAAATATGCAGGATTAGAGTAAACATTTTTGGTGGTAATCCTGTAAAGTGACAAACTAGCGTAAAAAATGTTCATGCTAGTTCCCTGACTACTGCCATGGTGCGCCGTATGTTAATTAGGGCGAACAATTGGTAGTCTTGAGGGGGGTGCTAAGGGGCTCAAGAAAAGTGGCACTTCATTGGAGGCAGTGCCACTTTTTTAAAGTTCGGCCCTTAGTTCATCCACATGGCATCTAGGCACCTAAATTTTGCCCACTCACTATATATCTGTCAAGATTTGTACACATACAGGGTGATATTTAACCCTTTCACAGCCAAGGACATAACAGTTACCCTTTTAACCCCTCCCCCCCTCACTCCTGTGGCTTCTGATGACATCAGCACTCAATCACGGGCTGACCTCATTAGAGGTCTGCCCCTCCGCACTGGAAGCTCAGCTTCCAGCACCGATCGGAGGAGAAATGCTCTTGCATTTCTCCTCTGATCACATGCAGGGGCCAAGAGAGGCATCAAAGGAAAGGAAAAGCCTTTCCTTTGATGTCTTCCTCAGCATTTCTGGTGCCCGATCACGATTTGATCGGGCAGCAGAAATGCCAACTAGACACCAGGGAGGTTGTTTTTTTTTGCATTTTACACATGAGGGTAGCAGTCCCTCGGTCAAGGGCCGCTCCTCGGGTGGCAAATTATTTTAGGCTAATTTTGCTCCCCCTGCGGGCAGATTGGCCTATTATAATTAGGCTGATCTGCCCCCCGGGGTTGGGGGGGGGGAGAAACCACTATGCATCAGGGATTTTTTTTTTGTTGTCGTTGATATTATTGAATGAGGGGAGCGACCCCTTTGGCAAGGGTCCATCCCCAAGGGGGCAAAAAATTTTAGGCCTTTTCTGCCCTCCTGTGGGGGGCAGAAACCACTCAGGCCCCAGGGATTGGTGTGTGTGTATATCTGTGTTTTGTTTGGGGGGCAGCCACATGGGAAAGGTTACTCCCCATGGGGGCACATTACTGTTGGCCATATCTGCCCCCCTTGGGGTCGGATCGGCCTATTTTTGGAAGGCCCATCTGCCCTCAAGGGGGACAGAAAGCCCACTAGAGACCAGGGAAGATTTCTTTTTCAAAATAAGAGGGTGGGGGTATGGTCATACCCCCACTCCAAATAAATGGGGCCAAAGTTGTTCTGCCCACCAGTGGGCAGATGGGGCAATTAGCCCAGTTCCACACCCAAGGGGTGGCAGAACGTCTACTAGATGCCAGGAAATTTAAAAAATAAAAATAGTGTGGTGGTGGCTACCAACCAGTACGGACATGGTAATGTCCCCACCCCAACTGAAGGGGTAACAGTCTCTCAGCTCTCCCCCACACACTAAAACATCTTAGCACATGGCAAGCAAGAGGATATTTGATTTTTTTGGGTTTCGGTTTTACATTTGAGCCATGAGAGCTTGGCAATCTCTCAAAATTGTCCCACTTGGAATGGTGAGGGCTGCACTTTTTGGACTTTGGGACACTGCCATGTAAAAAAATCCAGAATTAAAAATCTGGGTAAGTCCAGGGTGATGTGCTTCACATGCACCCGCACCATTCAATAAACATTAGTCATCAACATTAATGAATCAGAAACATAACACTTCTGACCCTCCGGTCTTGAATAACCACAACTCACTATACGATTTAGTAGTTTTATTCCCTATTAGTTACAATACTAATTCATGAAAACGAATTCAACTTTATTCACAGCAGCAAATCCGTACTAATTCATTAGAATGCGCCAAAAACATAATCTAATTAAAACTTGCATCAGAGTAAATTCTAAAGCAGGAGTGTAAGTCAATAATTGAATCAGGGATGAATAAGTCAACATGAGTAGCAGAGTTCAGCAAATCAGTTCGTCAATCATTTGTCTCTGTGTTGGTCAATGTCATAAGGTAGAAACCTCACCTAAATCAGATTAGCATCAGCATGTGGGACTTCATGCAAAAACAGTTTAGAACATGAATTTGGAAAACATCTAGCTAAGAGAAAAACTATAAAAACAGCACAGTTGGTACCTAGAAAGAAAAAAGCACAAAAGTGAATTCAGTATGGATCAGCAACAAAGTCAGTCTTCGTCTTCAGGTCATCAATCGATAAACATCTCATCAGGCTCTTAAGAGCATGAGCCCAATGACGGAATCTCAAATAAGATCTCTCTTAGGACATCTGCACCTAACATGTCCCTCATCAATCTGAAGTTTTCTCCCTTTGTCACGACATTATATCAAAGTCACCCAGACTATCCCCTAATTCCAAATTGGTCCATTAATCACATGATTTTGCATTATGCAATGACCCTTAAAATTCAAATCTATGAGTTCTAGCATTACACAGTTTCCATGTAGTTGATTGGTTCACTTTGCGGTGTCCTCATCATCCGGCTCGTCAGGTATCGAAAATGTTGCATCTTCTTCTCCAGTCAGTGTCTCCTTTGTTCAAGTCCTGGGAAAGTACACTCTGAATGCTTTACGCAGTCCTAGATACAAATTTTGATTCCCTCATCTCCTGTCTGTCAGTTCACGCACAGGATTTTAGCTGAGCAAATTTAATTAAACAACGAGCAGTTCATGGTTAGTTCAGCACATCGGCATTTCTACATTGAGCGTTAATATTCGGCTTCTGCACGAGGCCTGGAAAAACTAGGCCACAACTTCTGCTAAGTTAAGCTCTACAATATAATGCAAAACATACGTTATATATCTCAATATGACACATCACTATGTAATTTCAATATGTTTTTCTATATTTCATAAATGCTATTCTTTTTATTAGTACATTTGTGAATCTTGGTGATCGCTCTTCATTTTCAGATGTGCACATTATTTTTCTACATTAACCGTTTTTCTACATTTTTCTTTATTCAAAATACATAAACATTTATTAATACCTGTCGCAGGCACTTGGCCCACCTACACAAGTGAGGTATCATTTTTACCGGGGGACTGATGGGAACATTGGGTGGTAGGAAATTTGTCCCAGTGAGGTGATCCCACACAGAAATGTGGGATAAATGTGATTTGTCAGCTAAATTTGAGGTTTGCTGAGGATTCTGGGTAAGAAAACACTGTGGGATCCACGCAAGTCATACCTCCCTGGACTCCCTCGGGTGTCTAGTTTTCAGAAATTCAGAAAATGTCTGGGTTTCCCTGTTTGGCTGCTGATCCCAGGACAAAAAACACAGGCGCACCCGCATAAATAGGTAGTTCTCTATTTGATAATGTTGATATGTCCAGATAGTGTTTTGGGGCATTTCCTTTTGCGGCCCCTAGGCCTACTCACACAAGTAAGGTACCATTTTTATCGGGAGACTTGGGGGCACGCTGGGTGGAAGGCAATTTGTGGCTCCTTTCACATTCCAGAACTTTCTGTCTCCAAAATGTGAGCAAAAAGTTTTTTTTTTGGCCACATTTTGAGGTTTACAAAGGATTCTGGGTAACGGAACCCGGTGAGAGCCCCACATGCCACCCCATCCTTGATTCCCCTAGGTGTCTAGTTTTAAACAATGCACAGGTTTGGTAGGGTTCCCTACGTGCCAGGTGAGTTAGAGGCCAAAATCCACAGCTTGGCACTTTGCAAAAAACAGCTCTGTTTTCTTTGGGAAATGTGCCTACCCACACAAGTGAGGTACCATTTTTATCAGGATACTTGGGGAACCGCTGGGTGGGAGGATATTTGTGGCTCCTTTCAGATTCTAGAACTTTCTGTCACCAAAATATGAGGAAACTGTTTTTTTTGCCATTCTGAGGTTTGCAAAGGACTCTGGGTAACAGAACCTGGTGAGAGCCCCAGAAGTAACCCCATCTTGGATTCCCCTAGGGGACTAGTTTAAAAAAATGCACAGGTTTGGTAGGTTTCCTTAGGTGCCAGCTGAGCTAGAGGCCACAGCTAGGCACTTTCCAAAAAACAGCTGTTTTCTTTGGGAAAATGTAATGTGTCCATGTTGTGTTTTGGGGCATTTCCTGTCGCAGGCGCTAGGCCTAACAACACATGTGATGTACCATTTTTATCGGAGGAATGCTGGGTGGAAGGAAATTTGTGTCTCCTCTCAGATACCAGTACTTTCTGTCACCAAAATGTGTGTTTTTTGGCTAAATTTTGAGGTTTGCAAAGGATTCGGGATAACGGAACCTGGTGAGAGCCCCACAAGTCACCCCATCCTAGGTGTCTAGTTATCAAGAATGCACACGTTTGATAGGTTTCTCTAGGTGCTGGTTGGGCTAGAGGCCAAAATCTACAGCTCGGGATTTTTAAAAAAACACATCAGATTTCAATGTAAAAATGTGATGTGTCCATGATGCGTTTTCCGTCGTGAGCATTAGGCCTCCCCATACAAGTGAAGCACCAATTTTTATCAGGAAACTTAGGGGAGAACGGAATAGCAAAACAAGTGTTATTGCCCCTTGTCTTCCTCTACATTTTTTCCTTCCAAATGTAAGACAGTGTGTAAAAAAGACGTCTATTTGTGAAATGCCCTGTAATTTACATGCTAGTATGGGCACCCCTGAATTCAGAGATGTGCAAATAACCACTGCTTCTCAACACCTTATCTTGTGCCCATTTTGGAAATACAAAGGTTTTCTTGATACCTATTTTTCACTCTTTACATTTCAGGAATTGAATTGCTGCATACCTGTTATATATTGAAAACCTATTGCAAGGTGCAGCTCATTTATTGGCTCTGTGTACCTAGGGTTCCAGTGAACCTATAAGCTCTATATATCCCAGCAACCAGAAGAGTGCAGCAGATGTAACGGTATATTGCCTTCAAGAATCTGACATCGTAGGAAAAGGTTACGGAAAAAAATGTAGAGAAAAATGGCTTTTTTGTCACCTCAATTTCAATAATCTTTTTGTTCAGCTGTTATTTTCTGTAGGAAAACCTTGTAGGATCTACACAAATTATCCCTTGCTGAACTCACAATTTTGCCTACTTTTCAGAAATGCTTAGCTTTCTGGGATACAGTATTGGTTTCATACCCATTTCTGTCACTAACTGGAAGGAGGCTGAAAGCACAAAAAATAGTAAAAATGGGGTATGTCCCAGTAAAATGCCAAAATTGGGTTGAAAAATGGGGGTTTCTGATTCAAGTCTGCCTGTTCCTGATAGCTGGGAAGATGGTGATTTAACACCGCAAACCCTTTGTGATGCCATTTTCAGGGAAAAAACCACAAGCCTTCTTCTGCAGCCCTTTTTCCCAGTTTTTTTAAAAGCACTGCATTTTTGCTGTATTTTGGCTCATTTCTTGGTCTCCTTCAGGGGAATCCACAACGCCTGTCTACCGCTAGAATCCCTAAGATGTTGGAAAAAAAGGACAGAAATTTGGCGTGGTTAGCTTAGGTGGACAAAACATATGAGGGTCTAAGCGCGAATTGCCCCAAACAGCCAAAAAAAGCCTGGCACCTGAGGAGGTAAAGGCCTGGCAGCGAAGGGTTTAAAGGAGTGAGGGTTTATTCTTAATATGCACTTCATCTCCGACCCTTGTCCCAAAAGAATGTGCCAGGGATTATTTGGAAATGCTCAAGATTTTTTTTCACCATTTAGGTTATGATTCATTTCTAACTCCTTGACATGGGGTGTGGGAAGAGATATAATAACAAATGCTTACTTTTACTTACCTACTGCTTGACCAGTTGCAAAATACTTATATATGAGCCTGTAGATGCATTTACGCCTTTGGAAAAAAATACCAAACGGGAATAAACAATTTAAGATAAACTTGTTAAAAAATAACAACTGAAAAAAGCACACCATTGGACGCCATTAGATAGTCCAGGTATGCAAATGAGATCAACGAGGATATCTTTTAACGTGAGTAATTACATGTCAAAAAATCATGTGAATCCAGTCGAAATCATTTGCATGGGGCAACTGGCACTGACACATGGGAAGGAGGGTGTTTTGTCATACTCATCAGTCAGTACAGCTGACCTTGTATGAGGATGAAGGGGTATAGCTTTGAATGGTGCAGCAGGTGCGGTGGCACCAGTGCCGAGACTGTGAGAGCCCCTTGTACCTCAGTTATTGTCTTTTTTCACAAAGCCGGAGGACAATTGGTCCAGTGTCATTGTTTGCCCCAGGGCCTACAGCACCCTTGCTGTGCCACAGTCACAGACATCTTCAGTAGATGAGCTTGGCTGTTCCCCTGTTAATACTGTCCACCCCCATCCCCGGACCCTGGTGAACCTCCTTTTCTCCGACATCTTTTTTTCCTAAAAGTGCAATTGACCGGCCCTTCTGATTCACGACCGGGCGTGCTTGCTGTCTGGATGCTCGTGACAGATGTACTCCGCTCAATTGCCGGGGAAGATTTTGTTCTAGGAAATTAAAGAGAACGAGAGGGGCAGACATTATGCTATAAATCACGATTAGGCAGGTCCCATGAATTTAATCAACGGAGCTTACGGGATATTACAGTCATTGGATCTGCAGCATGAGCATTAGTGCTCGGGATTCGCTTTTAAGGGTTACACAAGACAGCGTTAGCAGCGTTTTTACTCTCAAAGTCATCCTAACTTCAGAAGCGCAGCAGTCACTGTAATGTTCTTTTCCCTAAGAAGAATTTAAGTGCAAGTTTCCTTTTTCTCTTAGCACAGACCCCCGCCACATATGCAATAACAACCAGACCAGTGCGTGAGGGGACATTAATTGCATATGTGAGGGGGCGGGGAGTGCTCGGAAAATAAAGGAAACCATCAGAGCTCCATGGAAAGAACCTGTCTCCCCAGAGTCCCTGAGCAAGAAAGTGATGTTAAGGGGAGGCCAGGATGAAGAGAGGAGACCAGGTCAGCATCAGCTGCTGAGTGTTAGTCCCCTCCAGATATGTGTGTGGCCTGAGAGAGTGCCTAGCCCAGTGGGAAACAAGGCTAGGCACTTTGTAAAAATACCAGGCTGTTGTTGGTGAGCTGGTTTGCTGAGGCTAGTAGTGGGCACTAAAGAAAGGGTGGTTTGAGGCTGTGTGTAAGTGCAGAGAAAGTGATTGCAAGGCTGGTGCAAGACTGGGGATGTGCTTGGCCTCTTGTAACAAGTTTGTGAAGGAGGGAAGTTAATGAAAGGAAGTAATGTGCAGGTACTTGCACCTGATCTTGGAAGCAATAAGCTGGATCGGACCACCCAACCCTGCCTAGCGCTTGCAAGATTGGGAGCATAAATGTAAGTCATCAGGCCAGACTTGCATATGGCACTACTGGTATGTCAAATTATAAATACGCTAGTGTGTTGGAAGCGCTGGGCAGGCTAAGTGAATATTGTGGCATGTGGTGCTGGGCCTCTCAGTATCCCAGTAGGGGTTTCACCATAATGGCTTGACTTTATGATTCCTTCCCCGACTAATTGATGTATGAAATTAAGTCATCCTTGTGCCATGGAATCCCTGTCCTCTACCCCTCCCGCCACTGCATCTGTACACACCTACAAGAGAAAATACTGTCATTAATATAGTGTAACAGCCTTGGAGATGTCGGATGTCGCACAACTTTTTTGTAATTTTGCATTTTTGACTAACTGACTTAAATGCTGATAAAGATATACCAAAAATTATTATAAATACAACATGCTTGTGGCTGATTTCATCAAGAAAGTAAAAGATTTCTATTCTAATTTCATATTGGAAAAGACTTGCTCCGGTCCTCAATTAACTGCTCAGGTGGAAATGGTTCCACTTTCCAGCACCTGCTTAAACAAGTTTGCATTGTTAAACATGGACTCTCTACAAACCCTTATGTTGAAGGTCAAATCTGTTTCTCCTAAAGAATCTGTGAGGCCAGATAGTCTGAAGAGGGTCAGGTGGTTCTTTTTTTTACAGTCCTTAGATGAACATATTTCTCAATCTCTGCGCTGAGGTGACAATTGCCAGGAAATATGACAAAGTTATTCCCTTCTTAAAGAAATCCACCTTAGATGAGACACTGTTTGAAAGTTAGTGGTCTATTACTCTTTTGCAATTTTAGGAATAAGTAGTGGAGAAACAAGTAAACAACTTACTGATGAGGTTCCTAGAAGACTATCATTTGCTTGATGAATGGCTTGAGGCCAGCTCACAGCACAGAGACAGCGCTGCCAATTGTGAATGAAGAGCTCAGATGGTTGGTGAATGAGGGTTGTTCGGACATGCTCACTTTATTAGATCTTTGTGCAGCTTTCAATACCACACCTCAGGAGGTGCCTTTGGACAGACTGAATGGGGCGGGGGGTGGGGAGCTCCCGCCTGGTTCACTTCCTTCTTAAAATACTGTTCCTTTCAGGTGCTCTCTACCTTTACCCTCCAATAAGCGCCAACTGGAGTTTGGGTTTCCTTAAAGATGAGCTTTAATTTTAACACTGTTTAATATCTATGTTAGACCAGTAGCAGAAATCATAAAATCTTTTGGGTTGTCTCTAGTATCTTATGTGGATGATACCCAATTTATTATATCTTTGTGTTCCAGGGAAGGGAAAGACCCCGTTAGTTTTATGAACTGTATGTCTGCTATGGCAGAATGAATGCATTCAAATTGCCTGAAGCTGAAAACTAATAAAATAGAAATTGTTCTGTTGGGAAAACACTTTCAAGAATAGGATGCACATTGGTGGTCTAACATGATGGGACAGCACCCTGAGACCAAAGATATAAATAGAAACATGGGAGTTTGGATAGATGACAAGCCATCCTTTGAGCCACAAATTTAGGCACTGACACTCTGCTGTTTTGGATTATTTGGAAGCTTGACAAAACTGCATGCTTCTTTAGCAAATCAGTGGGGAAGATGATCATAAAGGTCTGAACCATCTCATGCCTAGATTACTGTACAATTCTGTATCTGGGAACCACTAGTTATGTGAAAAAGAGAATGCAGATAATCCAGAATGTGGCATCTAGGTTGCTACACTGGGTACTATGCCAGGTCTCTTCTCTTTTCTTCACCATTACCATCCATCTAGACTGTTGAGATCTGCAGATCTCAATATGTCTGTAGTTCCACACTTCCAGACAAGGAGGAAGGTCCTTTTGTGTCTTGGTACACATCCTCTGGAATAAACTGCCTGCTCACTTAAGAAATGTATCTAATCTATCAGGTTCAGAAAACAACTGAAGACGTGGCTGTTTATGTAAAGGAACCATGTCTTAGTTACTGATGCACCAGGCATGCTTAGAAGCCCTTGTTTAGGTAGCCATACACTTTATAAATCATTGTAATATAAATAACATAAGCTGGCTGATGAGCCCTAATCAAGGCAGATCTGGTCTTGGGTTACTTGTGTTCTGATTCAAGGAGGACCTGGCCGGGCAGTTCAGGCTGGACTTTTCCCCAGTGGAGCAAGGTCAAGACTGATTTGCATGAATTGCAGATGGCTGTGTCCACACTAAGATAATATGGTGTTCAAAATAATGATGGACTGTGAATCAACCCAGAGCAATTACAAGTGGCTGAGATGAATTCAAATAGTCAATCTATCACTTTTTGTATACTTCAATGTGTCGCACTAGGAGGGATGTGTGTGCTCAGACATGAGTGCAGTATACACTGTGTTACTGGAACCAAGCTGTACCTGATTAATGAGCCCTAATCAGGGTGAAACCAGTCCTGGGTTGCCTGCGTTCCATTTTGGGGAGGACCTGGCTTGGTATGTCAGGCTTGACTGTTCCCACTGGAGCTGTGGCAGGGCTGATTTGTGCAAACTAAGGTGACGTGGAGAATTATAATAATGTACTGGGACTCAACCCAGAATAATGACCAGTGGCTTTTTGTACACTTTTCTTTGAAGAGGATGGCAAGTTCTCCTTTGGGTCAGACCTTAAGATCATCCACATAAAGGGGATCCTGATGGTGATTTCAAGGTCTGGTGTTGAAGTCAACCAGGTTTTGGTTAGGAAGAACGGGTCCAGTGAGAGGTCATTCAGGAGGTTTCAAGTTTTGGGGGCATGTATGTTGAGGAGGAGGAAGACAGGGAAGAACAATCTGTGGTTGTTGTGTGGGGTGCAAAGTCAAGTGTGTCAGACGGGGCAGCTGGGGACAGGCAGAGAAAGGGAGCGGTGTAGTGCAGGAGAAGGGGCAGGTGATTCTGGAGAATTGACCCTCGGTGTCAGCTGGGAAGGTTCTGCAGCAGCGCAGAATGTATGTTCAGAGTTGAGGGTGAAAAGGGCAAGGAAAGAGTAACAACTAGGAGTGTTAATGTGCTGAGTTGGCTAACCATTTTTGAAAATTTGAAATGGCTTTTTGAATTGGAAATAGGGGTTTAGAAAAAGGCAAAATCCATTTTACAGTTCCACATCCTGTAATTTTGTGAATCAGAGGGTTTGAGACCACAAAATGGCTTTGTACATCGGGGTAATTGATTTAGGTAGAATGTTACCAAAGATTGTCCTGTTACCTCAAGAGAATGAAAGAACCGATTGTTCTTTCCCCTAAAGAGAATTACATCTTTGACCACCTACTCTTTTTTGTAGGCTCATCACTCAGCCCGACACTCTTCAATGTCTACACGAGCTCCCTCGCCAACATCGTACGCAAGCACGACATCATCATCACCTCCTACGCCGACGACACCCAACTTATACTCTCCCTCACCAAGGACCCCGCCAGCGCCAAGACCAACCTACAAGAGGGTATGAAGGACGTCGCAGATTGGATGAGGCTCAGCCGCCTAAAGCTGAACTCTGAAAAAACGGAAGTCCTCATCCTCGGCAACACCCTGTCCGCCTGGGACGACTCCTGGTGGCCCACGGCCCTCGGCACCGCACCGACCCCCACAGACCACGCCCGCAACCTCGGCTTCATCGTGGACCCTCTTCTCACCATGACCAAGCAAGTCAACGCCTTGTCCTCCGCCTGCTTCCTCACCCTCCGCATGCTCCGCAAGATCTTCCGCTGGATCCCCGCCGACATGAGAAAAACCGTGACCCACGCCCTCGTCACGAGCCGCCTGGACTACGGCAACACCCTCTACGCTGGGACCACAGCCAAACTCCAAAATCGCCTGCAACGCATTCAAAACGCCTCGGCCCGCCTCATCCTCGACGTACCCCGCAACAGCCACATCTCCGCACACCTGAGACACCTGCATTGGCTCCCAGTCAGCAAAAGGATCACCTTTCGACTTCTCACCCACGCACACAAAGCCATCCACAACAAGGGACCGGAATACCTCAACCGACGCCTCAGCTTCTACGTCCCCACCCGCCCCCTCTGTTCCTCTGGCCTCGCACTCGCTGCCGTCCCTCGCATCCGCCGCTCCACGGCGGGTGGGAGATCTTTCTCCTTCCTGGCGGCCAAGACCTGGAACTCCCTCCCCACCAGCCTCAGGACCACCCAGGACCACTCCGCTTTCCGGAGACTCCTAAAAACCTGGCTTTTCGAGCAGCAGTAACCCCCTCTATCCCCTAGCGCCTTGAGACCCGCACGGGTGAGTAGCGCGCTTTATAAATGTTAATGATTTGATTTGATTTGAATGGAATCTCTGAGTGTTCAATATATTTGTCTGTGTCCTGAGGAGGATGGCATTGCAGTTGGTGCTGGGCTATAAGGAAATGGAGCAGTTTGTTTTCTATTATCTAAGGCAAGGCACACTTTGGCACTTTGGCATCAAAGTAATCCCAGCAGCAGGGGTTCTCCAGATTGTTACTTTGCCTACTCCAGTGCCTGTAAAAACAAGAACTTAATTGAAATTGCAGCATAATTATCAAGGATATGGATAATATGGTACAAAAGAACTCAATGTCATAATTCCATGACACAAAGCCACATCTATTCACCAAGTACAAATAAAATGACAGTTCCACAATATGAGCGAAATGCTGGAAGGATGTCAATCAAGGAAGTGTAAAGCACAAATCCATACATTGCATTTGATATAGTTCTTTGTTTTCCATTGATGAGTACTGTGAATAACAAATATTACCCGATTAGTTGGTCACATGAAACTAGATAACCAAGTTGGGTCTTTCAGGGCTAAAACTCACACCTAAAAGATACCCTTGGGCCATACCTTTAACAGGCTTTCCACTTAACATGGTACAAATTAGATCTAAAGCTGCAGCATCCATTTCAGGGTGAAAGACGAATATTGTTCATAAAAATATTGTTTGAAAAAATTGCAAGTCCTGGATATCAGGACAAATGTCATCCTATTGGCTGTGTATTTTATTAACTTCAGTGTGGTGATGTGTTTTCATACATGATATTACAGTTACACAAAATTGTTGCTATGACATTTGAGAATTCAGTGCAAACAGAGCCCTCTACAACACTTGACCAGTCACCTGAACCAGCAACTCAACCTCCCCATGCCCCACAGGACCCTACGCTCAGCCCAGCTCTCTCTCACAGAAGTACTCCGCATTAGGAAAACCAGAACAGGAAGACAATATTTTTCCTACCTCGCAGCCACCGCCTGGAACGCTCTTCATCTCCACCTCAGACAAACCACCTCCCTCCTCAGCTTCATGATGGAACTGAAGACAAGTTTTTTTAATAACCACCTCACCGGTACTCTTCTCCCCCCTCTTCCCCAGCACCTTGAGACCCTGACGGGTGAGTAGTTGTGCTTTACAAGCACTGATTGATTGAGTACAGTGAGCGGAGAGGCATTGTTTTAATCTTGAACTTCAAACACATTCTTATTTGCAGTGGCTCTCAAATGTGGTTTTACAAGGTAAACTAGTTTGCTATTAGCGGTACCCTTGAAACTCCTAAAATAATCCAACTCTCCTATATTTCAAACTTCTATATTGATGAAGAATGGTGTTGAAAAATTCCATGTCCATAAAAAATAAGAAGGTGGAACCTTAATTCAGCTATGCAGAGCTCTCTTTTTTAGGATACACCTGTGTTGCTCTTAAGTCAACTCTCTTATTTACAAAGGAAAGACACTCCTCCCAGTCAACATCAGGACTTGGTTATTCCACAGGGAAGACTTCCAGCAAATTTCCCAGACCTGTATTCTGAAACAGAACGGTCCTATAAAGTTTAGACTATTGGTAATCTATCTCAGAGTACACACTTAGGAGTTTCCTTTATGTAGTGCATACTATGAATATAGTTAAAAATAAAAAAATAAATAGATTTGATGTTCATCTATCCAATAAGTATAAGCCAACATGTTTCAGCTGAATTAAAAGTCGATACAGGTCAACAGCGTCCTCCAGGACTATTACACTGTCTGCTTGTTTATTCTACATATGCATTTCACATACATGAGACCTAAGGTCTGTTTCATTTCTCCTTTTAAAGCACCTACACATTTTGATAATGGACAAAACCCAGAACATATGAGAAATGTTTTATGGTCTTACTGTTTTTCCTGTAACTTCAATAAAGACTTATGGTGCAATAATTTCACACTTGTGGACACTGCAAACTAAACAACATGTCTTGTGTACCTCTGGTCCCTGAGACATACTTCCTACAATGCCACCTTCACATGTCATTGTACAGGTGTATTTGTCATTAACACCTTTTCAAACTTGTTTGGTCAGGGAAAAGAGCTGGGCACTTCTCCTGTAGTCACACTCTTGCTGTTGGAGAAAAATAATCAAATTAGATAAATAGATTCAGTACTGCAGCCACACAGTGATGCAATGTGTTTTATTATCTTGGTATTCTGTTAATGTATTGAAAAGGCACTACCTAGCCGGTTACAACTTTGGCGGACACCCCGCAGCCCATGGCGGTAGCAGTTGGGAGAACACTGTCATACTGCTCAGACAACAGCATTGAGGGGGAACACATGTAACTGGTCACTGAAATACACCTGCACAGCCAGAGGAGGAAATAGGACACTGATACCATTATCAGGGCAATCCAATGTAACACACATTCCCCAACATCAGCAGTACACATTACCAATGTCAACATCCATATCAGATCATAACATTGCCATGCATAGGATATGCCACATGTCAAGTACGTTTAAGTGGATGTGAAAGATAAGAGATTGGGGCAGGTCCATATTGTTAAGTGTGCTGCCAGGGCCATCAGAACACCCACAGCCAGTGAAAGGTCTCACCATGAGAATGGATGTAGACGGAGGCTTGAATAGGAAAAAAAGGTGGCAATTCTCTATTTGGCCTAACCCAACACCTAGAGGCGATGATGCTGACAAGTCTAGTAACTCAATAACATACATGTGACATGCAGGTGGGCCATAGGCCTGGAAGAATGCCCATCTGAAGGACTGGAGCAATTAACAAAAAACAAGATCACAAAGTGAATTCATCAAAAGACAGGCACGTCACATCAAAATTACCACAACACAGACACACTAATTGTACCCTGTTTCATTGCAGAGGAAGATGGATCACCTGCGGATATGCCTGTCCCAGATTTCCCTGATGACATGGATGACGAGCCGATAAACATTCCCCAGGAGACTATCCAAAAGGTCCTCGAAACCCTCCAGACCCCACCTTCTGTCACAAGGAGGAGCACAGAACAAGCAGCCATCGCAGAGGACCCACCCACCACCCCAATTGTAAGACCTGCCAGCTCCAATACAGCTGAGGACTCAGACGACACTGGCACCAGCTTTGAGAGAACTGTAGTTGGAGTACAGCCAAAGCTGGCCAAGGAGGTGTGGGTGGGGATGCAAAATATGGTCGCCAGCCTTGAGGGGATGCGTTCGTGCGTGATGTCATCTGCAGATCAGGCAGCAGCTATGCAAGCCCTAACATCGAACTTGCAGGAACTGCAGAAAACCCAGACGGAAATCAGCACAGCTGTAATACAGTTGACCCAACACCTACAACAGCAATCCTGTCAACGCATGTACGAATGTAACATTGAACCCCTCAAGGCCGACCTGGTTGCCTACCATCGTGATGTGGCTGCTATCCTCAAGAACCAGCAGATACTCCCTGCTGCAGTACTGCCCTTAAGACCTTCACAGGGAGCAGCAACCAGGATGTCTGACTCCACGTCTTCTAACACTGAGGTGTGTGTTGCCCCTTCACAACCAACAACAACAAGGACAGAGGAGGCAACACACACATCAGAAGAAGAAGACATGGAAAAGATCACATTCACAAGGAAAATGACCCGGAAGCACTAGTCCCTGCCACATGGCCAACATTTACCAAGGTCCTGCGCTTTGTAACTTCCCAGTCTTGCAACAACTGTACTCAAGCACTGTTCTGCAAACCACTGTATATCTTGTCACCCAGCCCAGTGATTGTATCTCTCCAACGCATTGGCAAATTCTGACCCTCTGCACTGTCTGAAACAGCAACCCCAGCAAGTCAAAAACATTTTGGTAAACCCTTGTGTTTGATCACAATGTAAGATGTCACTATAATGGACTCACAATCATGGACAATGTACAGATAGCACTACTGCACTTTTCAATAAATAGCACTTACACAACAAATCTGTCTCTGGGTAATGTGACATATTAACTGTGCAGTAGATAACTGAAATGTGCCTACTGTCAAATTACGTAGCTTGTCAATACAACTGTCCTGATAATATGTAGTCAGAGAAATCTGCACAGTGCCCATGATTGCATCATACTCTGCCCATCCTGAGGGACAAATCTGATAAAGTGAGAAACCATACACCATCATGCTGTGTTGGACAGAAGAATGCTTCCTCAGGGGATAACTAAGTCATCAAATAGTGGCTGCAATATGTTGTCAACATGCAAAAATAACACAAATAACATGGCACAGTAATCTAAGCAAACACTACAAAAACTGCATTAATGAAGGTGTCTGAGTTTACATACAAATAGGTAATCATGCTGAACTGTGTCACAAATGATGTATGAGAGTCATGAAGACAAGAATACAAGATTGCCAATGAGAACTCTTCTTATAAGGGTGTCCATGATCATCACACTGCAGTCAGACCTAAAACTGTTTCCCCAATACCAAGTCTGGAAGCACTGTTTGTGACTTTCAAAACACACTTATCAACAGAAACACATTGTCATCCATATTAACTGTGATTGGTGGTTGCAACGAAGGGTCAGCACTTTGCAAGGTAGCTCTGGGATAGCTGCCAATCGTACAGTCAGTTGGGATTTGTTTGTAGCATAGGACACAGATGTTATAGTACAAAATGTATGTACACTGAATTCAAACCCACAATCAAGTACCATTCAACACATACTATTAAGGGTTAACCAAATATTTATTAAATGCTAATCACAGAAGAGGAAACTGAGGGAAAAATCTTACCTACCCTGATCTACCCTGACTACTCATTACCCACAACTGTCCCTAACTAACCTAAGCTACACTTACTTATCGCATGTAACAAAATGTTCTAAACATCCACCCCCACCCCCCTTATGAGACGGGACACATGGAGGACAACACATACTAACCTAAACACATACTATCCTATCCTAAACAAATATATATTTTTTTGTATTTTTTTTAAACACACAAGAACCCCAACATAGCCCACCACCCACCCACCCACACACTTAATAAGTAAAAATATAAAGAATCTGGACCCCCACCCCTCACCCACTAACACTAACTAAACTAACAGCCTATACTAACCTAACACTAAGCCCTCTAAGCCCACTAACTATAAGAACTTGGAAATAGGAGTGAGGGGAGGAAATCATGTCCATCAAAACTTTTCTAGAGGTTGGCCCTCCGGAGGGTCCTCTTAATAGACTTAACACGCCGGTTGATGTGGTGCACATCCCGGCTCAGGTGGCTCAACTTGCGCAGCACTCTGTCCATCTTACGCTCCATGTTGTGGAAGGATGCAGGGTCAACAGATGGAGCTGTGGCAGTCTGGGTACCGGTGGAGGAGGTCTGTGCATGTGTGGTGCCAGGCCTAGTGGGCTTGTAGATTGGTCTCTGAGACCTCGTCTCCTCCTTCCGTCACCAGGAACCTCCCCGATAAACCCGCCACGTCATTTCCGCGTTCCCATGTTACCATGGGAACGCTACAGGACGCGTCAGATACGGCCTTCCGGCGCCAGGACAGAAAGAGGACGATGGACTCACAGGCAGGGAGAGAGGACGCCGTGGAGCAGAGAACAACAGACGGAGAGCGAATCGCGGGCAAGGAGAGCGAGAACCAAGCTTTTGAAGAGCGGGGGCGGGCGGACGCCAGTTCCAGTGCGGTACCGGAACAGAGTTGCAGAGGATCCCGCTACGACCCAGGAGGGTCGTGGCTTACTAAGGTACGGTCCCTCCTGGGGACAAGGGACCCTACAACTAAAGGGGCACCGGGGAAAGGTCCAGGGGAGGTGGGAGAGGGAAAAGGGAGGGTATCACATACTAATTAAGGAAAGTATTTCTTCTTTTCCTCCCCCCCCAATCTGGGAGCACTAAGATCTACAATAGTCACCTATATTGTAGTCTCTAACAGTTACCCGGGCGTACTCTCACTCTCTGGCCCTCTTGGAAAACCCTTCCCCTCCCATTCCCCTAAGGTACAACCCAGAAATAAACCACACTCACCTTCGCGTTTTTTCTGTTTCCTTTTCCCGGTCAACTGTACTGGAGCCTCCAGAACCCAACAACCACCGACCTAGAGAGGAGAGAGAAGGAAATGAGGAAGCGCAATAATTAATGATGAACTGAACCAATACCCCAAGTAACCGTAAAAAGTGTACTGGACCGTATTTCCCTACCCACACAACGGAAAAATAAAATATTGGCTTACTTACCTAATTACGCAGTCTCCGCCTTGTTTGTACCGCCAAACTCTGCCATAGGTCTGTCCTGCACCGGTGGCAATGCTGGGGCCTGGAAGTCCAGCAGATTTAGGACCAACAGTCCCAGCTGTGGGTGGGGCCACCTGGCTTGGATTGGTGGTTGTGCTGGTGGTGGCTGTCGTGGGCAAAGTAGGGGCACCCTGTGGGAAGGCTCTCCATGCCCCGGAGGACCATTCATGGCGATATCGCCAGGCCATCCTCCTCAACCCCGACTCCACCAGCAGGATGTGTTGGTATCTCATGTCCCGGTGCCCGAATTCACGGACCTGGTCTGGAGTCATGTTAGCAGCTGTGAAGACAAATGCAGATATTATGAATTAGTAACTGCATTGTGTGAAATGGCACAAGAAGTCAATCAGACAATACATCTACTGTACTTGCAACAGTTCATATCACAATTCAGATCATTGAATGTCCCTGAGGAAGTACATGGCAGGCCAGCCTACAAAGGTCACATCACACATAGCATATCCATAACCTACAAGATGGGTAACAACTGGCTTTGACTTGCAATCTGAGTTCTGCCAGTTATCAGCTAAGAATCATGCTGCATATCCTCCGCCAAGTTATGGGCTAAAAATGTCAGTGTACGGAAAGCAAAACTAAAGCCATATGGTCTGCAAGTTGTAACTAGACTTGCCAGTATAGTACCAAGTGCCAAACCTGAGTGCGTAAACTAGGTTGCAACCAAATCGTCACTTATTCACATGTATGTGTAACATACTGGTAGCATCAGTACTAGGTACCCCATTCACAAACCCATGCCCGTGTTTGATGGTGGGGGGGTGGATAAACAACTATCAATTTCCAACAACATGTGCACCGAGGAGTGTATAGAAAGCTCCACACGTGTTTGGCTCTACACACACACCACAGGTAAGGTTGGAAATGCAGAACTTGGTACACAACATATACTTTCAGTGAGGCCTGACTTACATCAGACACATAGTTTCAAGAACACCCATGATCATGGATTGCATGCACACCTAGGCCATTGCACTCAAGTTCCACATACTTGTAGCACTACATGTGGAAGTACATGCTGCTAGGAGGTTCTACCTACTGTTTCATAATTACGTTGGTAAATAGGGAAGCAGATGTCTATTGGAAAGCAATTTGCTGTACCAATCTTGGAGAATGTGGGTCTGACAGGCTGACTAAATCGGAGCTGACTTCCAGTGCGACTCTCGGTGATACAAGTGTCATCCACATGACTAACCCCTGTACTCACAGTGGGGCCTACAGGAATGGCCTACAATCCCTATATAATACCATTGGATACGCATTGGCCAACTCAAAACATGTGAGAAACTGAATTCCCACTCATGGAACAAGAGAAAAGCTTGCCTGACGCATCACACCTTGCTATGCGTTCAACTCACACGAGTCCATAACCAGCAAACACAACACATAACAGACATATCAACACTTACTGAAGTGGTCGGGGTCCTCAAATGTCACCACCTCTCCCACAGTGTAGGGTGTCTGTCCACTTGTAAGGTATGGAAGGAAGAAATGTGCTCAAAATCTGTGCACAGTGCAACAATTTCCTAAACATATACAATGTGTAGGATGAATAAGGACATGGCAGCCATTGAGACATGATGGTACTGCATCTGATATATCACAGCCAACTTGTACATAGCATGGGTCTCCTGTGACAGTTACACACATATCTGCACACATACATTGGCCCTAGCTATCATGTGGTTGCAAACATGCCCCGTAATTGGTGAGCAGAAAACATTATGGAGTGTAATCGTCTCATCATGTGCATCCAAGAGAGACATCCAAAGCCTGGTTACTTGAGGACTGCATTACCAGTCAAACATGCCTTGTGGCCATGACACATTAATGACACATATGTACAATGTACAGAGGGAGGGGCAGTGGCTTTTGTAAGCCCCCCTGTTGTTACATTTGATTCAATTGATGTGGCCCAGCTATGCTGATTTGCACCAACCATGGAGATGTGAAGCCATGTGCATACACTTGGACTGCCATCCATATTTGGAATGTGGCACAACTAACTCCAACAAACATTCTAAGATGTTAGCTTAGGGCACCTTACACCTTTTCACAATGTTTTCAAATCCAGATCTGGCATGTATCCAAAAAGATCAAGGAACACAATAATCCCAAACATTCATAGTACTTCCGTGAACGCTTTCCTTCCACACTCACCAGACTCCATGAGACATATGTCTGAGCCACTTTGCTATTATCAATTGACGTGAAGGCAGCACTCATTTTCTGCATCATGTAGTGATTCTAAAGTCAGTCTAGCTAATGCATCAACAAAGTTAGCCAAAATGTTGGTACAACTTTACTTCTCTGTCAATAGTGCCCTATATAGACATGATTGGCTCCTATTTTGTTTGCTTTTCTGACAAAAAGGCTGCACCAATTTACTTCATGGAAAAGTATCCTGTAAGTTTGCTGAGCACGTGCTACCTGACAGCTAGCAATTGTGATCCTTGCCATAGTGCATCAATTAACCCTTTATGTTTCCCCAGCATTACACAGTCAGCAAGTTAGCTGGCAGACATAGTACTAATCCTCTTATGTCACTACAGAGCATTTAATCATGCACATTTACATGATTCGTACTCACCAACAGTGCCACCAATCATGATTCCCAGGTGGTCCAAGAGATCCTGCTCCCTGGTGAAGAGGTCAGCCCACCGGTGCTTCAGCTGGTGGTCACTCCTCTGGCTGGCAAACACTCGCTGCAGGTGATGCAGCACCTTCCCCCACTGGATTCTGCGCGCCTCTGTTGGATACCCCTGTATCACCCTGCCCCCTGCCTGGATCATGAGTGGCAAGAAATGGCACACAAGCCAGATGAACCCCCCCCCCCCAACTCCTCTTCACCCATCCTGCCAAGACATGGCCTTCCAGACATACTGTAAAAGTGAAAAGGAATAGGGGTAAAAGAAATAGAAAGGGGAAAAGGGGGAAAGTAGGGGTACAAATACAGATGAAAAGCAAACTTAACCACTAAAAGAGCCCAACTATCCCCAAACTAACACTACCCACAACAGACTCCCACAAACAACAAAAACACAAGATAAATGGACAAATGTAGACAAAACACAGTAGTACAGTGTAGGAGGCTGGACTGGCTTGTAGTGAGTACCAAGGGGTACTTGCACCTTGCACCAGGCCCAGTTATCCCTTATTAGTGTATAGGGTGTCTAGCAGCTTAGGCTGATAGATAATGGTAGCTTAGCAGAGCAGCTTAGGCTGAACTAGGAGACGTGTGAAGCTACTACAGTACCACAAGTGTCACTTGCACAATATCATAAGAAAACACAATACACAGTTATACTAAAAATAAAGGTACTTTATTTTTATGACAATATGCCAAAGTATCTTAGAGTGTACCCTCAGTGAGAGGATAGGAAATATACACAAGATATATATACACAATAGCAAAAATATGCAGTATAGTCTTAGAAAACAGTGCAAACAATGTATAGTTACAATAGGATGCAATGGGGAAACATAGGGATAGGGGCAACACAAACCATATACTCCAAAAGTGGAATGCAAACCACGAATGGACCCCAAACCTATGTGACCTTGTAGAGGGTCGCTGGGACTATTAGAAAATAGTGAGAGTTAGAAAAATAACCCTCCCCAAGACCCTGAAAAGTGAGTGCAAAGTGCACTAAAGTTCCCCTAAGGACAAAGAAGTCGTGTTAGAGGAATAATGCAGGAAAGACACAACCCAACAATGCAACAACTGTGGATTTCCAATCTAGGGTACCTGTGGAACAAGGGGACCAAGACCAAAAGTCACAAGCAAGTCGGAGATGGGCAGATGCCCAGGAAATGCCAGCTGTGGATGCAAAGAAGCTTCTACTGGACAGAAGAAGCTGAGGTTTCTGCAGGAACGAAAAGGGCTAGAGACTTTCCCTTTGGTGGACGGATCTCTCTTGCAATGGAGAGTCGTGCAGAAGTGCTTTCCCGCTAAAAGAACGCAAACAAGCCTTGCTAGCTGCAAATCATGCGGTTAGCGTTTTTGGACGCTGCTGTGGCCCTGGAGGGACCAGGAGGTCGCAAATTGGACCAGGAGAGAGAGGGGACGTCGAGCAAGACAAGGAGCCCTCTCAGCAGCAGGTAGCACCCGGAGAAGTGCCAGAAACAGGCACTACAAGGATGCGTGAAACGGTGCTCACCCGAAGTCGCACAAAGGAGTCCCACGTCGCCGGAGACCAACTTAGAAAGTCGTGCAATGCAGGTTAGAGTGCGTGGACCCAGGCTTGGCTGTGCACAAAGGATTTCCGCCGGAAGTGCACAGGGGCTGGAGTAGCTGCAAAAGTCGCGGTTCCCAGCAATGCAGCCCAGCGAGGTGAGGCAAGGACTTACCTCCACCAAACTTGGACTGAAGAGTCACTGGACTGTGGGGGTCACTTGGACAGAGTCGCTGGATTCGAGGGACCTCGCTCGTTGTGCTGAGAGGAGACCCAAGGGACCGGTAATGCAGCTTTTTGGTGCCTGCGGTTGCAGGGGGAAGATTCCGTCGACCCACGGGAGATTTCTTCGGAGCTTCTGGTGCAGAGAGGAGGCAGACTACCCCCACAGCATGCACAAGCAGGAAAACAGTCGAGAAGGCGGCAGGATCAGCGTTACAGAGTTGCAGTAGTCGTCTTTGCTACTATGTTGCAGGTTTGCAGGCTTCCAGTGCGGTCAGCAGTCGATTCCTTGGCAGAAGGTGAAGAGAGAGATGCAGAGGAACTCGGATGAGCTCTTGCATTCGTTATCTAAAGTTTCCCCAGAGACAGAGACCCTAAATAGCCAGAAAAGAGGGTTTGGCTCCTTAGGAGAGAGGATAGGCTAGCAACACCTGAAGGAGCCAATCACAAGGAGTCTCTGACGTCACCTGGTGGCACTGGCCACTCAGAGCAGTCCAGTGTGCCAGCAGCACCTCTGTTTCCAAGATGGCAGAGGTCTGGAGCACACTGGAGGAGCTCTGGACACCTCCCAGGGGAGGTGCAGGTCAGGGGAGTGGTCACTCCCCTTTCCTTTGTCCAGTTTCGCGCCAGAGCAGGGCTAAGGGGTCCCCTGAACCGGTGTAGACTGGCTTATGCAGAATTGGGCACATCTGTGCTCAACAAAGCATTTCCAGAGGCTGGGGGAGGCTACTCCTCCCCTGCCTTCACACCATTTTCCAAAGGGAGAGGGTGTCACACCCTCTCTCAGTGGAAGTTCTTTGTTCTGCCATCCTGGGCCAGGCTGGACCCCAGGAGGGCAGATGCCTGTCTGAGGGGTTGGCAGCAGCAGCAGCTGCAGTGAAACCCCAGGAAGGGCAGTTTGGCAGTACCAGGGTCTGTGCTACAGACCACTGGGATCATGGGATTGTGCCAACTATGCCAGGATGGCATAGAGGGGGCAATTCCATGATCATAGACATGTTACATGGCCATATTCGGAGTTACCATTGTGAAGCTACATATAGGTAGTGACCTATATGTAGTGCACGCGTGTAATGGTGTCCCCGCACTCACAAAGTTCAGGGAATTGGCTCTGAACAATGTGGGGGTACCTTGGCTGGTGCCAGGGTGCCCTCACACTAAGTAACTTTGCACCTAACCTTTACCAGGTAAAGGTTAGACATATAGGTGACTTATAAGTTACTTAAGTGCAGTGAAAAATGGCTGTGAAATAACGTGAATGTTATTTCACTCAGGCTGCAGTGGCAGGCCTGTGTAAGAATTGTCAGAGCTCCCTATGGGTGGCAAAAGAAATGCTGCAGCCCATAGGGATCTCCTGGAACCCCAATACCCTGGGTACCTCAGTACCATATACTAGGGAATTATAAGGGTGTTCCAGTAAGCCAATGTAAATTGGTAAAAATGGTCACTAGCCTGTTAGTGACAATTTGGAAAGAAATGAGAGAGCATAACCACTGAGGTTCTGATTAGCAGAGCCTCAGTGAGACAGTTAGTCACTACACAGGTAACACATTCAGGCACACTTATGAGCACTGGGGCCCTGGGTTACCAGGGTCCCAGTGACACATACAACTAAAACAACATATATACAGTGAAAAATGGGGGTACCATGCCAGGCAAGATGGTACTTTCCTACATACAGTATACAGCAACAATATTTATTTCACAAATGGACTTTACAGATAGCACACAGGACAAAAAAGCACAAAATCTCAGGACAATACTATCTACACAGCCACACAGTCTAGAAGGATCATAGACTGCAAAGTGAAAGTACACCCACTGTACATGATCTGTAAACAGGATATCCTATTACATCACTTCCTATGTGAAAAGTCCTGACTTTTTTGCGTTATGCGTCATTTTTTGTCTACCAAAACTGTATTTGCGTCATTTTTTTTGAGGCACAGAAGTGAAAATTAGCCTGCATCCACATAATAGTACATGGCCTGTACAAATATCTGGATGCGGCCTAATTTTCACTCCTGTGCGTCAAACAAAATGACGCAAATACAGTTTTGGTAGACATAAAATGACGCATAACTCTAGGAACGTCAACATTTCAGTGCATTAACTGGTTTTGGCCAATTTTTCTTGTTTTTTTGTTATGCTACGTTTGAGACACATCAGAGATAGGCCAATTGAAGACACTATGGTGTTGATGGTGTATGTTCACATGTGTGACATCATACTACAGCAGACCATGATCCGTTACTCCCTTCACAGTATTTTTACGGTCGGCTGGCGCAATAGTTGGTCATAAGTGTGGCCTACATATATGTGTTGCAGAAATTGTGCATGTTTGGCATAAGGAGAGGATAGCAATGTGACGCACATATGTACAATATCGAAATGCCTTTGGCTCAAAGTGTGTGCTTTGGCAAATAATGTATTTGTTGACCAAGTGTGTGTGTATCACATGAAGCATATTTGTACATATGCTTGTATGAATGTGACGTCCATGTGTCCAATCCTTAGATGGAAGTCATTGTGGTAATGAGAGAGGGCATGCGTTAGTCATACATGTAACAACACCCGTAAAGTTGACTTCCAAGATTTAGGGTCACGTAGACACCACATGTGACATAGCATGCACCAGATGGATGGCAGACGCTTGTTCATGTCAATGGTCCACATTTTCTACATCCTATATCCTAGAGTATTGGTAACAGCTTCCTATGCACTAGTTGGTGAATCCCACAGTGAGTCATACACATGCATTGAGGAAGTGGGTACCATGTTGTTTGCAAAGACAGACAAGGGTGAATCTCAAATGTATGATGACACCACAGTTGAGGCCATAGAAGTGAGCCCCAACTATCAAGTGGCTGTGGTTGACCAGCATACAAGACAGCACGTGTCCACATATTTCCAGTGATCAATTGCACATAGGTGTCTTGTTCATGTGTGTGGTCCAATGATGATCTTGTATATTGTTTGGGGTGTAATTTGTCACTGTTCGGTCCAGGACTCATCATGAGTCTGTGGCAGCTATTCCTGTATCTACTGAGTATCCTTGGTTGATCAATGTGAGTAAAGTGGATGTGGACATGTGAACCTACATGGGGATGGTCCCACCCTGTCACTAAAGACGTGTAATGAGACAGTCAACAGGGTAACCTTGGTGTGCTGAGTGAGATAATGTCTCAGGTGTCATGTTCCGGCAGGTGCCATTACAACATTTGTACACAGGTTAGCCTCTGCAATTCCCACTGCATCTGGGAACATCATAGCCTCTGTGCTGATTATTCTCGCAGCTATTCACCACACATGGCCCATCACTATGTTGTGAGCACTGTGATTCTGTGTGTGAACTGTCATGGTCCTGACATTTGTGTATTTTTCATGGACATTATCAGAGGTTGCTGGTTGTGCTGAAAGCCCAGTACCCAATCCCTGCCTACGACCCTGGGACACTGTCACACTTTGTCATTCATGCATAAATGCGACCCAGACAAGGGATGGGCCATGAATTTTGCTTTTCTAAGAGGATGTAACTCAAATGGTACAGTTGAAAGGCAGATGATGCTATACAATGTATTTGTGTATGCATTGAAGAAGCCCATGCCCAATACCGCCTGATGAATGAGAGGTTTGCTAACGCAAGTGTGGTACATATGTAGACACAGGGATACTTTAGTGTGACACACAGGCAGATGCCAGTCAGGCTGACAGAATGCAAGGTGATTCAGGATCCAGCAATTTGACAAGTTACATAATCAGTGGTCTAACTCAGACTGTTTGGAGGACAAACTAGAGAACTGACATGTCAAACTGTGTATGTCCTGTGTTTTTGAAGGTGACAAATGAACCTAGTGGCTGTGTTACACGGCTTAATTAGTATCAATGCTTAACGGTGTAATTGACTAAATGGCAACTCCTATGCTGTTCCAGGCATCAGCAGGGGCAGTGCTTTATTGAAATGGGTGGTGTGCATGGAGGTGATCACAGGTGTGGGCTGCATCTGTTTCTCACCAGTCCTGTAGGTGAGACTTGCATTCTAAGGGCCAACAGACATTTTCACATGGGAAGCAATCTACAGGTGCTAACAGGGCTTTGAAACTAGAAGACAGTGTATAAATTAACCTGACGTCCATGCAGTCAGATGTTCTATGACAATGGCATACCATAGGAAAGGGTGTAGCACACTGGATTGCTAATGTTGGTCTGTGTGTGTAGAAGAGGGAATATCAGGGTACACGTCTTAGTATTCCAGGGACCTCTTCCGACAGGTGGGTTGTGACCAGGTGCATGGGTGTGTCAGGGGTTAGGAAATGGGCTGACATGTACATGGAATGTCATGTGTGCAATGCTGCTCATATGTATGGCACTTGCGCTGTCTATGTTCTGCTTCTATGGGACTCTGGTCACAGACAGTCCTTGCAAATATTGGATGCAGTTGGACTTACTGTTGTCAAGGGTCTGGTCAGGCATTCCTGTTACTGATGCAAAAGCACATTGACTGCCTCATGTATGAGGCTTGTTTTCCCCTTAGTGAGTGATGGTGTCTTAGTTGTGTGCCATATGCTGCGTTGGACCTTGATTTCAACATGTATGTGTGAAATAGTTGTGGTCCTCTGCTATTGGCCTTCAAAGGAGAAATGTACATGATATATGTCATTAACAGTGTGTGTGTATGTGACCATTGTATGTTAGGCATCACATTAGCTGTGGGATGTTCAGTGTCCTACTCAGTATATCAGCAATGCTCCATGAGGCAACATTCTCTTATTCTGATAAGTAGAGATGAAGGTGTGCAAAAATGAATAGCCAGACCATGATATGGTGATTATAATAGGTGTTTATTTAAATTAGTTAACTAAAGTGGTGAAGGTGATTATATCTAAAAGAAATTGTTGACGATCTGTTGCCGCCTGCGTATACCAGCGGTCGTGTTCTGTAGTTCCCCCTCGTGTTGCAGGCCAGCATCCTCCTCTTCCTGCTCTTCAGGCATGTGTGGCTCTGGTTCCAGGAGGGGAATGTTCCTTTTGATGCAAATGTTGTGCAAAATTGCACATGTTAGGATGATCCGACAGACCAACTCCAGGGAATATAGGAGGCTACCACCAGTGATGTCAAGGCACCGGAACCTTGACTTGAGGATGCCAAAGGTCCTCTCGACAATGCTGCGTGTCCTCCTATGTGCATTGTTGTAGGCACGCTCTGCAGCAGGACTTGGGTTGCCAAATGGTGTCATAATCCATGGCTGGATGCCATACCCCTGATCAGCTGCAAGAGAAAATGATTGGGATCATGTTGATGTAGCTGGCCCTATTGAAATGACCTTTCATGGCAGTAGGTGTCTTGTGTTGTCTGTGACTCTTTTGTGTTCTAATGTAGCATCCTAGGCTTGTAGGATGTTCCATCTGCATTGTGTTGTTTCCTTGGCTGAACGAGTGTTTGTCTGCTAACCGGTTGTCAGCAGTATGTTTAGGGATTTGCAGTACAGTGTGCCCTCCCTAGCATTGTGACTTATGATACAGGTGTCCGTGTGTCTTCACTGGGGGTGAGATGATAGTTCCATACACAGTTAAAATTGACAGTGTGGTTAACACGTTCATATCAATGTACCCTGGACATCCCATACCTTTAGACTTATGCAATGGATTAATGTAAACATAATTGAGACGCTTACAATTTGCAAGGTGACATTTAGGCAACCACACTCATTGACGTCTTAACATTAGGCTGTACAGTAATTTCCAAAGTGTGACAGGTTCAATGGTGACCTAAGAAACATAACTAGCGATGTCACGACCTCAGTGTGTTCCTGTTCACATGTTGCTGTTGTGGTGTATGTGTCTTAGAGGGTTTCTGTGCAGTGTGTATATAAGTAGGTTTTTGTACTTACCAACAAGTAGTCCATTGCCATACCGTCCATCCTGGAAGTGTTCATTGGTGCAGTGACGGAAGATGAATGAGTCATGTACACTCCCAGGATATTTAGCCACGATGTTGGTGATCAATCCCTGGCGATCGACTATGGCCTGCACGTTGATGGAATGTGTGTGCTTCCTGTGGGGGTAGAGGTGTTCAGTTGCAGCAGGTAGCACAAGGCGTACATGTGTGCAGTCGATTGCACCAAGGACGTGTGGGAAGCCACTGATGAGGTAGAACACCTGTTTTGTTTCCTGCTGCTTCTGCAGTGTGTTAGGGAAGCAGATGTGGCGGGGTGTCACTCCAATGATGACATCCAGTACTTTGGCAAAAAGGCGGAGAATGATGGTTATGATAATCCGGCAACCAGGGCACCAGTTGTTTGAAAAGAGCCACTTGCCAGCATATGAAGTACGGCAAGCAGCTTGGTTTCTGTTGGGATGGTGCGGGGTGTCAGCAAAGTGGGGGCCAACTGCGGTTCAATGTTGCGCAGCAGCTGCTGAATGGCCTGCCAGTTCAACCGGTACCTCTGGATGATGTTGTGTTCCCTGAGGCCCTGAAGGGTGGTTCTGGGGCGGAATATCCTCTCCTGCCTTCTGCGATGCCTTTAGGGTCCCTGCTGGTGTTATTGTAGCTGCTGTTGTTGCTTCTGGGCTCTGCGTCTGCGTGCACGCTGGATTAGTATCACCTCCATGGCTCCCTGTTGCTGCTCTGCTGCTCTGCTGTTTGTGCTGTGTGTTCTGATTAAATACAGGTGTGTTTGCCCCATTTTAACGCCTGCCCTGACCCAGGCGTTAAATTTTGACACAAACCGGGCTATGCGTCATTTTCCGGGTCCGCCTCCCGGCCGTGCGTAGTTTTTGCCCGAAAGCATAAATATGACACCCGGCCGTTTAAGCCATTTTTTGGACGGGAACGCCTACTTTGCATATCATTAACGCAAGGTGGTTTGCCGCATCCAAAAAATGACGCACACGGTGGAATTTTGTCGTCCGCGGGCTCAACCGTCAAAGTTTAAATACGGGGCAACGTTTGCGCTGAATGTGCGTCAAAATTTTTGACGCGCATTCAGCGCAGACGGAGTATAAATATGCCCCTTATTTCTGTTGTTGCATGCAAATGGACTCACTGGCACTGAACTTGAGTTTGTCCCACTCATGCTGCCCACCCGAAAACAATGGGTAGTAACTCAAATCTCTTGGGTTCAAAAGCTGTTCTCCACACAGTATTCTGGTGTGAGCTAATCTGCCCTTTCAACTTACTTCATAAGACGTAAATGCAACTATTTTACCTATGAATTCCCCGCCTCCTAGTTGTCGAATGTTGTCCTCCTGGTGTTAGTTCTTTATCAGATGAGCCACACCTTGAGGACATGTGGGCGTCAATGTGGCAGTCACATGATGCATGTGTTGCTAGAGGTAGCTGGGCATACTATCTTTCATCTACAGATTCTTTTGACAGGAAGCTAACTTTCCAGGATATTAACAATGGCTTCTTTTACAAAAGACAACAAGCATATTGAAAGTTGATTCTCTGGGTTTTACATTTCAAAGTCCCAATTTTATTTACTTTTAGGGAGGTACATGTTGGATACAATATATTATTATAGGGGGTTGATTTAAACTTATAATTTTCTTTTGAAGTCCGTGTGGTATAACTGACCACATTTTTTTCAAATGTTTATTACCCATATGATTCCTATATTTCAGGAATATGATACAAATATGGATATTTGTATATCATTGTACGTGAAACCCATCTTTGGAGAAAAGATTTCTTTGGGAAGTTGGTCCCAGAGACTGAGGATAGTATTGAAAGAATGCCTCCAATCCTACAATATACAAAGAAACTTCTGATAAAGTGGGGGTGTGTATGTTATCGGTTCACTGATAGTTGGGTCCTTTGTACATCTTCATTCAGCCCTACAACTGATGATGATAAATCCAGTTTACCCTCCATGTTATTTGTGTTCGGTGTAAATTTTTCAATAGTGCTTAGTTTGTAAAAAACATAAGTGCCAGGGCTCATGTCAGAAGGCACTGCAGCTTGCACCACACATTGTCCGTGCCATGCTGCCAATGTCAGTAACAACAAAACTACTAACCATCACACTCCTAAAAGTGTGACAATTCGGGCTATTCCAGGCCCCCAGAGCTATTAGAATGGCTTGGACGGAAGGTAATAGTCACTTTTAATATATACTGAATTAGTGACTAACTGTTGTGGTCATCTCTACAATAGTCTGACAGCGCCACCTTGTGGCAGACTGTCACAAGCCCAAGTTTTGACCATATGACTTCTATCATCATCTGCTCAGTTCCTTGAGAAGATAGTGGTAGCTTGCCCTAGATGAGCATGTATCTGCCCATTTCTAGCATCAAACAGGCACTGAGATATTTCCTCCTATCTTTGGACCTACCTTTCTATTTTTCTCCAGACAGCTTAAACATTTCTAAAATTCTTTAGATTATTTTCTCTATTTTTGTGATTTTAAGGTGTTGTTTTTTGACTTCACAGTTAGACCTTCAACCAATATTCCAGTTATCAAGTTCCAATTGATGACCTTGTGGTTCATTTGAGTTTATTTGATGCCAGCTTATCGAATATACTGATTGCAACCTGCCAGTTTTAAGATCGGAACTTCTAGAATTTGATAGTCCAGGTGGACATACTTGAGTTTATTATTGCCATTCATTGATGACTCCCCAGAATAAACCTGTGAGCAATTGAACATCCTGAGTGTTATTTTTGAGGTTTTGGCTCTAGCCTGCACACATGCAATGTCTCAAGAAGAGACATGTAGGATTACAGCCCATGCATATGCTTTCCATTTGCTGGCACCATTGTTTTCCCCATTTGTCAAGGGTATGCATACGTCATGCCTCCTCCACCGTTTAGCCCTCCCTGAGAGCACCAGCCAACTACTGTTAAACATACAGAGCGGCGATTTTCATGCAGTGTTTCAGGACCCCTTTTTAAATATTTGGCAATGTGTGACTTCTACTGCAGCACATAAATTAGACATTTTGTATTTATTGGTTCATAACACTCTATGTTTAATTAAGTTAACTCGTGGGTTTGGACTATGCTCTGCTCATAGATCATGTGCTCTGTTTTTAAGTGATCTAACTAAATGCTTCAGGCTTAATTGTTGGATATTGACCATGACATAGAGCCCAAAGGAAAGACTGCATTACTGATAGATGATTTTCTCCATATCAGTGTGTGTGTGCGCTCCCCACCCTATACTATGGAAAAAAACATGTTTTTGGATCGTATAGGAATCTCTCTTCGCACATTTCCAAAGCACACATAGATTTTAACCTTGAGAATGCATCAAAAGACACGATTCGCAAACATAAAGCATGATTTTCAGAATGTGGAATTTTTGTATGCCCTACCTTCCTCATAGTTCTGCGACGGTGCATGTTCTACATCTTCTCCAGCAATACACTGTTAACAAGCATTAACAAAACCAATAAGTCTTGGCAAGCTGAAAACTATTGGTGTTGGCAATGTAAATGCATTTGTGTACAGCTCGGGGGCTGTTTTTATTAATATACCATAATACATTAACATTGCTAACGTCTATAGCACCTAGATTGGCGATACCTATTGGTTTTGCCAATGCTTGTTTTCTCTGTCGTCTGTGCCTCTTTACACCATACAATCTTCTACCTTTTCCCTTTTAACTCATTAACTGGAAACCGAGACTTGTGCACTGGCCTATTTGTCACAGTAATTTACAGCTTAAACCTGGGTGGGACCCGCTGTGCAGTGTGGCTGGTTGTCTTTTTAGTTTCTTGATTCATGGCACTTTTGTTAACTGAAATCTCAGCTACTGAAGTTCATCGCAACTGACCTTCCTACTCACGCACCTTTAGCCAAAGAGGATGTAGAGCAGAGGTTGGAGAATCACCAGCAACTTCATGTATTTTTGCACCTCCACTTTATTTATACACTATAGTAAACTACGGAATTCACAATCAAACCATTTTCCATTACCTAACTCCAGGGCTTAATTTGTGCTTCATGTTTCCGGAGCAAAGCACTGGCACTTATTTTTGAGGGCCAGCGCTTAATTTTCTACTGCAAGCATTTATTTCGAGCGAAAGACATATATGGGGATGACGGAGGAAGAGAAAAACGAAAACGCGTCACAAAGGAAGAAAGCAGAAAGAGTGAGCTGAGGGGGCGGGGAGGGGCTGTAAATGGATTGAAGAGGCCTGAGATGGCTTCAGGATTATGCTGCCTCAGTATTCTGTGAATGCGCATTTAATTGCAGCAGCTGCGTGCTTAAGAGGAGGGCTTTGGACACCAACCCGTTTATATTTACAAATTAAGCACTGCCTAAGTCTGACCACCGTTACCCATGTTAGATAATAATAATAATGATAATAATAATATTTAGAGCACTATCACAGCACCAAAAATGCAAGCGTAGTGTGGTCTTTTCTGTGCATCATTAATTTAACATCCCCGGTTTTCCTAAATGTACACAAAGACCTATTATTTATGTTAAAACTTAATAATAATTATATGTTTACGACTCTAAAGAGTGCGTAGTGAGTGCAATTACTTGTGTACGAAGTGTAATTACATGTGTATAGAATGCAATTACTCGTGTAAAGAGTGTAACTACTTGTGTTGCATAGTAACCTAGGGCCAGATGTAGGAAGGAAAACATTTGCGAGTCGGAAATTGCGAGTCATTGCGACTCGCAATTTCCGACTCGCAAAATGGGATCCAACAAAAAACAGCGACATCATTTGCGACTTGCAAATGATGTCGCACCGCAGATTGCGAGTCCGCTGTTAGCGAGGTTGCTTTTTGCGACCTCGCTAAAAATGAACTTGCAAATTGCGAGTCGGGTATCGCAAATTGCGACTGTGCCGCAAGTTGCATGCAGGTGCAGCAAAACAATTGGAAAAACACTTCCTGGCTCTTGCTGATGACATCAGAGCCAGGAAGACATCAAATACACCTGTGAGGAGGGAGGACCACACCCTTTTCTAACTGCTGAGCAACTACCTGGAGGAACAGCTGCAACAATGGAAGACACAGGCAGTGCAGGATGGAAGAGGAAATTGAAATTCTCTGAAAAGGAACTTGAGGCGCTGACATAGGAATGCTGCCAGCACCATGACCAGCTGTTTGGAAAGGCAGCCCTGAGTGTCCCAGACACTGAAAAGAGGAGGATCTGGCAGGACATCCAGGAGAGGATCAATGCCATAGGGGTGAGCCACAGAAGCATCGAGGAAATTAAAAAACGGTGGTATAACCTGCGCTCCAGGGCAAAGGAGAGGGTGGCAGAGTGCCTTAGGGAGATGAGTGGCACAGGAGGAGGCCCATCCACCATCCCACCACCCACAGCCATGGAGGAACTGGTTGAACAGACCCTGGAGCCTGAGGCAGTGTCAGGAATGGGCGCATTGGACACGTCAGCGCAAGGGACATCAAAAAGTAAGTACCATGAAACATGCATGTACACCTATAAATGCTATACCCGCACTCACCCAGTACACAGCAGCATGCACAACCAGACTAGCTCCATTCCAGACTAGCAACCACCAGAATGGTACATTATGGGCAATGTAGTACAGTAGTCAGCTTATAGGCAAATGTTTATTAGGAGGCATACAACAGATGTCAGATACTGACAGTGTGTTCCCTATGTCCCACAGGTCTCCCACAAGACACCCCCACCAGCCACACCATCCAGGGTGAAGAAAGCAGGCCAGAGGCAGGGCAGGAGGCTGCAGCAGCCACTACAGGGCCCAGCACCACACCACCACAGTTCCCTCCAGATGAAGAAGTGGACATGGAGGAAAGAGACACAACACCTGGTCCCAGCCACAGTGTGAGACAGCAAGAGCCAGAAGCACCACAGGGTCGCAGACGCAGACTCCAGGTCCAGGCAGTGTCCCAGGAGGATATAGGTGACGCATCCATGTCTGCAGTTGAGGCATCCCTCCTATCTGGTCAGCGCCTGCAAACAAGGCAGTTGAGGATTATTTCTGGGGCAATGCAGAGGATGGAGCACAATTTTACACATGGCTTGGCAGAAGTGAACACATAGTTCACAAGACTGAATGACAATGTCAGTGACCTAGCACTATCCATACGCCAACTGGTGACAGAACTGGTGTCAGAGAGACAAAGTGCAAGGCACAGTGAGCGCCAACTGGTGCTGAGATTAGACCGCATGGCTGCATCCATTGTCCGTCTTGCAGTGAACACCACAGGCCTGTCATGACGTACTGTGAGCTTGCAGGTGGACCTGGGCCACTTTGCAGGGGATGTGGCTTGGGGACTGGGTCGCATTAGCCACGCTGTGGACATGCTAGAGGCCAGGCAGGTGGCAAGGGGCACGGCTGAGACCCCTCAGGACAGTGAGGAGGGGTCCACCATCAGCAGCGCATCTGCCACAGACACACGTGTCTTGCGGAGTGGCAGTGCACGTCAGGGGTCTGCTGACCCACCGAGCGCAAGCCATGCTGGGCGTACCAGGAGGAGGTGTTAGGCCCAAACACTGCAGGACTCATGAGGCACATGGAGTTAATGTGTCCTCATTGAGGGTGGACATGTGCAGCCCCTTTCCAACAGTTCAGTTATATAGTTATTAGGTTCACTTATTAAAATGTTTTGTTTGATCCACTTCACAACTGGGCTCTTTGCGTGTGACATTAGTGTGTGTGGTGACAGTTACCACGTACCTTCCAAAGTATTGGTTTGCAATGTGGTCCCGTCTCTGTCTGCCTTGATTTGCAATGCTTCTATCCCCAGGCTGGCGATGTGGTAGCTCTTGCTCGTCATCCTCCGAATCTGGGTCTTCAGGGGTGAGATGTAGCCCACGTCTAGTGGCAATGTTGTGCAGTATAGCGCATGCGCCAACTATCTTGAAAGCTGTTATTGGGGCATACTGGATCGCACCTCCACTTCTGTGGAGGCATCGGAATCTTGCCTTTAACAGTCCAAAGGTCCTCTCTATGATATTTCTGGTCCGCCTATGTGTACTGTTATATCGCCTCCCATTCTCATTGCTGGGTGTTAGGTACGGGGTAAGTATCCATGGTCGTAGCGCATATGCACTGTCACCTGTGTGGCAAAAATTAACAATGTTAGCATGGCATGGATGGTTTCTACAGTGACCTGTGTGTATGGCTTCAGGGTGTCTGCAGCAATACCTAATAGATATCCGTCTCCAAACTCCCCACAGTCTAGGTGTTGGTGTATCCCACTGTGCCTGAAAATGTAAGAGTCATGTGTACTCCCTGGAAATTTGGCTACCATGTCAGTGATGACATAATGAGGGTCACATACCACCTGGATGTTCATTGAGTGTGTACACTTCCGATTGCGGAACAGATATTCCAGATTTGCAGGAGGGCTTATTTGTATATGTGTACCATCTACACACTATATTACATGTGGGAAGTTGGCAATTCTGTAGAATTCCAACTTGGTGCTGTTGATTTCTGCCTCATTCCTGAGTAGGTCTATGTATCTGGACATGTGTGTGAGTATGGCCTCTAGGAAACATCTGAAGAACCGTGAGAGTGCACTTTGGGATACCCCACCTGCCACTGCAATTACCCCCTGATAGCTACCCGAGGCCAAGAGGTGCAGTGAGCATAGCACTTGCACATGTGTAGGGATGGTGCTGCTGCGCACAGTCTGTCGTTGAAGCTGCGGATTGAGTAGATCAATTAATTCTAAAATTGCTGCACTGCTGAGTCTGTATTTGTCATAAATCTCCTCTTCAGTTTGTTGGAAAAGTGTCTGCCTGGTTCTGTATATCCTCTCCTATCCCTGGCTCCTCCTCCTCCTCTGCTGTGCGGCGTGGACTCTCCTCCTTTTTGCTATCACGTATATTTCAGCCATTTTGAGCAACCCAGATGCCTTCTGGGTCTCCTTTTATACTTTGGTTATGGTTACCACCTGCTCTGACTTAGTGGTAATTTGGGTGTGCAAAATGGGCTTTTTGCAACTAGTCGAAATTTCTGAGTGGCTTTTTCATATGGTTTGCGACTCGCAAATTGCATCTACCTATTTGCGGGTCGCACAATGAGGTCGCAAATTTTGCGAGTCGGTAATGGCTCACGTCGCAATTTGCACTTCGGAAATGGGATTTCTGCATCCCATTTCCGATTTTGCGGGGTTGCAAATTTTGATTCGGGCCATTTGTGACTCACAAATTTTTGCTACATCTGGCCCCTAGTTCCAAAGCCATCACCCCTTTGAGTTTGGCTTGGCTATTTGACTCACTATTTCTCGGAGATTGAAGTGTACAAACTGTCATTCAGATGGGGTACAATGTTGTTGGAGGCACTAGGACCCCAATGGGAAGTATTAGCCCGCATCGCGAAGCTAATGTTGCGTAATCCATGCCTCAGTGCCCGGAAAATGGTCTTGCATTCTAAAAAGAGGTCCTTTGCAGATAAACTTGGACTTGAAGTTGAGCTTTTCCTAATTGTTTGTGTATTGTACGAATATGACACGTCAGTTGAAGATCATGTTTCAATGGTAAATGACGCTTAGATTGTAGATAGTACTTCTGCTAACCATGCTAGAGCGCTCAGTCTGGTGAGAAACATTTCAGCATCAGATTTCATTGAAACTAAAAAAGGTACTTCCCCCTAGGCAAGGACCATAGACAATATGCCTTAAACCAGGGTCACTGGACGCGGAACACTTTACCAAGGAGCTCACATAGTCAGATTCTTTTGAATTTTAAAGTGCAAACATAACACCAACATTTTGTTGTTGGAAACAGGCATGGTTTCTTTTGCTAATGGCATTTATGTATTTTAATGCTGTAATGTCACGGACTTTAAACAACTTAATCAGACCACACATTCAATATGATTTTTCAAACTATCCGATGTTCTTTAAATTAGCCCCTTAAGCAGCGCTACAGTACTGCAGGGTGCATTCCATGAATAATACAAGGGTGCCTTGGGATTGTATACATTCATTATTCTGGAATCAAAAACCTCCATTAATATTTCTAATTAAGCATCCGAAATAACTATACTTCTTTCTGGGACATTTGCACCCCTCTATCCAGCTCGCATGTCCCTGTGAATTGTAGGAGAAATCTAGCAGCACCAGAAAGGAACATCACAAAAGAGGCCTACAAGTTCAGTGACATCCAGTTTCACCCGAATAGCGACCCGGCGCTTTCAGCGAGCCCACTTTATCCAACTGTCTGTTTTTGTCATTCAGATTTGTCTTCCACCGAACATAGCATGGGATAATGGGTCATCTCACTTCTGCCATTGGCAAACAACACAGTGAGTGATGGCTTGCAGCTCTTTCAAAGGGAGGCTCACCATGGCGCAGGTTAGGAACAATAGCATCATCATTGTTGACACTATTATTGTACTTTGCAGGATTAGCACAATTATAAACAATTATAAAATGAGGTAAACCTACATACCTGGTATGTCACCTGCATTCATATGTGATACTATGTCTAAGATCAGGACTAAAAGCAAGCTTTCCCTCTGAAAATGAATTATTAAAATGTAGCTCATTTTAGAATATATATCGTTGGTTGATGTTGCAAAGACAGCATAAAAGAAGAGCAGCGAAGTTCATGCTAACGATTTCACAAAGGTACAGCTAGCATAGTAAAAATCAACCAATCACAATGGTCCTATATGTTTTAATTAAAGTAACACAGCAAAAATAAAGTAATGTAAGGATTATCCATTGTAAATTAGCTCTTGTACCTGACAGACCAATTTAATAAAGTCAAATTCAATCAATCAATAATTTAATGCAAGTATAAACAACGTCTAACCAGAAGCCACATATAACATAGCATTTCTTTCTAAAACTGTGCATGACCCTTGTATGGCATGACTTGCTTGTCCTGCTAATGTTAACAAATTCCAGCTTGCTTCAACTGAAGAGAAAGTTTTCTATTGTAACCCTAGCAGGGCCTCTGAATGATGTGTATTTCATGCTAAAGCAATAAAAGATACATCTTTTTACTTCTTTTTTTATTAAACAAATCTGCTATTGCAATATTGAACTATACTAAATTACAAAAACGTGCTTCTTTACGAATAAGCTTATAGTGTAGAAAAGCATGAGAAGGGAAATGATGAACTTGGAATGCATTATAAGTTCATACAAGTGTCTTGCTTTCTAGAGAGTCAAGTGATTGAGAATATTTTATGATGTGTACTTAGTGGACTTAATAAGAAATAAATGTGTAAAACGAATTATAAAGATATTGTTCATCTGCTATCTGAAGCCGAAGCTGACACCTATAGACGAGCATACTTGACAGCTGATTGGCTATGAGCTAATGTTTAAGATAATTGTTGAAAGTTTGCAAATGTTCATTTCAGTGTATAAAAATGTCCCAGGGAAAGTGCAGGGTTTGGCAAAAGCTACTTCTCTTCTTTCCAGACACAGATTGTGATGCAAGGCGAAACTCTGTCTTTGTCTCTGTCCCTCTCTCAGACTCAGCTGAATACATTCAATTGCTTTCTGCCTAAACTATTTCTCTTACAGTATTCTACATGAGTGCTGATAATCATTCTGACTAGACTGCTAAGACACATTTTTTGTGAATTACATACATTAGAAAAGGGCTAGATCTTGGGACTTGTTTCTTGATTTTGTAATTTTGAAAAAAATCAAGCTTAAGAACTAATGAGAAAAATACATCTTTTTACTAAAATCAACTCTCATTATTGACTCCATATTTAGAAAAATACTGAATGTTTGTTTCCTAGCTTTTTTTGATTGAGGAGTAGCAGCTCACCCATACCTATACCCATTCCTAAAACCACCTATAGGTGTCTGAAGGTGCAGAGAATCTTAACTTAACTAGAACTCTCCGAGCTCTGCCAAAAATTGGTAGCTGAGCCATGGTTAGGGTGGTTAGAGATATAACCTGCAAATAGTTAAAAAGAAGCCAAAAGTTAGATAAAAGGATCAAGTGGCCTGACCTAAATTTGAGGACTGATGAGGTGCAGTTTCTGGAGCAGTTGCAAATTGCGGTTGATGGGTTGGTGGAAATATGACGGATGTGAGTATCAATATGTGTGTGATGCACTGAAAAGGCATAAGGCGATTTGAGATTTGTATTGAAAAAGTTTTATGTTGAATTGATGTGCAATTGATACGTTTATATTACAGGTGCTTTGTTGAAGAAATAAAGAGGTTGGAAATTGGAGGGAGGGCAGTGTTGATGGAAAACATGGCTGCTGCAAGTGAGTAGCAGTGCACTAGAGCAGTCACTCGGGCATGCGGGAGGAGAGGAAGGGGTGGGGAGGAAGGGGGCGGTAACCCACGTCAGTTCAATGTGTGGGGGTCACAAGCGGCTGGGGTTGTTGTGCAAAGATTCCGAAGGCTCCGGAGCTACGGGCTGGCATTGAGCAGCCCTGGAGCTGAGGACAGTGCAGAGAGCAACAGTGCAGGTTTCCCTGCGAGGACACCGGGGCAGAATCAGCACAGGAGCGTATGGTGGTGTGTTGAAGAGGAAGGTAGAGAGAAACAAAACTACTGCAGGACCTCAAGGAGAAGTAATTGAGACATGTCCCCCTAGAGGAGAGGGAGAAGCACTTGCTGTGAAGGTAGGAGGGCATCTTGGTGTGGGTCCAGAGGATGGAGTGGAGAAGACTAAAGGATATTCAGTGAGGAATAACAGGAACGCAGGAAACAAAGTGCTGGCTAGAAGGGATGTGAATAGTGAGTGTAAAATCAGTAGCTCCAGGAAAAAACAGAAAAGAGGCCCTGGACTTAAATTAATTGCCAAAATTAACCCCTCGCTGAGATTATATTTTAGGGTGAGACCAGAAGGGGAGGATGCTACCCTTAATTGAATGATGTCGAAAGGGAAAGACTGCGCTGGGTGTGATATGGAGGGTGAGGAAGGCTTGATACCTGAGGGTAGTCTGCAGCAACCTTCAGGGGAAGCAGGCAGTTCAGCAGGTGGGGGGGGGGGCTGCCCCTATACAACTTAACAGCGAAGTGGGCTTCTCATTAAGAGAACCCACTCCAATGCTGGCTGGTCTTACTTTGGGTTCCGGAACAGTAGTATCTAATGATACAGCCTATCTAAGTTCAGCATCAAACCCCTATTTTGAAACATTGATTAATGCTCTCTCTAATGATAATAAAAGAGGCTTTGCGACATCTGAATCGCATCAAGAACTAATAAGCGAAGCTTGTGCAACACTAGAGAAAAAGTTTGATCTCTTAGCATTTAGAACCCAGGCGCTTGAAGAACCTGTTGGAGTTATAAAGGAGGAATTGCAGTTGTGTAAAGAAGAAATTCAAGCTTTGAAAGCCAATGACCAGGACTTACAAAATAAATAGGAACTGTTGGAAAATAGTTTGAGGAGAAACAACCTAAGAATTTTAAATGTGCCAGAGGGAGTGGAAGGAACAGACCTTAAATCATTCATGGTGGCGCTAATAAAGTCAGCTGTTTCTCTGGGTGAAAGTGAGGAAGGGATTGCAGATGATATTCAGAGGATTTATAGAGATCCCTTTAGGACAAACTCCAATAGTGCAAAGCCCCGAAAAATCCTGATAAGTTTCCATACTTATGGGTTAAAAGAGAAAATATTAATGAAGGCGTTAAAATTAAAATCTATGCAGGGGAAGGGTTTTAAGTTTGACATTAGGTCAGATCTTTCCAGGGCAACCATGGTGAAACAGTGTGAGTTAGGAAAGTGCATGGATGAGTTTAAAAAATTGGGCGCCGTAGTACAACTCAAGTTTCTGGCTACACTATGAGTTATGTATGTTAATAGGATGTTTAACTTAAAGGAACCCAAAGCTGCGGATGAGTTATTGGAAGATATAAAGAGTAAGCAGGGTGAACTAAGTAAAGATTAGTTACCATGAGGTTAGGGACACCCGTGGAGCCCAGTGTCCACTCGAAAATTGGACTAACATCTGTCTGTAATTAAGGGGGGGGGGTTCTCCAAGGGGTGAGCAGGGGAGATAGTTAGGTTAGGGATGGTCACGTTGAGGGGACAAGGGGAGTTTTGGGGAGGGGAGCACATGGGGGTAGAAAGAGAGAAAAAAAACGCATTCACCATAACTAAGATTTTTCAAACAGAGATGTGGGATAACTTCTAGGGGTCCCCGGGAGTCAAGAGTTCGATGACTCAGATCATGTCTTGGAATGGTAATGGTTTGAGAACTAAGAGGGAGTAGTGATAGGATTTTGCAGTATCTGAGGGACTCTACAGCACAGATCTTTATTTTGCAAGAAACTCACTTAACTAAGATGGAATGTATGAGGTTATTTAAGTCACACAATTGAGGTCAAGAATGTGTGTGTACTGAACACATTTTTAATACTAAGAGAGTGGCTATCTTGATTAAAAGACAGGCTAATTCGGAGATAATGGAGATGAAGTTAGAAACTTCAGAAAGATGGGTCATAGGTAAATTGAAGATTAGTGGTAGGGGAGTCACATCAGTGGGGTTTTATGGCCCAAATTGCGAGGATACGGAACCACTTAGAATGGTGTTCTCTCAGATATTGGATTTCCCCTACCCAATTGTCATGGCAGGAGACTTCAATGTGGTTCTAGATAACACACTAGATAGATCAACCAAGAGTAGATCTGTGGGTAAGCCCAACTCTCTGTGATATTTAAGTGAGATGAGGGAATTTGGTTTGTGTGATGTTTGGAGGCTGAAACTTGGGTTAAGGAAGACTTTCTCCTATAGTAGCAAAAATATGGGCATGCTTCAAGGATAGATTATTTTTTAGTAGATTGAAACCTGTGTGATGAAGTTGAGGATATTGCTTATTTGCCAGCTCACCTGTCGGAACATGCAGCAGTAGTTTTAAGGATAAATCCTGCCAAGGCCACAAGGAATAAGAGATGGACGTTAGATCGCACATTGTTATTAGATAATGAGGTTGTCTCTAAACTATGCATGGAGGCTGAAGAGTTTTTTAGGATAAACTTGGGGTCGGCCCCGATGGCGGTGGAATGAGGCACCTTAAAGGCTGTCATCAGGGGGAAAATCATAAATATATGGCCAGTTATAGAAATAAACAGTATCAGAATAGAATTGATCTCATAGAACAGGAAATGCTAAGTTGTGAGAATCAACTCACTGAGATCACTGGGGGAGGTGGGAAATATGCTTTTCCTATTGGGGTGAGGGACCTGAGGCAGCAGTTAGAGAATATATTGCAAGCTAGAGTGAGTAATAGGTGGGAAGAGAGTAAATTGATAAATTTCGAGTATGGAGAAAGTGTGGGAAAGTTATTGGCTTTGAAGAGCAAGATGGCACAAGTGAGGAATTATATAAAAGAAATTGAGTTAAGCCCGACAGAGGGGCGAACCTCGAATGGTGAGGACTTAGAGAATGCCTTCTTGAATTTTTATTCACAGCTTTATACATAAGAGGTGGGGAGGGAGAGGTGGGCAGTTGGCTGGTCCAAGATACTCCCCACAGTCCAGCACAAGAGGGGCAGATGGAATTGAATAAACCGGTTTCCCTGAGGGAAATAAAAGCGGCGCTGAAAGGAAGCAAGGGTGGGAAGGCTGCAGGCCCAGATGGTGTCCCGGTTGAACTCTACAAGGCTCTGGGGTAGTCAATCTTACTAGCCATATTAGAAGTGTTTGGAGGGATCTTCATGAATAGGGTACAGATTCCGGCCTCTTTGAATGAGCACATTTTTTCATTGATCCTGAAGCCCGGTAAGACATCTCTGAAGTGTGAGTCATGTAGACCCACATCTTTATTAAACAGCGATTACAATATTTTTGCTAAAATATTGGTGGACAGATTAAGTGGAATGGTAGACGGCTTGATTCATCTGGATGAGAGAGGTTTTATTAGAGGAAGATATTTGCACAAATTAACATTTAATTTGATTGGGGCCATGGATTCCCCTCACTGTCTTAGCCTTGGATGCGTTAAAGGCTTTTGATAGAGTAAACTGGGAGTATCTCAACATGATCCTGAAACTCTGAAACTTGGGTGAAAAATTCTGCAGGGCTATAAAGCAGATTTACTGTGTACCAACAGCCAGGGTACTGGCAAATGGAAATCTATCCTTTGAGATCACCAGAGGCACTAGGCAGCGCTGTCCTCTGTCTCCTTTGCTGTTTGATTTGTATATGGAGTCTCTGGCTAGGAAGATCAGGCAGGTTGTTAGAATAGCTCCCTTTAGGTGTATGGGGGAGGAAGACAGCTCTTTAAGCGAATGACCTTCTTGTATATATGACGGGTCACATTACGGCTCTTCCCATTCTTCTAGAGATTGCAGGAGATTTTGGGAAAATATCTGGCTATCCTGTGAATGTGGGAAGACAGAGATAATGACATGGAATCTGAAGAAGGAACTAGGACAGGAGAAAAAGGACATGAGATATTTGGGCATTCAGATTACCCAGGATATTAAGCAGTTTGCATTGGCGAAGCAAAAAAGGCTGTTGCTAGAATGTGGTAAATTAATGCAAGGTTGTATACACCTCCCTTTGACAATTCTGGGAAGGTTTAACCTGGTTAAGAAGGAGATTCTCTCTAACATAAACTTTTTGTATAATGCTATCCCAGTACAATTAACTAAAGGATATTTAGGGAAAATACAGCAAGCCGTCAATTTCTTTATTTGGGCGCATAAGGGCCCCAGAATATTGTGGAAAAAGCTGTGGAGGAGAAGAGAAAAAGGCGGTTTAGCATTACCAGACTTACAGTACTCCACATGGGCATTTCAACTGAGATCATCAAGGATGCTTTTTACGCAACCGACGGTGGGCCAGTCAGGGGGATGTTTAAAGCAATTTTAAGCACCATAAAGGGGGGTCAAAGCACTTCCTATACAAGATCAGAGACCCATAGTTTTTCAAAAAGTTAAAGCTGAAGGTATTGAAGGCCCTCACTAAAAGCTGGCATCATTTAAGATCGGTAGTAAAGGTCGCTTATTACTCCAACAGGGCTCCTATTTGGGAATCGCCAGGCCCGCCAGCGTGCCAAAGACATGTGTTGGCCAGTCCTATTAGACAAGCCAGTTTAGAATACTGTGGGAACCTTTTTAGGGAAGGGTCCCTACTCCCATGGGAAGAGCTATGGGAATTTACAGGGGGGACCCTCTCTAGATTAAAATATACAGAGTTGGATGGCTGGTCCTAGAATACCCAAGTGGAGTGGGATTTGCGAATCCATTGGGAGATGGTTTGATGGGAGAATCTGTTAGCTCCAAGAGAATCTCAGCTTGGTATTAGGCAATTTTAGAGGCACTAGAAGGCGATTTTAAATTGACAGATGTTCTGTGGGGTGATCATATGCCTTGAGACCGGGTAAAAGAGTGGTGGAAAGTATCAATGCACACTTTGTTTGATATAGTGAAGCCTGCCTCATTAAGAAGAAACCATCTCTTTACAATACACAGGGCTTATATATCCCCAAATAAGCTTTTCCAAATGAAGAAGGGATAAGCCGTGAAATGTAGTAAATGTGGAATGAATAATTCATATGTGTATGGACTGCCCATGGGTGTACTCCTTTTGGAGAGAAGTGTGCAGAACGCTTTAAAGTATATTGAGGTGGGAACTTAGGGTAAACCTTCCCCTGATTTTATTTGGGCAATCACAGGAAACTGAAATAAGGAGTAGAGAAGGGAGGAAATTCTCTAGTGTCTTGACGAAAAGAGAAATCTGTCAGTGTCACCAGATCCTCGGGGTCTGCGCATGTTCCCAACACGTCCACCACAAGACAGCTCCAATACTCTGATTTGAATGTCACAGAGTCTAAGAGAGTCCAAGTGGGGAAAAGGGAATTAGGTAGGGAACAGGCGGGAAGGAGAAAATGAATTGTGCATCTTGCCGATTCGAATACCACCATTTGAATGCCACGAAATGGTAGCGCACAATGAGTAACATGAATTCAGCACAAGAAATGAATTGTGTGTCTTGCCGATTCGAAGGCCACCATGTGAATGTCATGAAATGGTAGCGCACAATGAATAACATGAATTAAGCACAAGAAATGAATTGCACGTCTTGCCGATTCGAATGCCACCATGTGAATGCCATGAAATGGTAGCGCACAATGAACAACATGAATTAAACACAAGAAATGAATCGCGGGTCTTGCCGATTCAAATGCTACCCTGTAAATGCCATGAAATGGTAGCGAACAATGAATAGCACAGAATAAGCACAAGAAATTATTCGCGCGTCTTGCCGATTCGAATGCTACCTTGTAAATGCCATGAAATGGTAGCTCTCACTGTATAATCATGAATTAAGCACAAGAAACGAATCGCACGTCTTGCCGATTTGAATGCTACCCTGTAAATGCTAGGAAATGGCAGCGCACAATGAATAACATGAATTAAGCACAAGGAACGAATCACGCATCTTGCCGATTCGAATGCTACCCTGTAAATGCTAGGAAATGGTAGCGCACAATGAATAACATAAATTGCACACAAACAATGAATCGCATGTCTTGCCGATTCGAATATCAGCATGTAAATGCTATGAAAAAAACAAGCGCACATGCACACGCAGAAGAGTAAAATTGATTAGCATGCAAATTAGGCCCAAGAACTCGAAAGCCTTCGAGAACGGGATCGGGGGCCCAGCCCGACCTCCGTCTTACCACCCTGATCAAGAATCACCGATAGAGTGAAAGGGCAAGGTCTGGAAGATCAAAGTAGGCCTCCGGAACAGGAGCTCAGAAAGTTGCTGCTGCTCTGCACCGGGACCTCTGAATAGTGAGCATGTGGAGCTGGGCTGGCTCCCTTTTATAGTTCTTGGCCCAGCCCACAAACCACACCCAGGCATGCTGCAGGGAAAGCTTCTAGAAGGCCCTGGAAAGGGACCACACCCTGATACACTCTGAAAGCCTGCAGCAATACATTGCAAATGAACAGTATTTATAAGCACCTTGAACATAAGTCCTCAGGATTAAACTCTGCAATGCAAAAGGTTTTAAACAACAGCGTATCAGCACTCTGTATAACTTATGTTATCTTGAAAGTGCTGGGTTTTTGCATTCTAGTCGCCCGTAGAGCGCGCACTGCCCTGATGTTGACAAAATCTGTCGCCAGAGGGTATCAGCGTCTGCTCCCCTGTATGGGTAGTGGTTGAACGCTCTCCTCTGTGTGTCAAAATTGGATATGGAAGTGGGAGTATCTAGAAAGAAAAAGGAGAAGCTGTGGGTCCCATTGGTAAAGTGGAAAGGAGACTGAGGGTGTATATAGAGACGGGAGTTGGACCAAAAGCTAAAGTCCAATGATTATACACCTTTTTTCTCCATAGTCAAGATGCCCCTCCTCCTCCAGGGGGAGAAGGTTGATTGAGAGAGAATGGATCTCCCGGGCAAGGGTCATCTCCATATGCAAAAGGGTGTGAAAGGTCAAGGAATGAAGTTGGCCTGGAGTTCATGGGGAATGAGGACAAAAAATAATTTAAAAAAAGAAATAAAGAGGTTGTTGAACTAAGAGGTAGTATAACATACCAGGATAGGTACAAAGAAAATAAGGTATTCTTGTCTACTAGTATAGGTGTAAATTGTGAGATGTCATCAACTTTACACAAAGATAGGAATGTAATTTAATTGTTGTGGTTGTACTAATATTAATTTGTGTTGTGAAACCTAATGTGTAAAGGCAACACAGCACTGGTTAGGTGATTTCACGCAGGTTGAGAATTCATCATTGTGAGACGTGATTTCTTTTTGGTTGTGATTTGCAAAGGATGAAAATCATATTCTAGTGGTTAAATTATGTTTGGGATTTTCTCTCAGAAGAAGCAGACAAAGCTTGATGTCTTTTGTGCAATTATAATTATTAAATTTGTTTTACCTTTCATCCGAAATGAAAAATTGGAAAGGAGGGTGAGCCAGTGAAGTGGTTTCATATTGTGCATCGCTGGTGTTAGTCAGTTGATGTGAAGTTGCGCTGTGATTGGTTGAATTTTGGCAAAGTTATTGGCTGATTGTAGCGCTAAACTGTATCCTGATTTGGTAAAGGGGTTCTGTGTCCTGATTTTGTCCTGACGTGTACGGAACAAATTCAAAACATAAGACGCTGTGATTTAGATTTTTGCATTTGGTGAATTGTATTAGAAATAATTATGTTTTTCAAAACAATATGGGGTCTAATGAGAGGTGATATATTAATTAGAGAGAGTGAAAAAGTGCCTTCTGAGGATACATGTACATATCAAATATGAAATGATGGTTGATGAAGGGTTGAAACCATATATTTGACTTTGTCAGTGGTACAAGGTCACTAAAAAAGAAGGGTTGTAAATGGGGAACATTTAATTTAGTGATAATAGGCAGATTACGGGAAGCATTACATGAAATCAAGCCACCTCCAAGACCTACACAATTTGAGACTCTTAGGGGCATATTTATACTCTGCTTGCACCAGATTTGCGTCATTTTTTTTTTTACACAAATTCGCCGCGAAACTAACACCATATTTATCATCATCAACACAAGCTTTATTCGGTCAACAGGCCATCAAAGCAACACAACGATATATTATCGTAACATATAAACATATAAAACATATACATTCCTAGATTAAAACTAATAAATAGCAAATACACTTTAAAACTCAATTACTCAGTTAAGACTCATAAATCAAACCACCTTACTCCCTGATAACAATAATATTGCGTATATGCCATACTGCTACTAGAAACATACTAACGGCAAGAATTAACATGTTAGACCCATGACTTTTTAAAATCCTCAATGCTATAGAACATTTATTCATCCCCATTTTCCGACAGATCTTACGAATCCATTTGGACCTTGGGGATGAATAAGCAGAGCAAAAAAACATAAAATGTTCAACTGTTTCTGGGGCACCACCACACACAGGACATATTTCAGAGGTAGCAGTTTGTCCCCAACCACTCATCAGAGACTTCAAAGGCAAGGACCCAAAACGAAATCTGGCATATAGGCCCTCATTCTGACCTTGGCGGGCGGCGGAGGCCGCCCGCCAAAGTCCCGCCGTCAGGTTACCGTTCCGCGGTCGAAAGACCGCGGCGGTAATTCTGACATTCCCGCTGGGCTGGCGGGCGGCCACCTTCAGGCCGCCCGCCAGCCCAGCGGGAAAGAGGCTTCCACGATGAAGCCGGCTCGGAATCGAGCCGGCGGAGTGAAAGCTGTGCGACGGGTGCAGTTGCACCCGTCGCGTATTTCACTGTCTGCGCAGCAGACAGTGAAATACATTTAGGGGCCCTCTTACGGGGGCCCCTGCAGTGCCCATGCCAGTGGCATGGGCACTGTAGGGGCCCCCAGGGGCCCCGCGACCCCCCCTACCGCCATCCGGTTCCCGGCGGGCGGACCGCCGGGAACTGGATGGCGGTAGGGGGGGTCGGAATCCCCTCGGCGGCGCAGCTAGCTGCGCCGCCTTGGAGGATTCCAATGGGCGGCGGTACACTGGCGGGTGACCGCCAGTGTTGCCGGTCCGACCGCGGCTTTACCGCCGCGGTCGGAATGCCCATTGGAGCCCCGCCGGCCTGTCGGCGGTGCTCCCGCGGTCCTCCAACCCGGCGGTCATAGACCGCCAGGGTTGGAATGACCACCATAATTCTTTGCCTAGAAGATCAGGTATCACATCTAGATAGGGTTCAAATAGTGGGTATCATTTAAATCAATAAAAAGTTTGGTTAATCAACCATAAGATTTACAACAAATATAATCATTCCTTACGTAGGACCAGTATATAGATTTCAAAACTTTTAAGTGGGATTTCTCTAAAATATGGGGATTCTCCCAGAAGTCTCCTAGGCCCAAAATACGAAGCTAATTGGATACGTGCTTAACCCAAGGGATAGTGACTGAATTAGGCCTCCTTAACAGTTCGAGAAGTGAAATCTTGAAAATGTCCAGTTCAGGAACAGTCCAAAGCCTTACCCAATATAATAGGGGTCTTACAGCAATTAAATCAGCTATTCGATCAGTGGGCCACCGCACACAACCAAAGCCCTCGCAAAATTATTCTCACCCACAGTTAATCTGTTACTTTTGGTGGGTCCCTATACCTCCGCACCATGGACAGCAGCACCTTGTGCCTAGGCCACATAGATCTTAATCACTGGAGATACAGTTTTAGTGGTCGTACTCTTGAAAAAGCGCAGAATGGAAGCCGCTCTATGTTGTAGAAGACCCACACTTTTATTAATCTGATCCTCCCAATATAATTTGCTTGATAACCTCACACCCAGATAATCAATTATGCTGACCTCGTTCAGGGGGACTCCATCCAGTATAATAGTACATTTCTTACGTGGTCCAGGATGGAATACCATCAATTTGGTTTTATTAAAGTTCAACTCCAGACCATAGTTCCGACAAAATAGATTAAATCTATCAACAAGAATTTGAAGACCCATTGGGGTCTTTGAGATAAGGAGTGAATCATCAGCAAAAAGAAGAATAGGAATTTTCTGGGCATTTAGGGTGGTGGCATCATTCTGACAGGAAAGCATATCCTGTACCACCTCATTAATAAAAAGGGAAAACAAAAATGGGGCTAGAACACAGCCCTGGCGAACTCCCCTGTGAATGGGGATTTTTCCAGTCAGCTCACCTTGATTGCCCCATCTCACTTGCGCGTATGTGTCTTCGTGCAACCGTTTTAAAATTTGAATTATACTAACTGGGATCCCTATTTTATACAACACTTCCCATAGTTTTTCTCTAGGGACCAAATCAAAAGCAGATCACAAGTCAACGAAAACAACAAACAGGGGTTGCTTGGCGAGAATTACATATTTCCAATTTAAAATGGCCAGCCTAAATACCTGATCCACCGTACTAATCTTGGGTCGAAACCCTGCCTGGAGGGGTGAAAGGATCTGATGGTCAGTGGCCCAGCTAGTTAGTCTTCCTAAAAGTTGTTTTGCAATTTTTTTTTGTATAGTGTCTATTAGGCTAATTGGTCTATAATTAGTTGGAAGGTTTGCGTTACCCTTTTTATAAATAGGGAAAATTTCTGCCCCCTTCCACGTAATCGGGATTTGACCCCCTTTTACAATTTGGTTCGACAATAAATGTATGTACCAGTTCCATATTACTGGTTCAGATCTATAAAGATCACCTGGGATCTTATCCGGTCCTGGAGCTTTACATGGCTTAAGGGAATTAATTGCATCAAGAGTTTCATCCATAGAAAATTGGATAGTCATAAGAAACCTCTCTTAAGGAATCAGTGGCAGGACTCACATCTAGTGAAGATGAAGGGCGGTGTTTCGCATCATTAATATTAGTGGCCAGCAAAATGCCAGACTTGTCATAGAGACGGTAAAAGTGGTCCACCCAGCTTTCCGGTTGAATATGGTTCTTGATAATGTTCCTGCCCCCTCTTTGGAATTTGGACAACAATTCCCAAAACAATATATTATTGTTTGATTTTGAGGCATCCACTAAGTCCTGCCATATAGAATCTTTCTAGTTTTTTTTCACTCGTAAGGTAGCTTCCTTATAAACACGTCTAGCATGTTGTACCTCCCCCAGAGACCCAAACAATAATGCTTTTTTTAGCCCAGACTTTGCACTGGAACAAGCTTCATCAAACCATCCATTGCTTACCAAATCACCACCACACTGTCTTGCCCCAACTTTTTTGTAAAAAAAACTTTGCATTTTTGTGATCATAATATCATGCAGACTAAGAAGAGGAATATCATTTGGATTCAAATCTTTGTAGGCTGCCAGGTTACCTTCTTAGAACTGTTATTCAGGCTAGGTAAAGGGACTACCGTGCATAAATTATTGGAGGTCCTCCTAATGACACCGCCTAAAAAAGTAAGAAGCAAGGGAAAATGATTGCTTTTGCATCTCGAATCCACCCTCATATCCCTCAACAAGGGCCATAGTCTCACATCCACCAAAAAATAATCAATTACACTTGTCGACCTACCACGTTTAAATGTGTGGGCAATATTTATGTCAGAGGGCATGCGACCATTACAGGCCCTAGGGCCATACTTTAAACATAAGGATGCCAACTGCACAGCCACTCGGGAAGGCGAATAAGATCAATGGCTAGGTATCTGTGGAATACCCCATATTTCATCCTCCTCAACCATTAAACCACTAAGCAATTCTGAGGGTTGAAAGGAGCAATTCAAATCTCCCGCTATAATCAGTGTAGACGAGGATTGTAGGGTATCTAAAAAGTCAGACAGTAATACTAGGATCTGGGACTTAGAACCTCGTGGGACTGATCTGGCATTGACATTAATTACAATGATAATAACATTTTGTTGAAAAGAAATTTGCATCCCCATTAAATCAACACAATCAATATCTAAAGTCTTATAATCACATTGCAATTTCTTATTTAGGAGAATTAAACCCCCCCCTTTTGCATGGCCTGATGCCTTCTCCGATGATTGAGCAGGTGTATTAAATGAAAGGAAGCCATCTATATTGATTGGGTCCTCTGCCCAGGTTTCCTGAAATAGGCAGATATCTTGAGTATTTATATATGCAATCCAATATGGATCGCCCAGTTTCCTCATAAGGCCAGCTACATTCCATGACATTAATAGTAAGCCAGGATTATCTAGCTCAGATCCATAGGTCAGGGGGCTAATTTCCATCTTTATGATCTCCTCCTTAGCAGTCCCAATAGGTCCGTCCATATGTGAAGCCACGGAATTGGCCCCGTTAGGTACTTCCTGTGCTGTGGTTAGTCATACATGATCAGGCCGCAAATTTCCCACTGCCACTGGGAAATCCCTTTCTTGTCGAAGGGCCGTACATCCATAAACAGAAGATTGGAAAGCATCATCGGGTTTCAGTGGTTGTACGACGGAACACCTACTTCCAAAACAACTAGTGCCTTAACAACGAGGTTGGAACACCAACCTCGTTGTTACTACTAATGATTTTACCACAAATGCCTTCACAACGATATTTCGTTGTGAAGACATTCCTGATAAAACCATTACTAATAGACACCATTGACCCTACATCCCTCACCCCACCCCACCCCCCAACCCCACCCCAAAACCTAAAACCCCCTGACCCCCACCCCCTCCCCAAAACCAAAAACGCCCCACCCCCCTAACCACGCCCCAAAACCTAAAACCCCCTGACCCCATACCCCCACCCCAAAACCAAAAACGCCCCACCCCACAAACCCCGCCCCAAAACCAAAAACCCCCTGACCCCAGCCCCCTTCCCAAAACCAAAAACTTCCCACCTCCCAACCCCGCCCCAAAACCTAAAACCCCATGACCCCCCACCCCCTCCCCAAAACCAAAAACGCCCCAACCCCCCAACTCCGCCCCAAAACCTAAAACTCCATGACCCACCACACCTCCCCAAAACCAAAAACGCCCCGCCCCCCAACCCCACCCCGAAACCTAAAAGCCCCTGACCCCCCACCCCCTCCCCAAAACCAAAAACGCCCCACCCCCCCAACCCCACCCCAAAACCTAAAACCCCCTGACCCCCCACCCCCTCCCCAAAACCAAAAACGCCCCATCCCCCCAACTCCGCCCCAAAACCTAAAACCCCCTGACCCCACCTCCTCCCCAAAACCAAAAACGCCCCACCCTCCCAACCCCGCCCCAAAACCTAAAACCCCCTGACCCCCAACCCCCTCCCCAAAACCAAAAATCCCCACCCCCCCAACCCTGCCCCAAAACCTAAAACCCCGACCCCCACCCCCTCCCCAAAACCAAAAACGCCCCACCACCCCAACCCCACCCCAAAACCTAAAACCTCCAGACCCCCACCCCCTCCTCAAAACCAAAAACGCCCCACCCCCCAAGCCCACCCCAAAACCTAAAACCCCCTGACCCCCCACCCCCTCCCCAAAACCAAAAACGCCCCACCCTCCCAACCCCACCCCAAAACCTAAAACCCCCTGACCCCCCACCCCCTCCCGAAAACCTAAACCCCCCGCTTACCTTAGTTGACCCCTTGTCACCTGCGTCGTCCTCCTTCGCCAACTTCCTTCTTTGTACCTTAACCACGCATGTTCGTTGTTCAGAACATACGTAGTTAAGGCACAAAATAACGGAGTCGTGGTTAAAAAAAAGCATTGTTGCGCTTTCGTTAACCACGACTTCGTCAATAAAATGTCGTAATAAAGGATGTTTCCCGGTTTCAGTGCAAGGGTAATCCCTCCCCTATTCAGCCTCCTATGTTGGCAGGTACGTAAATCAAAAGCTATAAGTTGATCCACCAATACCTTGTAAAAAAACTGAATAGAAATGATATCGTAGTTGGACCTCGGGGAACTAAGGTGGTCATTATGACCCTGGCGGTATTATAACCGCAGGGCCAAAACGACGGGAGCACCGCCAACAGGCTGGCGGTGCCTCCCGGCGTATTTTGGTCGCACCGCCGGGGCCAGCGGTTTACCGCCACAATGGCCCCGGCGGATGTAATCCGCCAGGGCAGCGCTGCCCTGGGGATTACGACCTCCCTACCCCCAGCCTGTTTCTGGCGGTTTGCACCGCCAGGAAGAGGCTGGCGGTAAGGGGTGTCCTGGGGCCCCTGGGGGACCCTGCACTGCCCATGCCACTGGCATGTGCAGTGCAGGGGTCCCCTAACAGGGCCCCGGCCAGCATTTCACTGTCTGCATAGCAGACAGTAAAAAGCGCGACGGGTGCAACTGCACCCGTCGCACGGCCGCAACACCACCGGCTCCTAGGCTCCTATGTTGCAGCCTCATTCCCGCCGGCCCAGCGGGAATGTCATAATGGGGGCCGCGTGAGTGCGGCCGCATTGGCGGCCGCACTGCGGTTACCGCCCAAGGTCGTAATGACCCCCTAAGTCTCTTTGCTTCAGAATTATCCAAGCGAATGACTGAGAGGAAATTCTGTCGGAAACGTAACCAATGGATGACCTTGTTGATCCGAGACTCCTGGTCCTCAAGTAAGCCTGGTGTCAACCTAGGAACATCGGTCATGAAGATAATATTATCTCCACACGTTATACCTAGATTTTTTGTTGAAAGTGTTGGACCACCTAAGTTATTACCAAGGGGATAGTCAATGATGGTGGGAGGTTCTAATGACCCATTTGCAGTAATAAAAGTCGTGGAAGTGTCTGCCCCCTTAACTACTGGATCGGCAAAGGCTTTACACCCCCTTGATCTTTGCCTATCTAGAGTGGCACTAGGCTGAGCAAATTTACTGGCAGAACTCACCATAAAATCCCTGTTTATAGATGTGGTATTGGATGCCCATCTCTTGTTTGTAGAAAAATTTACAGAGTTTAATTGATAGACCTCCGGACGGGGCAGAGGCAATCTAATTCAGTCTCCAGCCGGGGCCAGGGAAGCCAGGATATGGAGTCCTCCCTGGGCAATGAAGAATCTACTAGTGACGCGTCCCGCGGGGAGCGCGTCTATTTCAGTCTCCAGCTGGGGCCAGGGAAGCCGGGATATGGAGTCCTCCCCAGGCAACGAAGAATCTACTGGTGACGCGTCCCGTGGGGGAGTGCATCTATTTCAGTCTCCAGCCGGGGCCAGGGAAGCCGGGATTTGGAGTCCTCCCCGGGCAATGAAGAATCCACTAGTGATGCACCCCACAGGGGAGTGCGTCTAATTCAGTCTCCAGCCGGGGCCAGGGAAGCCGGGATATGGAGTCCTCCCCGGGCAACGAAGAATCTACTAGTGACCACATTTATACTCTGACGCCCGACCTCGCGAATGTCAAAATTTCTCAATGTTCGTCATTTTCTGGATGCGTGAAACTGCCTTGCGTTAGTGACAAGCAAGGTAGGCGTTCCCGACCAAAAAATTACTTAAACACGCGTGCGCCATATTTATCCAACTGCGCAAAAATCCCGCACGGATAGGAGGCGGAGTAAAAAAATGCCGCACAGCCCGATTTGCGTCAAAAATTAACAACTGGGTTAGGGCAGGCGTTAAAATGGGGCAAACACACAAGTACTTAAGGAAAACAGACAGAAGCAACATCAGAGCTCCAAAAGGAAGACATGGAGGTGCTATTCATCCAGCATGCACAAAGACGCAGAGCACAAGACCAACAGCAGCAGCTTCCACCAAACCAGCAGGGACTCCAAAGGCAACGCCAAAGGCAGGAGAGGATATTCCGGACCAGGACAACCCGGGCCTCAGGGAACATGACATCATCCAGAGGTACAGACTAAACTGGCAAGCCATACAGCAGCTGCTGCGCCACACTGAGCCACAGTTGGCACCCAGCTTGCAGACACCCCACATCATTCCACCAGAGACAAAGCTGCTAGCTGTCCTCCACATGTTGGCAAGTGGCTCTTTTCAAACCACTGGTGGCCTGGTTGCCGGGATCTCACAGCCCTCATTCTCTGCCTTCATACCCAAGGTACTGGATGCCATCATCTCCCTCGCACCCCGCTACATCAGCTTCTCCAACACACAGCAGAAGCAGCAAGAGCCCAAACAGGGCTTCTACCAAATCAATGGCTTCCCCCCCACATGCTTGGTGTCATTGACTGCACACATGTACGGATTGTGCCACCTGCTGCAAACGAGCATCTATACCACAACAGGAAGCACACACTCCATCAATGTGAAGGCCATCGTGGCTCACCAGGGATTAACCACCAAAATCATGGCAAAGTGTACATAATTCATTCATCTCCCGCCACTGCATAATCAATCAACACTTCCAGGATGGATGATATGGAAATGGCCTACTTGTTGGTAAGTGCAGAAACCTAGTTATTTACACACAGCACAACAACCCTGTAGGACACACAACACATACACCACTACTTTAACACGTGGCCAGGAAGACATTGAGGTTGTGACACTGCTAGTCATGTTTGATATCCTGACCCAATGGGATACACACCTATGGACAAATAACAGATGCAAATAATAACAAATGCCACTCCAGAGCCACAAGGGACCAATTTAAAACCAAACAGTGACAATGACATGGCCTTAACTGGCAGTACAACTAGGAAGATGAACCTTTCAATATCACATCAAAAACACTCAATAACACTCCCTTCCAAGCAATACGTACTGTGTAAGGGGTGTGTTATATGTTTCGCTGCAGGTCAAACACCATGAGACACAGAGCATGATGATGATGACTCAAATGGAGGTGACATGGAATCATTGAGGCCGTACCAACATCGCACATCACTCCTGGGGTGACTTTGCCCGCTACCAATAAGCAAGTGGACTGTGCTAAGAACACATATTGATGTGACAATATTGCAAAGTACTCATTGCTACACATACTGATTGAGACAATTACACATATACACAACGGATGTACAGGCATATGGACCTTCTGACACTTAAACCTTCACCCCCACAACAAAGTTAGCACAGCTTACCTGGACCAGGTTCAGTAGTGTAGGTACACGTTTGCACATGAGCCAACCCGGTGAGGGCACAAAAATAGGTTTGCATAGAACGTGTCACACATGGGATATTTGTGCATTGTCACTTGTGAACACTTCAGTGCTGCAAACTTATGGAGATGTGTTGTACATTGTCACCTAGCCAAATCAAAGGGCCTCACTGTTGTTTTTCACATGCTATTACATCTGTTGAATTGGATGGGATGTCCAGGCTACATAGTGCAACTGTGTTACCACCACAGTGGAATCAATTCTGTGTGTGAAGTATTATGTCACCTCCAGTGAAGGCACATGGACACTTCTTTCACATGACATAATGCATGGGAGATACACAATGAACTGCAAGTTTACAAATATACCGCTGATATCCGGTCTATTAGCTAAACACCAGTTTAGATAAATAAACCAACCAATGCTGAAAGAACATCCTAGAAGACTATGATCCCACACAATAACACAAACACAGATGAGTCACAGACAACACAAGAAAACAACTGCCATGCTAAGTGATAATCAAGGTGCAAGCAACACCCAAATATTTAAACTAATTTTCTCTTTCAGCTGATCAGGTTTATGGGATCCAGCCATGGATCATGACCCCATTTGCAAACCCAAGCACAGCAGCAGAGCGTGCCTATAATGAGGCACATCGGAGGACACCCACCATAGTAGAGAGGACTTTTGGAATCCTGAAGTCAAGATTCAGGTGCCTCGACATCATCAGAGGCAGCCTCTTATATTCACCTGAAATGGTCTGCAAGATCATTTTGACCTGTGCCATCATGCACAACATTTGTGTAAGGTGGAACATTCCCCTCTATGAACCAGACCCACAAATGGCTGAAGAGGAGGAAGAGGAAGGATGCTGTTCGTCAACATGAGGGGGACCTTCCAAACACTGCAACAGGATTGTGTCAGAGACAACACATTGTACAAAACTTCTTTTAACTCTAGTCACCATCACAACTTTCTTACCATATGTCATTAAATACCTCACTTCATCACTCACTCATGGTCTGGGTAATTATTTATGCATCACATGATCCATAGGAATCATAATCAGAGTTTAGCCTCATGGACCATTGCAGAAATACAGATTAGGATATTGAAAAAGCCACATCACATTTGATGGGTATGAATGTACGACCAACATCACACACAGTGGAAATGACATATGCCCTGTCTATTTCACATGTGAAGGGCAAAATCAAGTGACCACAGCTATGACACACATCCATGTTGCCAACATGGCTCATTGCAGGACATGACAGACAACTAAGACACCATCAATCATAAGGTAAAAAAGGTGTTTCATACATGAGGCAGTGGATGTGCTATTGCATTGGTAACAGGAATGTATGACCAGTCCCTTGACAGCAGTAAGTGTGACATCAGCTATCTTTGCAAGGAGCATGTGTGACAAGGAGTCCAACTATGCTGAAAATGGATAGCATGAGTGCCCCCGGTATGACAAGCATTGCTCACAAGACATGCCCTGCACAGTCCATCCCAGGTAATATGTCCTGCCACTGCCATGTTTTAAGTCTCTCCCACCCTTCTCTAGGGGGCCCTGTAACTCAAAAATCTGTACCCTGATAACCTTCATCTACACACAACCAGACTCCCAATATGACTCCTGTGTGCTTCCCTCTTCAGTATGGTATACTATAGTCATAGTTCATCAGTCTTCATGGACTTCAGGTCCAATAATGCACTGCCTGGTAGTCGGTAGGACGTGTAATCAGCTGTCCATTGCTTCCCATGTGAAAGGTTCAGTTGGCCTTTTGAACTTGTTTCACAACTACTGGACTTGTCAGAGACTGAAGGTGCACAGCCATTTGAACCTGCACTGCCAATGCTGCTGCCTGGAACTGCTCAGAAGCTGACATTTTCTGAATATCCTTATTGTGCATTGCTGTATAAATCATTTGTGTAACAGAGCCCTTGGTGGATTGTGTAACATTGCAGCCCACAGCACAAAAACAGCTTTTAGTTCCCACAGTGTTGTTCCAGCTTTTCCCAGTCAGAGCCTGCGCACAGTATATTTGCCTTGCCCATGTTTGTTCTTGACAGAGCCTGCATCCTGTTACCCTGACTAGTTCCTGTCTTTGCATTAACTATAGAGGTTCCCTGTGGCTACATTTGTCTCATAGTTGCTTTCCATGCCCTCTCTTTCCTCCTGCTGTAATGTGTCTGGTAGGTCTACGATGAATCCTCAAATGCATAGTATAGTTTAATTAGTTTACTTATCGTATTATTGTCTGGGACATGTATTCAAATTAGCTAATCCAGCACCCATCCCGTTTCTGGGTTTCATGTAGTCATGAGTGCCAAACAGTGACAGTGTACTATGACTGTATGCATGGATTTGGTGTGGTGCCTCCAGCACAACAAACAAGGTTTGCTAATGTGTATGAAAGGACACAACATGTTTGTGCCCTGACGGTCCACACACAGATTCACATCGGCCGCAACCTATTGATGGGGCTTGCGTGGTGACTAGCTATTGAGATTAATCAGCAGAGAGGCACTGATGTTCCCTGTTGCAGTGGGAATTATAGAGGCCAACCTGTGTACAAATATTGTGATAAAACCTGCCTGTTTGCTAGTACTGATCCATAAAGTTTTTGAGCACACCAAGGTTGCCCTATTGTCAGCCTTAGAAAAGATTTGCAGTGCCCTAGCTGGACTATCCCCATTTGTGTCGTTAATTTATCTTTGGCTTTAGGTCAATTCTGCTTTGAATGATACTCTGTTAATGCATGGAATGGCTACACAGACTCATGAGTAGACCTGCACTTAACTTTGTCAACATGGAGGCCAATACTGACACGGGGTACACATGTCCACACACTTGAACTGGGCACCTTTGTGCAATCAACCAATGGAAATATGTGAACACATGCAGCATGGTCTGGGGGTCCTCCACTGCCACAGGAGAAATATAGGTCATTTATATGACTCAAAGTGTGGTGTACCATAATTTTTTGGATTGATGTTGGGACTCTGTGTCACAAACACTGTACCTACCTAGCATGTTCAAATGCCAGACTCATGGGTAGTATACAAACAAGTGACCAGGAAGACGTATTCAACATTCCTGTTCATGTGATGGCTTACCCTTGTAACACTGTCATAATCAACCCTCCTCTATCTATCCTGTGCATAGTTTGTCATGGGAGATGTTTTGTCCCCAAAGTCAGGGAAGTTCAGATGCTACGGGTATGACAAACACATATCCTGACTGAAGTACCTCAATTAATGGCATGTGATGGTTATCCACATTTACAACACATGCATACAAGCACATTATGCAAAACACGTCTTGTGACGTTCACACAGAGGCACAACAACAATTGAAATAGCCAATTCACAGACATATACACACAGGCCATGAGTGAATGTATTAAGTTGCGTAGCCTTGCTATCCTCCATTGATGCACCACCTGCTCAAACTAGGGAATACCAATTTTAATTCCAAATGTTTCGGTTGCTGTTGCTTCAGTCAAGAGTGCTAATCCGGCACAACAACATGAGTATTATGGTCCGCCGTAGTGTGGTCTGCCACATGTGCCCAAACACTGGAACACACACAGCAGGCCCTAACAGCCTATCTCTGTATAGTTACTGTTTTCATGTACGTTAAAAATGAGAAAAAATACACAAACACAGTTAAAGACATATCTTTTGAGGCAAACGCGTCAAAAAAGACACATATGCGTCAAATTTTGCCGCATGTGCGTTGAAAAATGATGCTCACAGCCATTTTACATCCATTGGTCCTTAGTGGTAATTCCAGCTTTGCACCCCATGAAATTGCTCATCCATGAAAAATATATTGATCTTTGAATGCGGGGGAAATTTTAAGCATTTGCGTCTAAAAATGTTGACGCAAAGGCAGTAAGCGTCGTAAAATTGTCACGCATCATAATATAAACGCACCGCATTTAAGACAGGAAGTGATGTAATAGGATATTCTGTTTACAGAAATGGTACAGTGAGTGTACTTTCACTTTCACTTTGCAGTCTGTGATTCTTCTAGACTGTGTGGCTGTGGTGAGAGTTGTGTCTGTCCAAATTGTGCTTTTGTCTCCTGTGTGCCATTCCAATTGTAATCTGTTGTTTTTGTAATTGTCTCATTAAATCTGTGTAAGTGAGTTTTTGTCATTTTTTGTGTCCAATTTTGTCTTTGTAGTGTTGGGAGTGTGTAGTGGATATTGTTAGTTGGGGGTATTGTTGGGCTGTTTATGGGTTCTTTAAGTTTCATTTTCCTACCTCCTTTCCCTGTATTTTCCTATTTACCCTTTTCTATCCCTACTATTTTTGTAATGTTGGGAAGGCCACGTCTGGGGAGAATGGGTGAGGAGGAGCTGGGGGCTTTCATTTGGCTGGTGTGCAACTTCCTCCCCCTGACGTTAGAGGCTGGTGGCAGGGTGATACAGGGGTATCACACAGAGGCGAGGAGGCTCAGGTGGTCTAAGGTGCTGTTCCATCTGAAGAGAGTATTCAAGCATCGCTGGGCTGACCTTGTGGCCAGAGAGCATGACCTGCTGGACCACCTGGGTGTGGTGACTGGTGGCCCTGTTGGTGAGTACAAATCAGAATATTGTGCACATTTAAAGGCTCTGTAGTGACAGTAGCAGATTTGTTTACATGCTGCATGCAATGTTTGTGTACATGTGGATTGCAAGTTAAATATACAGTGGCCCTGATTTATACAACATTTGCTACACATTACCGTCATTTGTTGATGCAAAAGCTGCACAAACTTACAAAACATAACTTGATCCTGTGAATTGGTGTTGCTTTGACATCAATAGATGATGGTAGTGTGGCTCAAACATATGTTTTATTCATGGCCTGTGAGTGTACCAGGAATGAGATGTATTTCACATGCTAAAGCAAGGAATGAATGTAGTCCCCAATTATTTGGAATACATGCCTGAACTGTATTCATGGCCATCCGTACAAAGTTCTTCCTAACCTCTGGTAATATCTTAGGCTGATAATTTGACTTGGTTTGTGCAGCATTTAAATTAGAAATGGATGCCAAAGTAATGCACATGGGATAATATCTAAATGTTTAGTGCTACTTTCCATAGCTGTGGCGTAAAAACATGAAGCAAATGCTACACATTAAAAAATATATATATATATGGCCCTATGTTCATTGTTCCTGTGTGTTTTAATTTGCCTTCGGCACAATTGCTGGTACAGAGCTGATGCATTTGCCATCTGTGTCACTTTATAGCCAAGCAATGTTCATAAGTTAATGGGGTCATCATAGGACCTCTGAACTTGGTGAATGCATAGTCACAAAGTATTTATTTGCATGATGTTGTGCTAGGGACCCCTGACTGCTTCCATCATACATTTAAAGTGACAAAATATTTTGCTAGTTTACCTTTGGTACACCCCTGCTGATCTAGTGCAGCATATGTACAATAGTTAACTTCTCAATATGAAGGTTATCACTGACCTGGGTGTATGCTAAGATAACCAGAACAGCATTTCTGTGACTGCTGCCATTCCCAAGGGCATACAAATTGAGACCTACCTCATCAAGATTGGCACAGTAAGACATTGCTAAACCATGTTTGAACTAGGGGACAGTGTCAGTTCGTTGTATAACCACAGATCACCCAACTTGGCAAATGTAAGTTGATGAATGTGGCTACCTGTGATTTACAATACCTGATATAGGTACAAAGGGCCATGAGTAACACATTTCAGGTGCAATGACTACACCTGTGCCCATGCATTCTGTCATGGATGATCAAATGTGTGTACCTAGGTGTGAGGATCCCAGTGTAGAAGACGGACATGTGTCTGCATATATTTGTTTGTTGTTTTGATTTAGATAAATGGCCAAGCCATGTTTAGACTAACAGTGACATTAAGTAACACACAGAATCCCTGCCATCATGGTGTCATAGAGGCCATCTACGGCTCTGAGTACACTGGCAATGCGGCATATATAACCTACAGACAACATAGGCCCACATATAATGGACCATAGAAAGTGAATAATACTTCATGAGCTAAACTCAAACCACATGAGCATCACACAGTAAATGTTTGTCCCTTGATGCACAAGCCACAAAACCACAGTGCACCAGGAATATGGCTTTACATGTCTCTCATAACAACAAATAAAGAAATGGAGTACCCTCTATAAATAATTCTGCACCCAATTGAGTAATCATGTTTGTCACCACATGATTGTTAGGGCCAGTGCATGTGTGCATATGTGTGTCTATCACTCAGTGGAGTGACGGTGTCAATACATGTTTGCAGTGATATGCCTGTTGGCGTGCCTACATGCCTGAGGATGCTGGTCTACCATATAAAATGTCACACACAGTGAGTTTTTGTTCCAAGTTTTGTACAGTGAGCAGACATTGAGCACATTTCACCCTTCCATGTTTTACAGGTGGACCAGCCCCCTACACAATTGGAGAAGTGGCTCAATTTGCAGTCCAAGACATATCTAGTAAGTGTTGATATGTTAGTTCTGTGTTGTGTTAGCACCTGTTGTGTGATTGACTCCTGTGTGTCGGACACATAGCAAGGTATGATGTGCTGCCACATGATCTGATATGTGACTTGACTGGAGTTTGACATTTTGTTCCATTTATGAGCTTGGCAATCAGTGGCAGAGAGTCATATTCTGGGAATCTAGTGCTGCGCTGTAGGCATGGGCAGGTGAACAGGGTGATATTTGTTGCTACATTTATGCCAATTACATTTTTGGAGATAGCCATTTTCATGATTTAGTCAGCAAGTCATACTCTTATTCACACAGAACAGTGATGCTGAAGTATTACCCAAGGATGTGAGCCTCCCTGTTAACTAATGAACATGTCGGACTGTATGTTTGACTTCCTAGCAGCATCTAGCTCCACATGTTGTGCTACATTTATGGGGCACTTGAGTAGAATGTCATAGGTGTGCATGCAGCTCCAGCCCAGATGGGAGCTTGCATCTAAGTGCTTGTTTTTGGAAAGGTATTAGTGAGATCAAATGATGTTGACAATTGTCCACAATTAGGAACATAAATTTGGATGTGATTGACCAATGTTTGTGTCTATTCTAGTTAGCAGCCCTTCTTACCTGTGGTGGACTGACTAAACCCATGGACAACTGTCCACAGCTTCCTGGTTGTCCTTGATGTTTGAAAGTATGTGTTACATGTCCATCACCCCCTGAGGCATAGGGTTAGGTTTATGAAATATGTGTACCTAGGTGTGAGGATCCCAGTGTAGAAGACGGACATGTAATTCCAACATTCATTAGTTCCAACTAGGATACCCCCTCATGATTAGCAACTGCATACCGTCCTGGCAATTCCATTTAGAAATCACAGATCTTGTGGCTCTTGATTGTCATCCAGAAGATAGTCATTAGTCGGCCTGTCACATGTGGAGGACTTGCAGCATTTGTTATGTGACTAATAGCAGAACAATGATGCATAGATCATTTAAGTAGGTACACAACTTTTTGAGCATTGCTGTGCTGTTAGATAGGAGATGTGTAGGCTGCGTTGGCTTGTCATTCCTCAGGGACAATCTATGATCTGTACTGTGATTTGGACTGTTTAAGCTAATTTTGAGGAAGTGTTAGAATATCATAAGTAGATGTATCACACCCTGATGTAACTTATGTTTGTCTTTCTCTATTTTTACAGCTGCCAACATGGATGCCAAGCAGATCAGGGAATTCCAGAGGAGGGCGATCCATTACCGCCACAATTCTGTATGTGGAGTCTGGGTTCTGCAACATGGTGTTATTGCCATGAGAGAGCCACAGGGGTCTGGAGGGTGTTTGCCCAAGGGGGGCCATCCTTGCACACAACTGCCACCACCACCAGCACCACCACTCCGACCACAGTCACACCAAGGATGACAGCCACTGTTGTAGGTCCCACTACATCATCAGCTCCAGGACCACAGACAGCAGCTCCTGCACCTCCCCCTCCAAGCATGGCACCGGCACAACCATCCACTAGTGGCACACAGACACCCCTGCTGCAGTCATAGACAATGCCGAATTTATGAACATGAGACGTGACATGCAACGGATGTTGCGCAGAATGGACAGGCTGCAGCAGGAGATGTCCCACAATAGCAGGAAACTGCGTGGTTAAAGAAGATCCTGCTGATGACAAACTTGTGACTTTGAGACCCTCAACCATGATTCCCTCCCCTCCCTCCTCTTTCCTGGTTCTTATATTTAGTGGGTTTAGGGAGCTTGGTGTTAGCTTAGAATAGGCTGTTAGTTAAGTTAGTATAAGTGGGTTGAGGGGTGGAGGGGATAATTTTTTACATGTGTTTTTTTGTGGGTGGGTGGGTGGATGATGAAGTTGGGGTTAATGTGTATGAAAATAAAAACAAATATATATATATTTATATATATATATATATATATATATTTCTTTAGGATAAGATAGTCTGTGTTTAAGCTAGTATATGTTGTCCTACATGTGTCCCATCATATAAGGGGGGTGAGGGGTTGATGTTTAGAGTGTTTAGTTAAATGTGATAAGTAAGTTTAGATTAGGACAAAAGCACATAGGAAGCAAGTCATAGGAATTGGGCGCTCACAGTGAGTCCATAAATCATATTGACAATCCAAATATGTCACGGTGCTCCTGGCAAGAGGATCTTCCTTAATCCTCCAATGTTTCAAGGGAAACTAACAATGAACTAAAAGGTTGTCAGGGCACTCATGATCGTACAATAGAAGGTACGTAATTGTTCAAATCTTCAGTGTGGAATAACACCATAGAGAGTTCATATGTTCTTTAATAATTGACATACAAAGTCCACCTTGATACAAGAAAAACGTCCTTGAATTTCAATAATATATACAGCAAACACAGGCTGTGAACATATGAACTCTCTATGGTGTTATTCCACACTGAAGATTTGAACAATTACGTACCTTCTATTGTACGATCATGAGTGCCCTGACAACCTTTAAGTTTAGATTAGGGTAGTTAGGGCCAGTTGTGGGTAATGTGTAGTTAGGATAGGTTAGGTTAATTAAGGAGTTTCCCCTAGTTTTCATATCCCTTTTTACTGTTAAATAAATATTTAGGTACTCCTTTATAGTATGTGTCATATGCTTGGGGATCAGGGCCTTGGCATGGGTGAACAGTGTCAGTTTAGAATTTGCACTTGGGTTCCATCCTGCATCCAAATTCCATTATTGACATGGTTATTTCCAATTCCAGTTGAGCTGTCACATTGGCAGCTACACCAAAGCTACGTCTCTATGCATCTGCCATCCATTGCACCCACCTCTCAAGGTTACTATGGTTCCCAATGTGTTGTTAAGTTTGGATGTGTGTTTTCAATCTGTCATCGTTTGAGACAAGATTTGGAATCTTGGGCACTGCGGTATATCTGCCTGCAGCATGATGTTCATGTGAACCCTGATAAGGTGAGTGATGGTATAATCATATGTAGTATTGTATGCATAACTCACACCTATCATTTCTTACATTGCACTCCCAGGTTACATATTTGTCCATACATTTGTACACATCCATTTCTGCTGTATGGTGTGTGTGTGTGTGTGTGATTAAAGTTTATAGTCAGATGTCACATACATAAAGATTGTCTAGAAGGGAATTTTAAACACATTGATTTTCTGCTTAAACATCCCTTGAAGCAGACTTGTTCAGTCCAACACAGCTTTATACTGTTAGTGTTCTAATTATTTCAGAAATAACCCTCAGGAAGTGCAGATGATGATACAGTCCAGACCCCAGTGCATAGTCATCAGCCCATAATCTTTCAAGGCGGTTGTATTGACATTCTATGTCCATTGACATGTGGCATACATCACTAATCCCCTACGCGGTTGATGTGTGACATTACACAGAGACAAAGTGGTTGTGTAAGTGTTATTTGTGCTGTAGTGCAATATTTAAATGGTCTAGGATTGTGAGTCCATTAGTGTGACGTTTCTATTGTGATACTACACAGGTGCAATAGGACATGTCATTGGACATGCTGGGGTGAAGTGTCATACAGAGCAGAGGAACATGAATTGCCAATGAGGTAGTGAGAGACAGTCACAGAGCATAGTGTCAAGGTAAACAGTGGGTTGGAGAACAGCGCACATGAGCAGCTGTTGCTAGACTGGCATGTTAACAAGCACAGGACATAGGATATAAGTGCCCGTTTGGCATGGACTTGTGCTACTGGGTACTCTTACGGGTGAAGGTGATCTGTTCCACATCTTCATCTTCTGATGTATGTGTCATCTCCTCTGCCCTTGGTGGTGGTGGGGTTTCAAGGGGCAATACACACTTCAGTGTTTAAAGACATGGAGTCAGAAATCCCGGTAGCTGCCAACTGTGGGGCTATTAAGGGCAGTACTGAAGCAAGGAAGAGATGCTGGTTCATAAGTATAGCAGCTACATCACTATGGTAGGCAGCCAGGTCGGCCCGGAGGGGCGTCATTATTGCATTCGTGCATGCAGTGAAAGGTTTGGTGTGCAAGGTGTTGTTGCAACTCCCTTACTGCAGTGCTGATTTCCTTAGCTTTGTTGGAGTTCTTGCAGGATAGATGTTTGCACTTGAATGGCTGCTGCCTGTTCTGCAGATGACAGCATGCACAAACGCATCCCCTCAAGGCTGGCTGCCACATTTTGTATCCCCACCTGCACCTCCTTGGCCAGCTCATGCAGTACTCCAACTACAGTCGTCTCAAAGCTGGTGCCAGTGTCATCAGAGCCTCAGCTGTGTTGTAACTGGCGGGCGGGCCCTCTGTGATGGCTGCTACTTCTGTGCTCCTCCTTGTGACTGAAGGTGGGGTCTGGAGGTTTCCAAGGACATCTTGGATGGTCTGCTGGCTGATGTTTGTCAGCTCGTCATCCATGTCATCAGGGAAGTCCAGGACAGGCATATCCCCAGGAGAGCCATTGTCCTCTGCAATGAGATATTGTACAATTAGTGTGTTTGTGTTGTGTCATTTGTAATGTGACGTGCCTGACTTCCTATTAGTTGCACATTGTGATCTTGGTTCCTGTTCGTTGTACCTGTCATTAATATAGGCATTCCCCCAGGCCTATGCCCCACCTGCATGTCACATGTAGTGTGGGCAGTTTGGGGAAATGTCTGCGTCACCTCCTCTAGGTGTAGGTTCTGCCCAAACTGTATGTTGCCACATTCTTGTACTACTCAGCCCTTCGTCTACTTCCATTATCATGGTGTGGCCTTGAACTGGCTGTGGGTGTTCTGATGTCACTTGCACCACACTTACCAATCTGGAAGTGACCCAGTCTCTGATATTTCACACCCACCTATATGTTGCTGAGACCTAGCATATACTATGTATAGCATTGGCATGGCACGACACCGTTGTCATCATTGGTAGTGTATACTGCTGATGTTGGGGAATGTGTGCTACATTGGATTGCACATATGGTCCTAGCAGTGTTCCATTTCCTCTTATGACTGTACGGGTGTGTTTCACTAGCTGGAAACATATGTCCTCCCCGTCAATGCTGTTGCCTTAGCACTCTGACATGTGAGATGTTGCATGGTAGCATTGCAGCTATTGTGACACAGGCACAGGGTAGACCCTGACATGTGCAGCGTTGACTTGACATTACTGCTATGTACCTCACAATGTTACATACAATACCTGATGTTTTTAGCGTCTATAGACATAAGCATTTAACAGGATTTGCACATTTTTATTAATTACAGGGGATAGATAATGTTGTCATCCTGAACCCTCTATTTTGGGTGTGTTAGATCCATGGGCATGTAACTGCCATTAGCAACTTGAACTGCACACACAGCAGTGGTGGTAGTGGCAACTGTTGTCACTGGTAAATACCACTTGCGGATATGGCCTGAGACTGCAAATTGAGCCCTAGTTCATGTAGCGACAATACCAGCTGTCGTGTGACAGCAGGCAAGTTTTACGTTGTGCCCTACCCTCCTGGACTGGCTTTGCTTTTCACACATCCTTGGCATGGCAGAGTACCCACATGCAAAGGTTGTTGGTGTAGTGTTGTGCTGTGCCCCAGGTTTGCCCTGCATAGCCCATGCCCCCGTGCCGTGCCCCTTTGCCCTTTCCACTACCTGTTGTCATGGCTGACATGCATTGTGTGGTAGGTATGTCCCACCTTGCTTGCAGTTAACAATTCGGCATTTTTGTTCCCCATGCCACTTACCCATCATCTGTGTTGTCTCCTGGTAGTCTGCGCTGTCCTGTCCTTGAATCCTTGAGACAATCTCCTCAGGGATGACGGCTGCCACCATCTCCTCTATGTGGTCCAGGGCCTCCTGCGGTGCTGGACTCCCACCTCCAGTCTGCACTGCTGCCTTCCTGTTCCTTGCCATTTTTTTTCTTCATCCTGAGCATTTCTTGCACTCGTGACTGTTCTCCGTACTTCTGCCCCACTGTTGATCTTATCGACAGTTTGTTGCCAAATTGCCTTTCTCCTACAAATTGGCAATTTAGAGGTAACAAAAAGTTGATGCTGGTGTTCTGTCACCTCTTTCAACAGTATTTCATGCTCCTCTGCACTGAACCGAAAATTCCTTTTCTTTTTCTCCCTCTCCTGGGTCTTGTGTGGGTCCTCTCGACTGGTTCCTAGTCGGTTGTCATCTTCCTGGGGTCTCTCAAGGCTTCTGGGATCCATTTTGGGGCTTCTTTGCACATTTTGCAAGTGTTTGCGCCGCTTTTTGACTCTATTGTGGCAAAAAATGGCCCGTATCCAGTTTGCGACATCGGAAACCGTATTAAAGTCATTTTCGCAGTGTTAAAGTTGTTTTTCTTTACGACGTGGAGCATTGAATTACTCCAACCAGTGGTTTGCGCCGCCGAGCGTCAACGTATAAATTTGATGCCCGGGTGGCGCAGTTTTGCATCAAAAAGTATAAATATGGGCCTTAGTGCATGGGGAAAAGTAGCATGAAAGAAATATAGTGAAAGATTTCAGCGACAAACAAAAAAAGCAATGAGAAATTATGCAGATACAGTATGGGATCAAAGAACACAAGTGTGGAGAAAAGTTAGAGCTGAAGCTACTAGATTATATCCAGAACTTACAAAAGAAGAACATGAAAAAGTTAGTGATTCAGAAAAACCTGTAAGGGAAAAAACATAAAGGGATATCCTGAGACGAAAGCTGAAGCTAAATACAATTCATTTTCTGATTTGGGTGATGATTAGAAGAGTTTTGGTTACTCATCCACCACTGTATGTGGGACCCATGCCTCATAATGGAGCTCAGTTAACAAATAATGAGACTATAGTGATAGCTCTAATTGATCCTGGTGTTAAACAAATTACTAATCAGATGTCAGAAACACAACCAGTAAGTTTACAACCTGTATTGGCTCGACCGATTATAGCACAACCTGTTATTACACAGCCTGTATCACAGCACTCAGTTGCCAGTGTTCCAGCACAAACGAGTATACCCCAAACGATATCTCCACTAAATGCTCCAGTTAATGTGATTACAGCAGCACAGGTTATTGGATTGGTTACTCCACAAACAATACCTGTACAGATTACTCCGGCTACATTGGTTCAGCAACCATCTGGGAAGATTCCAGTACATGGATGTATCCCAACATCATAGAATTCACAGATTGTGGTATGGACACCACCCCAGACTGTTTCAAGCATAAGGAGAGGGAAGGCAATTTGTTTTCAGGACTCAAATTCTACCATGTGATTGTATCTGGAAAGGGGGTCTGTTTTCTTCTTGGTTTTAAGAAGCTGCCAGAAATCATATTAAAGCCGAAGATGCAGAGAGTCCAGAGGTTAATACTGCTCTTGTAAAGGAGAAATCTGTAAATGTTCCTAAATTATAAGTCCAATTGGAAGAAATAATTAGAGGTTGCTTAGATTTGGATCACATAGAGCAGTACCAAGAATAAGAAGTGATCTATTTATGTAAACAAATTACAAGGAAAGCTGGAACAATTCATGACAGATCAACTGAATTGGCAAATAAATATGAGGTTGATATGTCAAAAAGCATAAAATTAAAAAGAAGCTTTCAAGTGCAATTAAATGATGTGGCAATCGAGAACATGCGTCCTTCAGGAATGTGAATTCATCTGATCAAATTATTAATCAAATGTGTATGTAAATGGAGTGAGGCAGATTTTAAATTAAGTGGTCACAAAAATATGAGGACAAAAATAGACGAAAGAGGCTTAAAAGAAACACAAACAAGCAGTTCAATCAGAAAAGAAAGAGACAACAGCAGCCTCCCCTTTCAGGGAAATACCAGGTGGAGGGTATGTATGTCTCCAGTGGAGTATGAGAGAACTTGCAGCATTTACAAACAATTTTCCTAAATTGAGATAAAGATCAGTGCAGTGGTGTACACAAGTGAAGTGATTTGTTAAAATTTCGAAGGTATATGGGAATATTTAAATACATTATTTGATATTGTGGTACCAAGTGATTTATGGGCAGAATGTAAAATTGCTGCTCAATGGCCAGATGCTGTTACTAAAGCACCATTGCCTATGGTAATTACTAACTATAATGAGTAGATTACATTCCTGAATAGTAAAAGTCCACATACGGATTTGAATTATTTGAAGTTGAATAGAGTGCAGCAGGAAGTGAAGGAGACAGTGCATGAGTATTATGAAAGGTTGCTGAAGGCATTTCAGCAGCACACTGGACAAACATCTTGATCCAACAGAAATGGGGTATTTCATTACGCAGGTTGGGGTTGCTTGAGACCTGAGATTTGTCAAAATATACAGCAGAATGTTATTTGCTGGCTGATCAAGTCTTAGAATGAGATTTTGAAATAAACACAGTATTGCAGTGATGAGCAGGAAAGAAACAACAAAAGCTTAAGGATATGTTTTGGCTGGCACAAACTAAGGGCCTCATTTACTAAAAACTGGTGCATCGCTTGTGCCACCCAGTGTCCCCTAAAGACACCATTATAGCACTGTACTTACAACACAGTGAACCATGGTGCTAGTTAGCAAATCTGCATCAGAATTTCTGACGCTGTTGTGGCACTTTGCTGGACTAGCGTAAAAATGTTAACACTAGTCCAGTAAAGTGTGTGGAGGCCCATAGAACAAATCATAGTGACACTTTAACACCTACCCTGAGCAGGAGTTAAAAATGATGCTAGAATGACGTAGTGAAATCTTGGAAATGTTCTCTACCATTCCTAAGGGCCTCCTTGTGGAGGAATGCTTCCCTTGCATGCATTAAACCTGGCTCAAGCCTAATGTGGCGCAAGGGTTTACACATTGACCCAATGGTCCCATTATGCCAGTTTGTAAATACGATTTGGGGTGGTGAACTGTTCTGCACCACCGTAGCATCAGAGAAATGACGCTAGGGTGGGTCAAGATGCTTGTAAATGAGCCCCAAAGTTTGCACAACATAGGTTTTCAAATTTGTTGTTTGAAATGGTGATGCAGTAGAAGAGATGAATGAAATGCAAGCAGGTTTCTTTCAAACAGGGATGCCGGGGTTACAAGTAGGAATGATGGTGACTCAGGGTGAAGGAAGAGGAGGGCCAATTGATCGTGATACAAGTGTTGATGTTGCAATGCTGATGACGCTGACACCATGTCACGTGTGCAATAAGGTGGGGCTTTGGAAGAGCAAGTGTAGGCTGAATCCAGATAGAATTGTCAATAATCAAATGCAGGGAGTGAATCAGATGCAAATGCCAAATGCAGTAATGAGACAAGTAAAAATGATGATGCAAAATGATTCTCAGATATTAGCTGTGCCAAGTAACAATGTTTCAGCCAAATTTAAACAATGCTAGATCCGATTAAAATCAGTTACCTAAAATTAATCAAAATATATTGCAGGTCCAAAATCAGGATACTGCTGGAGCGGCTCCGGGACCCCAGAAAGGAGTTCTTACTCTCCTGTTCTGGGTTCAACAACCACCAGCGAGCAGGTAAGACACCATCAATATTCTACACTATGGAGGTTTACTGAATCTTTGGATTTGGTGACGGAGGTAGTAGTCAGAAACATTCAATCACAAATCAATGACATTATAGCATAACATTTTCTGGACACCGTAAACAATTCAACTCCAAATCAAGATCAAAACCAAATAAAGTTTTAAAGCTTTATTCCAATCCCAATCCCAATATCAATGTCACGTAAATTGTGCGCAAAACGAAGTTATAAACATACATGAAAAACATAGGCTGACCAAAACTTCCAAAACTACTAAACATCAATACTGTAAGCCACTCCAAAAGTTTAGCAACAATACAATATGAAAATTATTATGAGATTTCACAGCAGATGAGGGTGACATCAGTAAATCAGCAAAATACAGTTTTAACAATTCATTTCAGAGCTGGACCATTCCTAACACTAACCAAAAAAGAAGACAATAATAACTTGGAAAACACCTGACTAGAATAATTCAGAATAAAAATATGCTTGTGTAAGTAACTAAGCTAAAAAGATAAACAATAAACCCTTTTAGTTATACCTCTCCTCATGTGACAATATACAGCAGTAATTCATCGACAGGGTGGTCACCATCTTCTGGCATCGGTTGACAGCAGCATCAGGATGGTGCAGAACACAGGATGCACATAGAACAAATCCAAAGTTCAGAGATAGTTGGCCTTATTAATACTGAACCACATAACAGAATAGGGCAGTTAAGACAATGATGAGGAAACTCATCAGGGAACTTAAAGAATCCAGAATGTGAGAGAGCAGACTTAAGCAGACATTAACTGACTCTAAGGAGATCTCAAGACTGACTGACTTCAGAAAGTTTTTCCAAAGTATCACTAATTAAAATAACCAAAATTCATGCGATTGGGCCTTCAAGTGGGCTCATACTGGGCGTCAGTTTCAACATCCAATCACTGTATATGGCACCACCAAGTTTGCAACTTTTAGGAATCTTCTCAGCAAATGTGTGTAGTCATGTTCCTGCGGTTGCTGGGTTGTTCCCAATAATTACCTTTTCTAATGATTTGCAACTTACAGTTCCTTTCACATGATGCACAATAAACTAAACTGATATTCTGTCACATGAAAGCTGTGTCTTCCTGCTCCATTTGACAGCTTGAACAAATATTGTTACATTAACTAAACTTGAAATATGCTCTTCTCCTGTAATAGAACATTCAACATTTCATTAGAAGCCACGGGAAATAATTCAGGTCAGAGGGGCCAGAATAAAGAAGTATTTTTCCATGACTGCTTGCAAAATAAATCTTAAGGTCTAGTCAAGTTAAGAAACCTAAATACACAATTATACATTTTATACATTGATAGACCTATTGCACACCTAAAATTCATATCAGACATTTAAAGCAATTTATTTAGTTTCCAACATTATTTGTGCTATATCAGTACAATTTTAAATGTATATTTATTTTCTAAACACGTAATTCATAATAATAAAATCCATTTAATTCAATGTAATTCATATTCAGTTAATACTCGTAATAAGTTTCTCTTCTACTGTTTCTATCTAAAAATAATACCTTCAGGTTAATATTTATTAATGATTCACTCATTTATGAATTCAAAATGATTTCATGGTAAACATGGGGGATATTTAAGAGCCCCTAGCACCACCGGAGCATCACTTCTTGTGATACTCTGGTGTCGCTATGCCCTGCAACGTATTTACAAAGTGGCTTTACGCCACTTTTGGTGGCTTAATGCCACCTTGTAAATACAGCCCCTTCACACACAGCCCTTTGCGTGGAAGGGGCATGCAATGGGTGTTGCTAGGGGTGTGAAACAGTAACACCCGTTGCATTTTGACGTTGTCTCAGATGTACGAGATTACCTGGAGTGGCATTAGCAAGGCACAACGAGGAGGAATACTTTTATTCCTCCTTGTTATTTGCTTTTTCGATGTGTGCTGAATTCTGCAGCACGCATAAAAATAGCAAATCGCCAGAAAAGATTGTTAATGTGCGGGAAGATGTCCCTTCCTGCACATAAACAATAATTTCAAAAAGACACTTTGGCACTTCTGCAGCACACACATAAGTGTGAAATCACCATTAATGATTGTTTATGTGCAGGAAGGGACTGCTAGGCAGTTCAATTTGGCACCAGCTCGTGGGGGGGAAAGCAGGGGTGCACTATATTCTAATAAATACGGTGCACCCCTGCATTTCTGAAACGATGCAGAGCGGTCGCTGCCAATTTTAGAGCAGTACTGCACTGCACCACTTTTTAGTAAATCTGGCCCATGTTGTCAAAATATGGCTGGCAGGCACAAGTGTCCACCACACTTGATATTATTATTTCTATATTATTTTCTCTGCTAGCCCTTTAAAACATCAAATGTATTAGCTGAATCATGCTACTTCTATGCCACTAGCTTATTAACAAAAACTTGATCAGTCTCAAACTCTCCTCTGACGGCAATCTATGCAGTCCCAAAATAATTATTCTGATTTACAATGAGACAAGTCAAAACCTTGTAGTTTGATAATGCATAAGGCTAGATTTGTGATAATTCTCAACCAAAATCCTACCTTCCTTCCCAAACATTTGTCTCTTTTCGGTCACTTAAGTCATTTTCAGACATCAGATTAGATACTTACCTCCTTCCTGTTATTATGTATGTACGTACAACAGTGTTGTGATTTCAAAACTCTGCAGACTCCGCCCTCTTTTGCTAAAAGAACGTCTAACGCAAGGTGATTCTCAAGAATCATTGACCTTGCAGCAACCATTTCTGTGTCCATTAGAAGCATTGGACTTGAAAAATCAGTTGACATTTTAACTACAATTGTTGATAACTTCCAGTATATCTCCCAAGTGGCGGCCATCTTTACTGGATCTGTGCATGACTCCTACATTCAGAGGTACAGCAATGCCCCACACATGATGGATCCTAATCTTCTGTGGCTGTTGACACCAGTGCAATACCTGATAGCAGATGAGGAAAACTGTTTCAATGAGGCCCACGGCAGGACAAGGCGTGTATTCAAGAGAAGCTTTGGGCTACTGAAGGTCAGATTCCAGTGTCTACATGTCTCAGGAGGTGCCCTGCTCTACAGACAACTAAAGGTCTGCCAGATCATTGTTGTCTGCTGCATGCTACACAATCTGGCCCTGAGTCATCACATACCATGTTGAGGAGGTGGCAGCTGCACCGGTGGCTAATGATGGTGACATGGAAAGTGATGAGGAGGAAGATAATGAGGATGCAGCTGACTCTACAACAGAGTTGATCTACCAATACTTTCAAAGAAATGCAGGTATGTGTTAACTGTATTGTATGTGAACTGTACTCCTGTCTGCCTTGTGACATTGCTCCTCCTGGTGTTTGCCATTAGTGGAGGTGTTAAGTGCAGCTATCCCTCTGTGTGGGTTTGGGGTGAAAACATATTGCCCATCAGAGGAAGTGTCACTGTTCAAATGTCAGAGATATTTACTAGCTTTTGGCTAGCATCACATCTGCAAAATAATGAGCATATTGTATGTTTCCAGTACTGCTATGTCAACTGCAAAAGGACTGTCAATCAAAGTAGTGTTATCAGTATTGCTACTTATCCTCACTGTACCCAATGGACGAATATGGAACCTAACTTATACTGACAGTGGAACTTGGCTTTAGTTGGCCAATGTCAGCTGTGAGGGATTGACCATTGGGAATGGATGTCTTGAAAATGTGGATCTACCATGGTAATATGTGTTAACATCCCACTTGCCAATTCGCACTAGGGAGGGCGACTTTGTACTGCATGTATGTTGAGTGGCCAACATTGAGTCCTATCGTGATGGTTGTCCATGTCTTGGTCTATTTGCAGGCCAGTTAGGTGGTGCTAATCTGGTTCCTGACTTGACTGGTGGCTCTCTTGACACAGGATTTCAGAATATGTCTCATCTACTATCATACTTGCTGCACTGTACTCCCCCTTCTCTCCATCTTACAGACGATTGCTGGTCAATGGGCTAACTGAAATGACATATTGTACTACAGAAAATCGTACTTGTTACAATTAAGACATGTAAGTAGTAGTTGTGCTCAATGGAGTTTAATACGATTCCCAAGTGCAATGGGTGATGAGTGGGGTCATGGTGGATGAAATCATCAGAGTAGTTGGCCCAGCTGTAGGTAGTACAGGTCCAGTATCCAAGGGCCATGGGAAAATAGAGAGATGGCAGTGGAAAGTCAACAGGGTGTCTTAGTGGCACACAAGGGAGAATTTTCAGGAGAGGGCCACTTCCTAGCAGTGGTTTTGGTCTTGGCATCAGGTCATGCAGGATGTCTGGATTGTCAACCTTGTTTGCATGGGGGTTCCTCAGCTACAGAAGGAGGGGTGCTAGTGGCCTGTGGTTCCTTTGGCAGGGCATAAATTCTACTAGCTGCAGCAGAAGTGGATGGCTCAGTTGGTATGTGGCTAGTGGAAGGGACATGCTGGTGGGTGGAGGACGCACGAAGGTTGGTTGTTAGTTCCTCGAGCACCCCTTCAATGAAGGCCATGGTGGCATTGTGAGCTTACCACTGCTGCATGGCCTCCTGCTGGTATTCCCTCTGCAGCCTCTGGTTCTCATGCAAGATGGAGAGTATCTGGCCCATTTTATCCTGGGATTGCCGGTTTGCTCCCAGGACTTCGGAGATGGCCTCCTGGTCAGCCATTCCCTTGGGGGGCCCATCCCTTGGCCCGCAGGTGCCCACCCACTGCACCTGGCCCCCTGTGCCTGTGCCCCTGGCATGGTTTGCCCACTTCCAGTTGCACAAGAACCTTTATCGTCTTGGGTGTAAGGGGTGGACTCTGGTCCCTGTACTGTGGGGTACACTGCTGATTGACCAGTCCTTGGGACACAGGTTTGGGGACAAGAGGTTGGCTGTGCAGTTGTTGCCAAATGGGTAGGAGACTCAGATGTGGGCAGGGTGAGGCTGGTGGTGGACTGACTAGTTGTTGAAGATTGGCAAGGTAAATCATCATTGCCCAGACATCCAGAGTTGTAGTCCTTACTGCGGCCTTCATCCTGGGGCGGGCTGGCTGTCTCTGGCATCCTCTGTAAGGTAGCAGTGGCAGGGGTACCTGTGGATGGAAAGGGATAGAGTTACAGTGTGGAGGTGTACTCGTTCGTATTATAGTCTGATGCATACAGTGGCTTGACTTGCTTCTCAGTGATAGCAATGACATATGCGACACTGCAGACATTGTTTGTGGGTGATGGATTGTGACACTGGTTCCATGTTCCATTGAGGATTGTGGATAGTGGATAGCATTACTGTCATTGCCATGTAGTAGTATGGAGTTGAAGCATCCAGTTGGTATAGCTGAGCGATGGTTTTACGTGCAGGTGTTCCACTGTAAAGTAGGAATTGCAGCTCTTCATGTATAGGGAGTAATGCATTGTGGGAGTTTTAGTGCTTGTCATTGTGAGTGCTATCTGTGTACTAGGATGCAACTGTATGGGGCCAGTGGCAGTGGGGTGGTGTGGCATGCAGGGGAGGGGCATTAGGTGATTGGGTGGGGGTGAGATGTGTAAGATGGGATGAATTGGGGAGTGATAGGGTACTAGGGGCACATGCTGTACAGGAGTTGTTGGTGCCAGGGGAGTGCTAGTGACTCACCAGAGTACAGTCCTCTGCTTATTCCAGCCAGGCCCTCAGGATAAATGATGGCCAAGACCTTCTCCTCCCATGATGTAAACTCTGGGGAGGAGGTGGGGGACCGCCATCAGTCTGGTTGATGGCAATCTGGTGTCTGAATGCCATGGAACACACCTTTCCCCAGAGGTTGTTACACATCTTCCTGATGTTCTACCTTGTGCGTGGATGGTTGCCCACTGAGTTTACCCTGTCGACGGTCCTCCACCATAACTCAATTTTTCTGGCTATGGATGATTGCTGGACCTGTGCTCCCAACAGTTGTGGCTCTACCCTGACGATTTCATCAACTGTGACCCTCAACTCTTTGTCTGTGAATCCTGGGTGTTTTTGAGGGGACATGGTGGTAGTGAAGTGGTTTGAGGGGGTGTTGTGCGCAAGGCTGGAGTGTTTGGTGCTTGATGGGGTGTGTGGGGGGCTTAATTTTGTATGCTTGTGTGTTGTGGTGTTTGTGTGCAGTTGTGATGTGTGTATAGTGTTGATGATGCAGTTGCGTGGTATGTGCTGAGTGTGAAGTATTTATATGCCTGTGGTGTATCAGTGCTAAGTAATCAGTTTGTGGTTCCTTCCTGTGTCTGTCTGTGGTGTAGTTTCAAAGTATTGTGGGTTGTGTGGGTGTGTGTTTTATAGTGGTGTGTGTGTGTAATGTGTGTATGTGTCTCAGGTCTGAGGTATTCCTACTGTCCAATGTGGTGTTGGGTTCTGGTGGAGGTGATATTTTTACTGCAGCGGTTTACACCGCCAATGTTTTTCCACCATGCAATAACTGCTGTGCTGGTTGGTGGGTCATATTATGGAGTGTAGAATGTTGTCTGCGTGGCAGTGCTGGTGGTGGCACCACATCTATCTCACCCTTGGTCGGCCTGGCAGTCTAGGATTTCTGGCTGTTTTAGGGCAGTCCTCAGTATGTGACTTGTAATACGGTGGTGAGGATACCACCAACACTGGCGGTCTTTTGGCAGCCATGGTGGTCTTCCGAAAAGACTGTGAAACTCCTAATGAGGGCCACTATGTTTTCAAGAGAACATGGAACTTTACATGTGTGGCTTGTGTGTATCTAGTTCGGAAGACCAGCACACTTCACAGCAGTTGTCGTCACCAAGATGATTTGAAAAGGGACTTTCCACTTTGGCTCCAGGCAAGTCTTTCGCAAGTGTTTTTTTACCAACACCCATCATTCATGCTGTGGCACTGAGCTTAATCTGGTTGAACTGTTGCTGCATTAACCTGATGAGACAAAGACTACATCACATCAGCTAGACCTTTGCAATAATCCAGCAATCTCAGGCATCTGTTGTGTTCACAAGTGCATTTTCAGGTACTGCTGGCAGTCTCATTGCACGATCCATCAGAGCTTCATGAGGAGACAATCCTGTCTTCCTGTCAGGATGCTACACATGCTCATCAGGACAACTGGCAATGCATCAGGTCATTTTAATGCTGTAGAAGCACAAACCTTTGCTGAATGAGCTTTTAGAGTTGCATTTATTTGCTCTACCAATCCAGATGCCTCTGGTCTGTAACTGCACTGCAATTTTGCTCAATGTTCATTGCTGCACACAACAACTTTATGATCTGATTATTTAAATGCGTTCCTCGACCTGGTTCAAAAGAAGTCGGGAATCCATATTGTGGACTAAGTTACCTGAGAAGTAGCTTAGCTGCAGTGAGACTATCATTCCTACATGATGGATATACTTACACCCACTTGAAAAACACACACATGATGACTAACATATACTACTTCGATCCATTGCAGTCAGGCATCTCTATGAAACCAAATTGCATTCTGTTAAGTGGACCTCCCGATCTGCCTATGTGGCTCAAATTAACCACTGTGTGTTTCCCTAAGTTCATTTGTTGGCATGTAACACATCTGTGACAAACCTCTTCTGCGACCAATCAAAATCTGTGGTTGTACCATGTCTGCTTGAATGTGCGAATCATAGCATCCCTGCTGAGATGAACCTGACCATGATAATATCTAACCACTGAGTTCAGCAACCAGTCTAGCAATACAACCTTCCCTTCATTTGATATCATCTCTCTCTCTTTGATCACAACCTGCTTTTATCCAACCTCTGTGTTCTTCCTCTGTTGCCTCTTCCTTCAAACTCTTAATATCATCCCAAGTATCAACCACTGACATCAATACATTTTAATTTGTCTCAATGGTGTCACTTTCATTATTCCATTCTTCATAGACGGTGATGCAATGGAGTGCACAATATCTGGCAATTTGGTCAGCATCGGCATTACCCAATGTTACATAGTCATTTAATCTTACCTGTGCGGTACATTTTACAACCACAATCTTCTAAGGTACCTGTAGTGCATTTAATTAATCATGAAATCTTTCACCATTGTGGATAGGTGATGCAGAAGAGGTCATAAAACCTTTCTGGTGCCATAACTGCCCCAAATCATGAGCCACACCAAATCCATACTGACTATCACTGAATATTGTCACTTTGGGCTGCTCCGATATGCAGCATTCTCTTGTAAGAGCAACCTATTTTGCTACTTGAGCAGAAACAACACCTTGAAGCCTTGAGGCTTCGACAACTCCTGAGACTGTGCAAACTACCTAACCAGCTGTCAGAGTACCTTCACTGCCTCTTAAACAGGAGCCATCAACAAAAACAACTTGGTAATTTTCCTCTAATGGAGTATCCTAAATATTAGGTCTGGGTTTGGTGCACAGTTCAGTGACTTCAAAGCAGTCATGTTTCATTCCATTAGCATCAATTGAGTCATCAACATTTACAGGCATTAATGTGTTGGGATTCAAAGTTGAAGACCTCTTAATCACAACATTGGGAGAATCCAAGAATTAATAACTTCTAATTACTAAGTCGGGCACTGGTCAAATATTGGGTTTTCTATCTGGTCAGGAGTATTTTTACTGAGTGTGGGACAAAGACAGTTAAAGGGTGTCCCATCACAATGCCTTCACATTGACTAATATGCACTCCTGCAGAAGCCACAGTTTTGACACAGTGAGGCAAAGCAGGAGCAACAGGATCCAATGTGGTGGAAAAATATGCCACCGGCCTGATTGTTCCTCCATGTGACTGAGTCAAAACAGAATGAGAACAACCATCATGTTCATGACAAAACAGTGCAAAACATTTTGCGTAATCAGGCATTTCCAAAGCTGGAGTTCCGCACAGACTCTCCTAAATCATTGAAAGCTTTAATGCAGTCTTCACCAAAAAGGACTGAATCTTTGACTTCCTTGTGTGTCAACTTTTATGACGGTTTGGACATTACCTAAGAATGTGGGATCCATTGGTGGTAATAGCTCACCGTGCCCCAAAACAGTTTGACATCTCTCTGTGTAACTGGAGGATTCATTTGCATAATTTCTGCAACTCTTTCTCTGGACACTTTTCTTGCACCTTTCTCAATTTGGTGACCCAAATACTTCACTTCTTTCTGACAATACTGTAACTTCGCAGGGGAACCTTGTGTCCGTTTTCTCCCAAATCTTTCAACAACGCTATGGTATCTTCGCTGCAAGGTTCACATGTATCAGACGCAATCATCAGGTCATCAATGTACTCACTAAAGAAGGCTGAAATGGCATGTTCAAAGACTCTAAGTTCTCCTTCATGATCTCATTAAAACATAAATTCAAAACCCCCTGCAGATTACGACATCATGAATACACACAGTTGCTGAATCAGAAACAAAAGAGGAATTACTATTCCAGTGTAATGGCACTGAGAAAAACACTTGTGACAAATCAATGACCATAAACCATTCTGCTTCACATGGAATCTGAAATAAAATCACTACTGGATTTGGCACTACAGGACAACAGGATACCACAATTTCATTCTCCTGAACTATGCAATATTTCCCACTTGGCTTTCCCAATCCCATAATTTGTAAATTACATGGGCTCTTTTAACACGCCCTGCTCAATGAAATCTGCAATTACTGTGGTAATACCTTCAATTACTTCTGAGTCATGTGATACTATCGTGTTCTGGGGCAACTGCACTTGGCTTCACTGTCACTTTGTTGGTTCAAAACTTTGAAGAAGTCCAATACCTTTACCAGAAAGATCTCAAACTCTCAATGTTACTGTCTCTTGTAATTCATCAGGCAAGTCTTTAGCTGTCATGGCAAGAAACAGCATAATGAGAGGATCCATCTCATAGAGCCTGAAAGTCTCATCATCACTATTAGTCTGAATTTGTATTCTTTCCTGTGTATAAGTAATGGAAAATTTTAATTGGCATAGTAAACCTCTTCCTAGCAGACTAACAGGACGTGAATCGTAAACTGCAAATCGGTGCAGACCTTCAAAGGTCCCTATTTTAACTGGAATTAGCTCCGTAATGGGGGTTACCAAATGTTAATTTGCTACTCCTACAACCTGATCTGTTCTTCATGAAAGGGGCACATTTGGGACTTCAGTGGATCTGATAGTGGAACGTGTTGCTCTTGTGTCAACAGGGAATGAAACATCATGACACTCACATTCATATAAGGGCCACACTGATCTACATCCAGTGAGGCAATCAACACACACTCTTCCTCTTCCAAACTCTCACTCATGCATTCTTCCTTCACTTTATCATCACTCAAAATCAATCAATGTGTATTGTGTGATTAACTGATTTGCATTTGCATTTACTCTTTGGTCTGCTTTCGGCTGAGGAACCATCACCTGTGCCATCGGAGCTTGTAGTATCTGTATTTTCTGTGGGGTTTGAATTTGCTTTTGGGGAAATTGTACTTGTTGCTAGGGAACCTGCATTTGGACTGCTTGATTAGGAACATTCATGCTTTGAATTTGGGGCCTTTGAACTCTTGCATTTTGAAATTGACTGTTGTCAACCATCTGTGAAACACCACCACCTTACATCAGATTATTTAAGTTATTAAAGGGACACTCCCATTTCCAATGTCTGACTTTGTCGCATGCAGGACATTTTCTTCATGGTCTGAACACATTTGCGTTCAGATCTACTCAAATTCCATGACCACTGTAGGAAGTTGGCTCTGTATGTGCTATTTCAAAGTAAGGAATAGCATGCACAGAGTCCAAGGGTTCCCCTTAGAGGTAAAATAGTGGTAAAAATAGATAATACTAATGCTCTATTTTGTGGTAGTGTGGTCGAGCAGTAGGCTTATCCAAGGAGTAGTGTTAAGCATTTGTTGTACATACACCTAGACAATAAATGAGGTACACACACTCAGAGACAAATCCAGCCAATAGGTTTTGTTATAGAAAAATATCTTTTCTTAGTTTATTTTAAGAACCACAGGTTCAAATTCTACATGTAATATCTCATTCGAAAGGTATTGCAGGTAAGTACTTTAGGAACTTAAAATCATCAAAATTGCATGTATACTTTTCAAGTTATTCACAAATAGCTGTTTTAAAAGTGGACACAGTGCAATTTTCACAGTTCCTAGGGGAGGTAAGTATTTGTTAGGTTAACCAGGTAAGTAAGGCACTTACAGGGCTTAGTTCTTGGTCCAAGGTAGCCCACCGTTGGGGGTTCAGAGCAACCCCAAAGTCACCACACCAGCAGCTCAGGGCCGGTCAGGTGCAGAGTTCAAAGTGGTGCCCAAAACACATAGGCTAGAATGGAGAGAAGGGGGTGCCCCGGTTCCGGTCTGCTTGCAGGTAAGTACCCGCGTCTTCGGAGGGCAGACCAGGGGGGTTTTGTAGGGCACCGGGGGGGACACAAGCCCACACAGAAATTTCACCCTCAGCAGCGCGGGGGCGGCCGGGTGCAGTGTAGAAACAAGCGTCGGGTTTGTAATGGAAGTCAATGGGAGATCTAGGGATCTCTTCAGCGCTGCAGGCAGGCAAGGGGGGGGTTCCTCGGGGAAACCTCCACTTGGGCAAGGGAGAGGGACTCCTGGGGGTCACTTCTCCAGTGAAAGTCCGGTCCTTCAGGTCCTGGGGGCTGCGGGTGCAGGGTCTCTCCCAGGTGTCGGGACTTGGGATTCAAAGAGTCGCGGTCAGGGGAAGCCTCGGGATTCCCTCTGCAGGCGGCGCTGTGGGGGCTCAGGGGGGACAGGTTTTGGTACTCACAGTATCAGAGTAGTCCTGGGGTCCCTCCTGAGGTGTTGGATCGCCACCAGCCGAGTCGGGGTCGCCGGGTGCAGTGCTGCAAGTCTCACGCTTCTTGCGGGGAGCTTGCAGGGTTCTTTAAAAGCTGCTGGAAACAAAGTTGCAGCTTTTCTTGGAGCAGGTCCGCTGTCCTCGGGAGTTTCTTGTCTTTTCGAAGCAGGGGCAGTCCTCAGAGGATGTCGAGGTCGCTGGTCCCTTTGGAAGGCGTCGCTGTAGCAGGATCTTTGGAAGGCAGGAGACAGGCCGGTGAGTTTCTGGAGCCAAGGCAGTTGTCGTCTTCTGGTCTTCCTCTGCAGGGGTTTTCAGCTAGGCAGTCCTTCTTCTTGTAGTTGCAGGAATCTGATTTTCTAGGGTTCAGGGTAGCCCTTAAATACTAAATTTAAGGGCGTGTTTAGGTCTGGGGGGTTAGTAGCCAATGGCTACTAGCCCTGAGGGTGGGTACACCCTCTTTGTGCCTCCTCCCAAGGGGAGGGGGTCACAATCCTAACCCTATTGGGGGAATCCTCCATCTGCAAGATGGAGGATTTCTAAAAGTTAGAGTCACTTCAGCTCAGGACACCTTAGGGGCTGTCCTGACTGGCCAGTGACTCCTCCTTGTTTTTCTCATTATTTTCTCCGGCCTTGCCGCCAAAAGTGGGGCCTGGCCGGAGGGGGCGGGCAACTCCACTAGCTGGAGTGTCCTGCTGGGTTGGCACAAAGGAGGTGAGCCTTTGAGGCTCACCGCCAGGTGTGACAATTCCTGCCTGGGGGAGGTGTTAGCATCTCCACCCAGTGCAGGCTTTGTTACTGGCCTCAGAGTGACAAAGGCACTCTCCCCATGGGGCCAGCAACATGTCTCGGTTTGTGGCAGGCTGCTAAAACTAGTCAGCCTACACAGATAGTCGGTTAAGTTTCAGGGGGCACCTCTAAGGTGCCCTCTGGGGTGTATTTTACAATAAAATGTACACTGGCATCAGTGTGCATTTATTGTGCTGAGAAGTTTGATACCAAACTTCCCAGTTTTCAGTGTAGCCATTATGGTGCTGTGGAGTTCGTGTTTGACAGACTCCCAGACCATATACTCTTATGGCTACCCTGCACTTACAATGTCTAAGGTTTTGTTTAGACACTGTAGGGGTACCATGCTCATGCACTGGTACCCTCACCTATGGTATAGTGCACCCTGCCTTAGGGCTGTAAGGCCTGCTAGAGGGGTGGCTTACCTATACTGCATAGGCAGTGAGAGGCTGGCATGGCACCCTGAGGGGAGTGCCATGTCGACTTACTCGTTTTGTCCTCACTAGCACACACAAGCTGGCAAGCAGTGTGTCTGTGCTGAGTGAGAGGTCTCCAGGGTGGCATAAGACATGCTGCAGCCCTTAGAGACCTTCCTTGGCATCAGGGCCCTTGGTACTAGAAGTACCAGTTACAAGGGACTTATCTGAATGCCAGGGTGTGCCAATTGTGGATACAATGGTACATTTTAGGTGAAGGAACACTGGTGCTGGGGCCTGGTTAGCAGGGTCCCAGCACTCTTCTCAGTCAAGTCAGCATCAGTATCAGGCAAAAAGTGGGGGGTAACTGCAACAGGGAGCCATTTCTTTACACAAGCCCCCCCCAGCCCACAGGCCAGGAGACTCAGCCCAAGCTGGGAGAGTCTTCCTAGTCTGTCAGGCGAGGAAGAGTAGGAGAAATAGGCTGGTTAGTTGCAGGGCCTACTCTGCCTTACATCCTTCTGTTCAGGTCATTCCCTTTGGGGAACTGACCTACTTCCACAGTGATAGGACCTAGTCTGAATTGCCTCTTGTCTGCCTCTTCAATGTCTCCACCCATTCTTTCTATTTTGGTCTTAGAGGTATCCACCTCTGCTAACCTTATCTTGGCCAGGGTTACCCCTAGCTTACCCAGAGAGGTTACCCAGAGCTGGAGTAACCCCACCATGACCAATAGGGTCAGGGGGCCTAACTTGCTATTTGGCATGGGGTCAGACCACCATGCTAAGGATAGTGCAGCCATAAAGGCTAACACCCAGCAGAGGCCACTGACAGCTGTCAGTGCCCAGAACCACACCTTTAGCTCTTCACCTAAAAGGGAAGGGGCTAAGTTACAGGCCTCTTTGGGTTCAGGTTGCCTGTCTGCTGTATTAGAGTGGGGGGTTACCACATCTTGTAGTAAACACCCTTCTTCCACTCTTTCTTCTGTTAGCTGAGGAGCCACCCACTCAGGTTTAACAGTTGCCTGACTAGCCAGGACTTCTTGTGGGTCAGGTTGGACTTTATCAGGGCCATTTTTGGAGTTCTCCCCTACTGGAGCAGAATCTCCTTGGCTTGCTGTAACCTTGGCTAAAGGTTGTCCACCCTTCCTACTCTGTTTTCTTTTCTTCTTCTTCTGGGGCCTGCTTGCATTTACTGCAGAGGCAGGACTTCCAGAATCCTTGGGAGAGGACTGGCACTGGACCAGTTCCTCTCTTGGGCTCTGACTAACCTCTGGGTAGTCATTTCCAAGGAGACAATCAAGGGGGAGGTCTGTACTGACTACTACCCTTCTCCAGCTAAGAGTGCCACCCACTTCTATGGGTACTAAAGCCACAGGCCTCTTAGTGACCCGGTCTAGGCTAACTCTTACCCTGGCAGTCTCACCTGGGATGTACTGGTTTGAGAGCACCAGCCTGTCATGCACAATAGTGTGACTGGCACAAGTGTCTCTCAGGGCAGTGGTGGGGATTCCATTCACCAGTAGGTGGTGGAAGTGTCTACTTCCCTCTGGAATCTCCAACTCACCTGTTGGGCCCTGTTTCCAGTTGAAGGCTATGAAGACCTCCTCATCTGAGGAGTCATCTCCCATGGCTACACTGGTTACCCCTGGAATTTTGTTCTGGGGTTTGTTTTTGGGACAAGAAGTGTCCTTGGTGTGGTGCCCAGACTGTTTACAGTTGTGGCACCATGCCTTAGTGGCATCCCAGTTCTTACCCTGGTACCCACCTTTGTTTTGGGTTGTGTCTTGGGGCCCACCCACCTGTTCTGGTTTTTGGGGGCCTACAGAGGACTCTTTTTCTTTGTTTCTAGTGTCACCCACTTTCTCCTGGGGAGTTTTTGTAACCCCTTTCTTTTGGTCACCCCCAGTGGAAGTTTTGGTTACCCTAGTCTTGACCCAGTGGTCTGCCTTCTTTCCCAATTCTTGGGGAGAAATTGGACCTAGGTCTACCAGATACTGATGCAACTTTTCATTGAAGCAGTTACTTAAAATGTGTTCTTTCATAAACAAATTATAAAGCCCAATATAGTCACACACTTCATTTCCAGTTAACCAACCATCTAGTGTTTTTACTGAGTAGTCTACAAAATCAACCCAGGTCTGGCTCGAGGATTTTTGAGCCCCCCTGAATCTAATTCTATACTCCTCAGTGGAGAATCCAAAGCCCTCAATCAGGGTACCCTTCATGAGGTCATAAGATTCTGCATCTTTTCCAGAGAGTGTGAGGAGTCTATCCCTACACTTTCCAGTGAACATTTCCCAAAGGAGAGCACCCCAGTGAGATCTGTTTACTTTTCTGGTTACACAAGCCCTCTCAAAAGCTGTGAACCATTTGGTGATGTCATCACCATCTTCATATTTTGTTACAATCCCTTTGGGGATTTTTAGGATGTCAGGAGAATCTCTGACCCTATTTAAGTTGCTGCCACCATCGATGGGACCTAGGCCCATCTCTTTTCTTTCCCTTTCTATGGCTAGGAGCTGCTTTTCCAAAGCCAATCTTTTGACCATCCTGGCTAACAGGGGGTCATCTTCACTGGAGTTGTCCTCAGTGATTTCAGAGGTGTTGGTCTCTCCTGTGAGGGAACCAGCATCTCTGATTATTATTTTTGGAGTCAGGGTTTGAGGGACCCTGTTCTCCCTAGATAGGACTGGTAGGGGGGAATTTTCCTCCAAGTCACTATCCTCTTCCTCTGAGTTGCCACCCTCAGAGGGGTTGGCCTTTTCAAACTCTGCCAAAAGCTCCTGGAGCTGTATTTTGGTAGGTTTGGGGCCCATTGTTATTTTCTTTATTTTACAGAGTGACCTTAGCTCCCTCATCTTAAGATGGAGGTAAGGTGTGGTGTCGAGTTCCACCACAGTCACATCTGTGCTAGACATTTTGCTTCTAAAAGTTGGAATACTTTTTAAGAATCTACAACTGGTTCTAGAATCTAATTCAAACTTTTACAAACTTTTAAACTCTAAAAGAAATGCTAAACAGGATCTAACACAAGGCCCTAGCAGGTCTTTTAAGAATTTAGAAAACTTTTCAAATTGCAAAAATCAATTTCTAATGACAATTTTGGAATTTGTCGTGTGATCAGGTATTGGCTGAGTAGTCCAGCAAATGCAAAGTCTTGTACCCCACCGCTGATCCACCAATGTAGGAAGTTGGCTCTGTATGTGCTATTTCAAAGTAAGGAATAGCATGCACAGAGTCCAAGGGTTCCCCTTAGAGGTAAAATAGTGGTAAAAATAGATAATACTAATGCTCTATTTTGTGGTAGTGTGGTCGAGCAGTAGGCTTATCCAAGGAGTAGTGTTAAGCATTTGTTGTACATACACCTAGACAATAAATGAGGTACACACACTCAGAGACAAATCCAGCCAATAGGTTTTGTTATAGAAAAATATCTTTTCTTAGTTTATTTTAAGAACCACAGGTTCAAATTCTACATGTAATATCTCATTCGAAAGGTATTGCAGGTAAGTACTTTAGGAACTTAAAATCATCAAAATTGCATGTATACTTTTCAAGTTATTCACAAATAGCTGTTTTAAAAGTGGACACAGTGCAATTTTCACAGTTCCTAGGGGAGGTAAGTATTTGTTAGGTTAACCAGGTAAGTAAGGCACTTACAGGGCTTAGTTCTTGGTCCAAGGTAGCCCACCGTTGGGGGTTCAGAGCAACCCCAAAGTCACCACACCAGCAGCTCAGGGCCGGTCAGGTGCAGAGTTCAAAGTGGTGCCCAAAACACATAGGCTAGAATGGAGAGAAGGGGGTGCCCCGGTTCCGGTCTGCTTGCAGGTAAGTACCCGCGTCTTCGGAGGGCAGACCAGGGGGGTTTTGTAGGGCACCGGGGGGGACACAAGCCCACACAGAAATTTCACCCTCAGCAGCGCGGGGGCGGCCGGGTGCAGTGTAGAAACAAGCGTCGGGTTTGTAATGGAAGTCAATGGGAGATCTAGGGATCTCTTCAGCGCTGCAGGCAGGCAAGGGGGGGGTTCCTCGGGGAAACCTCCACTTGGGCAAGGGAGAGGGACTCCTGGGGGTCACTTCTCCAGTGAAAGTCCGGTCCTTCAGGTCCTGGGGGCTGCGGGTGCAGGGTCTCTCCCAGGTGTCGGGACTTGGGATTCAAAGAGTCGCGGTCAGGGGAAGCCTCGGGATTCCCTCTGCAGGCGGCGCTGTGGGGGCTCAGGGGGGACAGGTTTTGGTACTCACAGTATCAGAGTAGTCCTGGGGTCCCTCCTGAGGTGTTGGATCGCCACCAGCCGAGTCGGGGTCGCCGGGTGCAGTGCTGCAAGTCTCACGCTTCTTGCGGGGAGCTTGCAGGGTTCTTTAAAAGCTGCTGGAAACAAAGTTGCAGCTTTTCTTGGAGCAGGTCCGCTGTCCTCGGGAGTTTCTTGTCTTTTCGAAGCAGGGGCAGTCCTCAGAGGATGTCGAGGTCGCTGGTCCCTTTGGAAGGCGTCGCTGTAGCAGGATCTTTGGAAGGCAGGAGACAGGCCGGTGAGTTTCTGGAGCCAAGGCAGTTGTCGTCTTCTGGTCTTCCTCTGCAGGGGTTTTCAGCTAGGCAGTCCTTCTTCTTGTAGTTGCAGGAATCTGATTTTCTAGGGTTCAGGGTAGCCCTTAAATACTAAATTTAAGGGCGTGTTTAGGTCTGGGGGGTTAGTAGCCAATGGCTACTAGCCCTGAGGGTGGGTACACCCTCTTTGTGCCTCCTCCCAAGGGGAGGGGGTCACAATCCTAACCCTATTGGGGGAATCCTCCATCTGCAAGATGGAGGATTTCTAAAAGTTAGAGTCACTTCAGCTCAGGACACCTTAGGGGCTGTCCTGACTGGCCAGTGACTCCTCCTTGTTTTTCTCATTATTTTCTCCGGCCTTGCCGCCAAAAGTGGGGCCTGGCCGGAGGGGGCGGGCAACTCCACTAGCTGGAGTGTCCTGCTGGGTTGGCACAAAGGAGGTGAGCCTTTGAGGCTCACCGCCAGGTGTGACAATTCCTGCCTGGGGGAGGTGTTAGCATCTCCACCCAGTGCAGGCTTTGTTACTGGCCTCAGAGTGACAAAGGCACTCTCCCCATGGGGCCAGCAACATGTCTCGGTTTGTGGCAGGCTGCTAAAACTAGTCAGCCTACACAGATAGTCGGTTAAGTTTCAGGGGGCACCTCTAAGGTGCCCTCTGGGGTGTATTTTACAATAAAATGTACACTGGCATCAGTGTGCATTTATTGTGCTGAGAAGTTTGATACCAAACTTCCCAGTTTTCAGTGTAGCCATTATGGTGCTGTGGAGTTCGTGTTTGACAGACTCCCAGACCATATACTCTTATGGCTACCCTGCACTTACAATGTCTAAGGTTTTGTTTAGACACTGTAGGGGTACCATGCTCATGCACTGGTACCCTCACCTATGGTATAGTGCACCCTGCCTTAGGGCTGTAAGGCCTGCTAGAGGGGTGGCTTACCTATACTGCATAGGCAGTGAGAGGCTGGCATGGCACCCTGAGGGGAGTGCCATGTCGACTTACTCGTTTTGTCCTCACTAGCACACACAAGCTGGCAAGCAGTGTGTCTGTGCTGAGTGAGAGGTCTCCAGGGTGGCATAAGACATGCTGCAGCCCTTAGAGACCTTCCTTGGCATCAGGGCCCTTGGTACTAGAAGTACCAGTTACAAGGGACTTATCTGAATGCCAGGGTGTGCCAATTGTGGATACAATGGTACATTTTAGGTGAAGGAACACTGGTGCTGGGGCCTGGTTAGCAGGGTCCCAGCACTCTTCTCAGTCAAGTCAGCATCAGTATCAGGCAAAAAGTGGGGGGTAACTGCAACAGGGAGCCATTTCTTTACAACCACTACCTCTGAACTGAGGCACCACATTGCCCTGTTGTTGCGTTCCCTGAATTCCTCCTACCTGAGCTGACAATTTGTATCACCATTGCCTTCTATTTCAAAACAATCTCATCACTACAGTACTTTGGGTATTGCAGCACTTCATCAATCTGCTTTCATTGCCAGCAAATTAAATGATTCATAATCCCATTGCTAATTTTAGGCTTCGATCCTAGAAAAAGTCTGAGCACAAAATGAATCATGTCACTCGGCTAAATAATTTTTGTGCCACTTTAATGTCTGAATGCTTTCAACAGACTTTCATAATGAGCAAGAACAGACTCCTTTGGCTCCTGAAATGTCCGGTCAATCCTCTGCCAATCAATTTCTTTAGAGGAACCTCTAGTTTTCAGAAACTCAAACACTTTGTAATAGTTTTTCATCACCTCTTCAGATGGCACACCTGTTACTGCATCTCTCGGCGACTCACACGTTTGGCAATCAATGCTTCTCTTACACTCAACCCACAAATCTGCTAGAACTGCAATCTCAAAGTATTCAGATCTTCGCACAAACACTTCACAAGCTTATCAAACCTCTCTGTTTGCTGGTATCATCCCACTGTTTCCTACCTCAACTTTGGGTAATCATTTGTAACTAACAGTATGCCACTTCTACACCAAGGGACATGAACAAAATTCCCTGCTGGAGTTTTCTCATTGGCATCATTTTTACAGCTCCTTCAGCGGGCTGTACATCATTTGAAAATGCAGTCTGCTTTTCCTTCTGATCTCTTTTCTTCACCCATTTGTTTGGATAATTTAAATGAACTCCTTAATGTGACTTTTAATTCCAAGCATTCTCATGTTTGCAATGTTTCTCAAATAAAATTCTATTTCTGTAACTCTTCTTTGGCTGTTTGGATTTATCCATTTTGATTTAATATTTCTCAGCAAATAATTAGTTAATTATGCATAAAAGTGTCCTGTTCTAAGAGCAACATCCTTGCTCATGAAGTACAATTCATTTTCATTGTAAGAGTCTAATCTATTTAATTCAAGTGTTCCCTCAATAATTTCATTTAATTCCTATTTTCATCTAGCCGTGTTCAATGTCCTTTCTCCCTCTGGCATTTTTCCTGCTACTGATGCTTCACTCAAATTATCCAACCAGTCAGTCAATTGTTGGGCTGTCAAACCTTGTAAACTAATGCTATTACTATTGCTTTGGGGAACAAACGGTGGTACATTGCATGGGGCTCTTATAGCCTGCTCTTAAGCCATCACTGTTGATCCCAATGAGCATGGGGGACATGTCACATCAATTAGTGGACAAACTCCATTATTCGTCTGGTTTGCACCAAAATAATTCACAGGGGTCATAGCTTGCAAAGTAGTTCTCAGTGTTTCCATTTCCGCATTAGTTCCAAAAGGTGAATTCATTGCTGATACTGGATTTGAAATCTAGGGACCACTCTCATAATTACCCTGGGCATACTACTGGACTACCGACCTATGGTTACAGGAACTGTTAATGCTTCTGGTCCTGATTAATTTGTCTGACTTTGCGGGAACATTAATCCTTTAATTTGGCCAGTTTGACTGATTTGGGGCAACATTCTGCAGTGTCATCACTAAGGAATACATTGGCATTGTCTGTCTCTGACTCACAAATTGTGCAGGTGCCTGTACATTAGGGGTGGACTCAAACTGAGTCATTCCTGCATTCTGAATTGGCTGTGGCATAACTTGGGCTGGAACATTCTGAACTGTATTAACATTTGGAAACGTCGGATAATCCAATGGCTGCTGTGCAACATTTGCAGTAGGCACATTAAAAACTCTCTGTACCTGTCTGTGTGCAATTGGAGCTGCGGCAACATTCAGGACTACAATCTGGCTTATTGATTTACTTGCATTATACGGTGGGGGAATATTTTGCAACCACTGAGTTACAAATTCATCATATGAATCACTCTCAACATCTAATACCCTTTTATTTTCATCCAATTTCTGTTCTGTGTCTTCTTCAGATTGCTTTTTGGCTTAACAGTTCTATCACCTACCTGTGTAATTCGTGGAAATAACTTCACTGCATGTAATGTATCTGCTCTCCTCATCCTCTGTTTTGAACCTCACCTAGCTTCTGATAGCGACTTTTCTGCTTTCCTTATTCTCTTTTTGAATTTCTGAGCCTCCTTTTGTCTTGCAATGAATGCCCAAATTTGTGAAGGTCTAGGAAGGGGATTTGATTCATACATTACCCTCCTCATATTTTCCGAAATTCTCAAATTAAAGGTTCCATAACATGTAAAAGCAAAGGTGTCTTCCTTTTCTGTTAATTTGCACCATTGATCTATCCAAAGTCATGCTGAAACTCTTCTCTCTTCCATTAACTCAAATGCTGGTGTACTTTCAGGTGGAGTGGGGTCACTCTTCCTAACTGGAATAAGAACATCTCCTCCCAACGCACTCCTCAAAGCTTTGAAATGTTTCATTTTTACATAAATCTAATTCCCAAAAACATAGACTATGAAACCAGGAAGTAATTTTCAATCCCACAATCCTATTCACGAGCTGTTCTCAACCCATAGCAGTGCAGTCTTGTCTACCAATCAATGCATAGCTTTTCTCAACATCTGCCCTTTTCCAGCGTGGACCAAATGATGTCACACTCACTTTGTTTAGCAGCTGCAACTCACTTGAGAGTGGACTCACACACTTCTCCCGCAAAACCTAAATGCAAAATATTGCGAGCAAAAAAAAAAAAAACCTGTCTGCTCACTATGGGTAGGACTCAAACTCTTCAGAAGTGGTACGGAAATTGTGACTGTGGCCTTTCGCATGAACAGCTACTCTTCTGGCTGTGGCTTTCTCACAAACTCAAGTAAGATTTGACCCGCAAACCTCATTCTGATTAGTACATATCCTCCATGTGCACCCAGGATTCTCCCAATACCAACCAACAGCACACACACTCAAGGAAAATACTACTAGTGTTTTCGACAGCGCTCAATCGACCAACATGTTACCTGCAGACAATAAATTAACTAAGTGTCTCTAAACACTTGTACAATACTCTGGAGTCCTAACCCTCGAAGGATCCATTACCAACAACAACCACATGGGCATTTTTTTAGCTTAAAGCACCACATTCCCTTGAAGTACACCAAGCCCCCATCTCTCACAATTGGAGTATGCAAACTCCTTACTCAATTAACTTAAAGTATCCAAGCTACCTACTTCACTCATACATCACACTGTACTGCAGTTTGCCAAAGCACTGCAAGCACAAAACCCTACTCAAAACACACAATGTATACTTGTAGCAATGCTGAGATTTAATCAACCCTTTCACTAAACCAAGAACAACTGTGGGCAAATTGTGACTGTTCTTCTCACAAGAAATACCTGTAACTCTGCTACCAAAACTGCTGGAGCACCACCGGGGCCCCCAAAAGTAGTTCTTACGCTCCTGTTCAAGGTTCAACAACCACCACTGCGCAGGTGAGACACCATCACTATTTACTGTTCTCACCTATGGAGGTGGACTGAATCTTTGGACATGGGGACAGAGGTAGTAGTTATAAACATTCAATAACAAATTAATTAATTTATACTATACATTTTCTGGACACCATAAACAATTCAACTCCAAATAAAACTCAAAACCAAATAAAGTTTCAAAGCTTTCTATCAATCTCAAAATCAATGTCATGTAAATGGTTTGCAAAACTAAGTTATAAACATATATAAAAACCAGAGGCTGACCGAAACATCTGAAAAGATTCAGTCTACTAAACATCAATACTGTTAGACACGCCAAAAGAATTACGTAAATTAGCAACAATACAATATGAGCATTATTATCAGATTTCAAGGCAGATGATGGTGACATCAGTAAACCATCAAAATACTGTTTAAACAATTAATTTCAGAACTGAACCATTCCTAACACTAACTAAAATTGGAACCTGCATGTGTGGAAAAGGGCTAACACATGTGGGCAAAAGCACAAATAAAAGAAGACAATAATAATTAGGAAAACATCTAACTAGAATAACTCACTACAAAAATATGCTGGTGTAAGTAAGGAAACAAGAAATCACATTTAGTTATACCTCTCCTCATGGGACAGCAGTAGTTCATCAAGACAGAGTGGTCACCATCTTCCAGCGTCGGTTGACAGCAGCATCAGGATGGTGCAGAACATTGGCTTCACATAGGACAGATATGCAGTTCAGAGATAGTTGGTCTTATTAGTTCTGAACCACATAACAGAACAGGGCAGTTAAGACTATGAAGATGAAACTCATCAGGGACCTTAAAAAAAAGCAGAGTGTGAGTGAGCAGAATTAAGCAGACATAAACTTACTCTAAGGAGATCTCAAGACGGACTGACTTCAAAAATGTTCGGAACGGAACAGATCTCTATTCCCACGTCCTTCACTCATTAAAATAACCAAAATTAATTTGATTGGTCCTTCAGGTCGGTACATACTGGGCATCAGTTTCAGCATCCAATCACTGTAGATGGCTCCACCAAGTTTCAACTTTTAGGAATCTTCTCTGCAAACGTGTGTTGTCATCTTCCTCTGGTTACAGGGTTTTGTCCAATTATTAAATTTTCTAATGATTTGCAACTTACAGTTCCTTTCACATGATCCACAATAAACTAACTAATATTCTTTCACATGAATGATGTGACTTCCTGTTCCATTTGACAGCCAGAACAAATATTGTTACATAAACTAAACTTGCAACATGCTATTCTCCTACAATACAATGGAACATTCAACATCATGTTAGCAGCCTAGGGAAAGAATTTTGGTCAGAGGGCACAGAATAAACAAGTATTTTTCCATGACTACTTGCAAAATTAATCTTAAGGCCTAGTCAAGTTAAGAAACCTAAATGCATAATAATGCATTTAATACATTAATAAACCTATTGCACACCTAAAATTCATATCAGATATTTAAAGCACTTTATTTAATTTCAAACATTAATTGTGCTATGTCAAAGCAATTTTAAACATATATTTATTTTCTAACCACGTAATTCATAATAATGAAATTCCTTTAATTCAATGTGTGTTTAATTCATATTCAGTTAATACTCATGATACATTTAACTTCTACTGTTTCTACCTAAAGGTAATACTTTCAGGTTATTATGTATTAATAATTCACTCATTTATTAATTCTAAATGTTTTCATCTTAAACATGTTGTCAAAATACAAGTGGTAGGGACAAATGTTCATCACAATTTAAATGTGTACATTTTCATTTCTACGTTACTTTCTCTGTTAGGCCTTTAAAACTGCAGATGCATTAGCTGCCATATGCTACTTCAATGCCACCAGTTTATTAATGCAATCTTGATCTCTTTCAATACCATTCAACAGTTCCCTATGTTTGATGATCATGAAATGTCAAATTCAGGCACATCACAATGACAGTGCCTGAGAGGAGAGGCAGATTGTGTGCTTGGCACAGTCTTAGAGGTAGACCAGAGTGGACAATTTGTATATGGTGAGGTAAATATCCACCAATTGACATTTCTTATTGAAACAGGGGCTGCCCATTCTACTGTGAGAACAGTGGAAATACCAGACCTAACCAATTTCAAGAGAAGTTCCTGTAGTTCCTTTACAAAATGGTTCCTTTGAAGAAAATCATCAGTTTGTAGTGAGTGATTAAAGTCCTGTCAATTTGCTAGGAAGCGATTTGTTATGCAAGTTCCATTTCAGAATTTATTGCACATCACACAGGGCTGAATTCCAGACTCATGCTGAAGGTGTATATTATAAAATTTCTCAACAAGATGAAGTAGGAATCTACCCATTGTTAACAACAAAATAATTCCCTGCAGATATGATTGAAAAAGTGAGCCCAGAAGTATGGGATGTCACTGGAAAATATATTCAATTAATAAAAGGAGTTGAACCTGTAAACATAAATGTGAAACCAGATACAGTTTTCCCCAGAACACCACCTTATTGCGACACCAGAAGTGTAAATAGAATAACACCTTTAATGAAGCATATGTTAGAAAAAGGCATCTTGAGCAAAATAATTGGGAGTCAATCAAGTATCCAATTTTGGGATTGTGGAAGCCTGATGGCAAGTTTAGGATGGTGCAAAATTTAAGGAAGGTGAATGACATTGTAATCCAATGTTGGCCTGTGGCACCAAATCCGGGCACCATACTTTAGCAGATTCAATGTATAGCGGAATGTTTTTCAGTGTTTGATCTCTGCCAAACTTTCTTCTTGATTCCTTTGCACAGACACAGTCAGGATCTGTTCTCTTTCATGTTTTGAGAGAACGTATTAGCATGATGTCATGCTCCACGAGCGTACCCTTGGAGGTCCTCATTTTTTAACCAAATTTTGAAAATAATTTGAAATCTTTGAATATAACCCCAAGTTAGTTTTGGTTTAATATATTGATAATATTTTGATTACATTAAGGACAAAATAATCCTGCTATGTTGACACCATTGTATTACTGAATCATTGGCAAAGGATGGGCATTAAGTATCACCAAATAAATTGCAATATTGCTAAAAAGAGGTCGAGTACTTGGGACATGTAAATGAGAAAGGACTGAGAAAAGTGTCCAAAGAGTGAGTTAAAGCAGTGTTGAAAATGAGTCAACCTGAAACACAGAGATAAGTCAGGATATTTTGGGGAACTGTTGGATACTGTAGACAGTGGATACCTAACTTTTTCCTGGTGGCAAACCTCTGCTGAAACTGACACACTAGGATGTCCCCGATCTTATTCCATGCATAAAAGCATTCCTAGAGCTAAGAAAAATTCTCTGTCATGCCCCAGGACTAGGAATGTCAGCTGACACCAAATAATTCATATGGTTCTGCAGTGAGAGAGAGGGCTGCACTCTCTAAGTGCTAACTCAAATTCATGGAGATACAAAAAAGCTTGAGACTTACTTCTTGGTGACAATTAATCCTATAGCTGTTGCTTTGCTTGGTTGTCTTAAAGTGGTTGCTGCAGTACGTGTGAGTCTTGAAAAATGTGAGCACATTGTGATGGACTATCCTTTAACAGTAATGGTCCCTCACTCTGTAGAAGTATTGCTTACTAAGAATAAGACCCAGCATTTGACTCACACTAGATTAACATGACACAAGCAGCAAATTTTGGCCAGATGAAATATTGTGCTGAATTGAGGTCAACTATTGAATCGTAGCACACTATTGCCCATTCCTTTGGGAGAAGAATCTGACTATTTCAAACATGATTGTTTGTATGTTACGGACTTATGCACCAACCCCAGACCAAATGTAATCGGTCCTGAATATATTCTACTGGTGGAATGCTCATGCATAAGAAAAAATGAGGGTTCCCTGAGAGCAGCTTTATGCAGCCTGCACATTCAAGAAATGGTTGAAGCTTCATGGGTTCATGGAGTTTCCTCTGTGCAAGTTGCAGAATTAAATGCATTTACCAGAGCTTGCAGCTTGACAGCAGAAATGAGAGTGACTATATTAACAGACAGCCAATATGGATTTGGTGTTGTCCACGATTTTGGGCAATTATGGTCTCAGAGAGGTTTCATGATCTCATCTGGATCATCCATTCAAAATTGTCAACAGGCGACAAGACTTTTGGAGAATTTGCAAATCCCAACTGAAATTTTTGATTTGAAGGGTGTTGCACACAAGAGTGGCAATAGGTATGTCTCAAACTGCAACAGGTATGCTGATTAAGTGGCATAGTGTTGTGCAATTGTAGCCTGCACATTCAACAACTCATTCACAATTGAAAAACAAAGTGAAAACATATTTTCCATGATGTTGAGAATGGCTGACAATTGGGATGAATTGAGACAAATGCCAGAAAATGCTCCAGAGTCAGAAAAGCAGAATTGGATCATAGGATCAGAGCAGGATGTGGAATGGATAAAAAATGAAGCTTGGCTTTCAGCGGGTTAAAGACCAGGGTTGCCAGATAGTCAGTTACCCCGCAAAACAAGACTTTTCCTTGACCAGACTCATTAATACTGTAGTTACATGTGCTGGGATCTTGAATTAGGTGCATATCTCACCCACCCAGAGAATGATATTATTCTATGAGCCTGAGCCAGAACCAAGAGCACTGGTGTACGCACTGCAACACGTTGTATGAGAAGGCACTCAAGAAAAAGATTGTGGTCTGAGACAACAAGAAGAAAGGGGTGAAGAATTTATGACCGGTGAAGAGTTCCAACTGCCAAACATCTCAGAAATTGGCACTAGAGAAGACCTGGTAATACAGACAGATTAAGTAACTTCTGAATCTGCTTCAGAAAGAAAAGAGAACTTTGATGATTCAGGAGAAGGAACGAGTTCTGGAGTGGCTACAAGGGCTAATGCATAGAACAAAAAATGGCCAAAAGCTTACAGTAGAAAGAAAACATGGTTCAGTGTTTCAGCTGAATCAATACCGCCGACAAATCAGAGAAGAAATGGAGTCCAGTGGTATCAGTGATAGAGAAGAAGAACCAAACACACTCCAGAGATCAAAAACAACTAGAGTACCATGTTAAAGATACTCGTTACCTGAGATGACATGTTATGCAAGCCGTTTTGAATGTCCCAACTTCTGTATTACTTGATTGAAGCCAAGAACTGTCAGAGCCTCCTTTAAAGTCCTTAAATGCAGAAAGACTGTATTGAAATTACAGAACCTGAGAAACTGAAAGAGACTTAGATATTATTTGTATTGCTAGATGATAGTAAGACTAATAAAATAGTTAAATTAGAAAACGAAGATAAGTAGAGTACCAATGGCTGAGTGAGCAGTTAATAAATAAGGATAATATTGTAGAAAGAACATGGAGTAGGGATAAGAATTGTCTATAAAAGACCCTATTTTTACTAACAAAACAGAGATTTTAAAAGAAGAAAAATTGGGAAATTGAATCAAAAGAAATTACTAACTTGAAGAAACTAACATGAAGAAGAAGCTCATTCAAACTGTTCTACTTTACCAGTTATATTGCTGATATATACTTTTTTGGGAAGTAGATGATTTTAGAGGCAACATGTATAATGTCAATAGAACTACTTGAAATTTTTTTTTAGCAACTTTACTGACATTTATAATATTAGTGGGAATATCAATAGTATTAGGTATCCACTTTACACTTGAGACAGAAAAAGCTCTAGTAGAGTATGTAAGTGCAACACAGACATGAGTTGTAGATTGAGATGATTAGAAATCATAATTTGTGAAAGAAGATTCTTCAATGAATGTTTATTTTTGATTAGTGGAACAATACATTAAGACTTTAGAAGGTAAGGGCTGCTACGTGTGTGCACATATGCCATCATCTGCTGATGCACTGATTACTTACCACCACATTCCACTTTCATTTGCTATCTCTTGTAGTATTCTTTTTAGTTTAGTATATAGGCAGTGACATTTTAAATATTATTATTCAAATTTTGATCTGGTGCTTTCTAAAGTACCATTTATGAAAAACATGAATTTACACCCACAATCTATAAACATACACACTGCATGGCATTACGTTAGACTTTTTCTTCCTGTTAACACTGTCAGAGCTCATGAAAATAATTTAAAATACTTAATGAATTCACAGGAAAAAACTTTTATTATGATGCTAGAAGAGAGGCGTGAACAGAAAAGTGCGTACAAAAGAGAGGACATCCCGAAGAATGTTTGGAAAAAGGAAGAGGATGAATTCAGAAAGAAAATGTATGTACCTAAATTAAAGTTAAATACGAGACTTAAAAGGAAATTATGTTTGTTTTAAAGAAGAACTAGTGGAAGAAAGACACCAGTTGGAAATAGTAATTATGAGTATGTGTTTCAAATATGTGGAGGACCTTGGTAAATTGAACAGGAAAATCATCCAAGTATACCTGGAGCTTATTTCATTTGTGGAGAAATTCATATTTTAGGTTGCCTGCATTCTGAGAGGGACATTTGTTACTTAGGGTTACTATTTCCAGAGATGTATAATGTGCAAAGTCTAGATGCATTAACATTGACACTAGCACACAAAAGATACCCATGTAGTGTTAATGAGGGAACACAATTGGTAGGATAAATATTTGGAGCAATTATAACTGCTGTAGGAGTGATTTTGAATGGTGATTAAATTAGAAAGCTTTCAACAGTAGTTGGTAGATTGGCGCCTAGTACTTTATGGAGCCTTAGTAGTAGAAACACTCTGAGCTTGTAGGAGTTAGATTTATGGTTTTAGAAAACCACTATGTGTAAGCTATCCAACCAGCTGAGGAAGATGGAGTCTGCAAAATGATAATGAATGAAAACTGTTGCAAATACTTATCTGACAAGAGCAGAACGGTTGTAGGCTATGCAAAGAACATACCTATTTTAAATTTAGATCTTTAATCTTTAGAGAGGGTTTCACTAAGGAATTTGGTACTGTAGCTAGTTGGCTTAAGAGAAAGCACCAGCAATAGGAGGAATCCTCAAAACAATATTAGTTGCTGTGTTAATAGTAGTGGTTTGGTTCTTATCTACTTTAGCTATCAATTAGGCGATAAAATTAATATTAGTCAAAAAGAAAGCTAGAGACTTTAAAAGATGAATGAAAAGAGATTTAGAACTGAGTGACAGTGAGTGAAGAATATAAGACACTAAAAGAAAAAAATGTAAAAGAAAAAGATGACACTGAAGAAGAAGATGAGAGTGAAGTGTAACAAATTTAATTTTGTGAATGAGTTGTATTGGTTCCAAACCATCAAAGAGGGGAACTGAAGAGCAATTTATTAAAGGCAGATTCAATTAATCAATAATTTAATGCAGGTAATTACAAAGCCTAACCACAAGCCTCATTTAAAACAGCATTTCTTTCTAAAACTTTGCATGGCCCGTGTATGGCCTGACTTGCTTGAAGTGCTAACATTAACAAGTTCCAGTATGCTTCAACTGAAGAGATATGTTTCTATCATAACCGTCCTTTCCATGACATTTATTTACTGCTTAGAAAATGAAAGCAACATTTGTTTGCTTCTCTTCTATCAAACTAATCTGCTATTGCAATGTTGAACTTTGCCAAATTAACAAAATTAGCTTCTTTATGAATAGGCTTATAGTGTGGAAATGCACATGAAGGGAAATGATAAAGTTGGAATGCATTTTAAATTCATAAAAGTGTCTTGCTTTCTAGTGAATCAAATGAATGAGAATATTTTATAATGTATCCTAAGTAAACTTAAGTAGAAACAAATATGTAAAACCCAGGTATGAAACTATTGTTCATCTGATATCTGAAGCTGAAGTCAACACATTCAAATAAGCATACTCGACAGCTGACTGGCTATAAGCTAATGTTTAAGATAATTGTTGCAAGTTTGTAAATGTTCATTGCAATGTATAAAAATGTCCCTGGGAAAGTGTGGGATTTGGCAACAGCTACATTTTTTCTTTTCAGACACAGGTTGAAATGCAAGATGAGACTCTTTCTATCTCTTTCTCTCAGACTCAGTAGGGTACATTCGATTGCTTTCTGCATAGGCTGTTTCTCTGACAGTATTCTTCATCAGTGCTGATAACAATTATGACTTGACTGCTAAAAAATATTCTTTTTTGAATTTAGAATGTCAGAATAGGGATAGATCTTGGGACTTGCTTCATGCAATGTTTAGCAATTTTGATAAAAATACATTTTAAGATCTAATGAGAAACATAAATCTTTAAAACTAAAATCAGCTCTCATTAGTGACTCCATATTTAGAATAAAGCAGAATATTTATTTCCTAACTTTTTTGATTGCGAAATTGCAGCTTACTTATACTTATCCCCACTCCCAAGATCACCTTAACTTAACTTAATTGACCTATCTTAACTTAATTAGAACGCTCCGTGCGCCTGCAAACCGCTAGTGCACCTCTAGGTCTGATACATTTCTTGCTCTGCCACTGCAAGCTGATCTTGCTTACCACAGACTGGAGTGACCTTTGGTGTCAAAAGTTTTTAAAAAACATTCAAATAGTTGTGTTTCTCACTTACATCTTGCATCTTACTGAACAGTACTTCTGCTTCAATGCGAAATCTGATATAACCTTTTCCAAAATTTTCAAGATCCTTATAATGCTGAATACCTCTTACTCAGAAGGAAAAGCAAAGTACTGAGACCCGAAACTTGTGACAATGTTGTGATTTCGTCAGAGGAATAACATGGCATGTGTGTTTCTCATCTTAAGGAATGTATGAAAAGCAAAGAAAAATGTGGTGACACCTCTGGTAGCCTGACACCTAGTACTTGTAAAACCACAAGGGAACAAATCAGGAGAGTACAGATGACATCTTGTTATCTCAGGCATTACCAGTCTATTTTTTTAATAACTGGTCTTGGTCAGCAAACACCTAGGGACAGATTTACTACAAAGTGGTGCAGCACGGCATCAAAATTTGGAGTGCCGCACTGCGTCACTTTAGAAATGCAAGAATGCACCATATTTACTAAAATATGACACACTTATGTATTTCCCCAGGCACCAGCGTTAAATATAGCTGCCAGCAGCAACCCAGGCATCCTTGCACCATAGGGAATGATTGTTTATGTGCAGGAAGCTATTACTTTCTAGAAATAGGCAATCTGCAATGGCTATTTGGCTCTTCTATGTATGCTGCAGAATGCAACACACACAGAAGTAGCAAATCATCATTTTTGAATGATTGTTTATTTGCAGGAAGGGACACCTTATTTGCAGGAAGGGAAGTATTCGTCCTAGATGTGCCATGCTAATGACACCACTTGAGTGGCATTAGTTTTTGGCTCTGCCACAGATTCGTGACTTCTTGTAAATCTGTGTCAGCTTCAAAAGCAATGGGTGTTGTGGTAGAATGCCCACAGCAACACCCATTGCATGCCCCTCTGATGCAGAAAACTGCTAAGGAGGGGCTAATATTTACAAGGTGGCGTTAGCCCATAAAAAGTGGCTTAGCGTGCCTTGTATATGTGGCGCTCTGCACAGCGCTACCAGGGCATCACAAAAAGTGATGCTCCAGTGGCACAAGGGCCTTGTAAATCTGTCCCCTAGTTTGCTCTATTTTGTTGTTATATTCGCTCACAGATGATTGCATGTTTTGTTCCAATATCTGTATTATTAGCTATCTACAAGTGTGTTGTTAGGGATAAAGCAAGGAATACAGCAGACATACACTGCAACCTCTGTGACCAAATGTGTGAATGTCTTCATATGCATACAATGATCCTAAACATTGAAAAGCAATAAACACCCAAATAATCAACATTTATCACTTTATGTTAAACGATGTTAAACATAATAACTTTTTATTCTCGTCGAAATTGGAGCTTGTAGTCAAACCTATTCTATTTCTTTTCTCTACGCTTGTTAGTTTTATAGTCTAGATTACTGCAAATGCTCTGAAAGCTGGCTAGGCCTTTATTACAAGGGGCTTCATTCTTAATTCCATTGTTACTGTCCACATCTGAATTGTGACACCCACGGTGTTTCTGCGATGTGTTTATTTACTGCGAGATTTCGGTTGTTGAAAACATCCCAAATCCAGCCCAAATCTCTGTCTGACTATCTGTGGGAAAATGATGAATTTCTGGAGATTGGGCTCAGCATTACCTAATGATTACCCAGTAATTCATAATTTCTAAGGGGACCCTGAGTGTCAACTTTGTAGTGGACTAGACTTTCCTCATCCTTGTGTAACAGCTACTCCCCCCCACCACCCCTTGACCAATAACTCCGAGGGTGAGGAAAATCCGGCGGCCATTTACTGGACTACTCGTAATGAGTACCCTAATGTCTGATTTCGAAGTATACGTCTTCTCATACTGCCCTCAATAGCTACAGAAACCTCTTGAAACAATCACATTGATCTACAATATCACATTTCCAATAAAGACAGACTTGCTAATTGACTACAGTTGACAGAGACCAAACTGTCCTTCATTGTTTCTACACCCACACTTAATGCAGTATTGTAATTGGGAACCACCCTGATTTTTCATTGCACAATGACCCAGTTGTCCTTCAGCCAGAATGAGTAATCTATGTTGCAGGGACATGATAAGGTAGTCATGGTGCTACTTAAAAATAAATAAAAAGGGTTCCAAATGATTTCAAGGAAATAAAGAACACACTCCTACAACTACAACTGGATGGAAAGACGGGAATCCAGTTATCAAGCTGAGGGTAAAGTGAAAACACAGAAACATAAACGGTCACAATGTTATTGCATATTTAGGTGTATCCACATCTAAAGTGCCAAGCCAACACTTTACAGATCACATATTTTTTCAAAGGGTTAAAGGTTAGTAAGATTCCTCCGTACGTTTATCAACCTGCTACAGTGATCTGTGTAGCACCTCAATGTCACAGGTGTAAATCATTCTGCCACTCTTTGAAACAAATATTAGGCAAATTACTGATTGCTTCGCCTAACAATGGTTCGACCTGTGTATTTGGTTTGCTCAGTAACCTTACTAGTTTGCTAAGGTGATGTCTTCTATTTAGTCACAGTATTCCATTTTTAGATGTAGGATATAAGTTAGTTCTGAAAATAGGTAAAAACACTGCTTACATGTAACACATAACTTCTTCTCTTTAGCAGTCGCCTCATTAATTTACAGTTAATTGAAACGTCTTTTTAAATAGATGCATGAATCATATCACATTAGCCTCAAACCTGCAATAAAGGAGTATTGTACTGATTTTGGTGACTCAACTAACTAATGTATCCACTGCAGGTATCTATGTTTTATCCAATTTTCAAAAGTAGGAATCCCAGCTGGCCCTCTAAGCCTTTCATTTCTCCAAGGTCGATTAACTGATTACCATTTAATGAGGTAAACATAACCTTCTGTAATTCAGTGCCAAGATGCTCTCTGTAGTGAACAGTTGTTTTACAAATGCACGCATTATGGCACGTTATGTTGATTGTGTGTCATATTCTTTCTTCTTCAAGTCTTGGTGCTATGTAACTGCTCCCCGACAAGTGTGTACTTCGGCGATTTTTTCCTTGTACACCTGTTTTCACGAACTGTTGAGCATGCACATGTTCACATGATAAACACACAAAACTTTCTACAGTTAAAATGGAGAAAGAGAGTATCACTATTACTATATCCCGGTTATCTACAGTCGATTTGGGTGACAGCATATCTTCTCTGCTGCCCTAGGTTATGTTTGTCAGTTTGTTAGAAGGTTCATTAACTCACAGAGCACCAACACTCAAAATAGGATGGGGAAAATAAAATTAAAAAACAACAATAAAAGAGGTGTAGACTGTAAACCTAAATGAAACCTTAAGTATTTATTTAGATTTTACCTGATCGTCCTATATTAACTGAAAACATCCTTCATAAAATACCTGCTTGCAGGTGACACTTATGAACATTACTTACGACTGTTAAACTTCCCTGATAATCTATGCCCTCCGCACTTTATCCCATATGACTGGAAAGTACCAGCCTTCACCTTTACCATTTATTCTCACGAAAGATGTCTATGGCTCTGTGGTGAACATACCTCAATGCTGAAAAAGCTTTAGCTAGATGTAAGTAGGAATTCATAAGAACATGTTCAGGAATCAACCAGTATTCAGGCGACTAATGCAGGTCGAGTGACGTTTCCTCCTTTAGCGCGGAGGAGTATCGCCACCCCTGCTGCTAGCGCAGCTAACATAAAGAAAATGTTAATCAAATTACCACTTTGTTTTAAAGTGTGCAGGTCCAGCCCAACAGTGAGGGCTGGTGAACACTATTCCTGCAATTGGCACTAAAGTTTGAAGTGTGCATGTGGAAATGGCCGGCTGTCTTATGTCGACCTGCCCAGCATGCAGACTTCAGACCTCTGCAACCCGAGCAGTGTTAGATGGGTAGAGGGCAGATAAAGGCCCGCTAGTCTTATAAGGAGCTCAGGGTTAGCCTGATCCAACTATTCCTGGTGGTTGTCTTTTGCTGATTACTATTCTAACTAGCATGAGATGAGCTCCTGGATTGGTAAGGAAAGTTGTGTCTGCTCTAAATTACACTGGGATTCGGAACCACAGTCTGATATCCGAGATTGGAAGAGACAAGAGATGACAAACTGAGGGCTCGCATCACTGTGACTATCAAATGCTGCTGCCTTGAGGTGAGTAAATGATAGCATGTTTTCACATTTCGTTTTAACTTCAAACATTAAGGTCAGCAATTTAGTTCCTGTTTATAAGGCATGTGTTTCACTCAATCTTACATTCACTAACAATTGTAGTAGCTATTTCCAGGATGTTCCTTCTGTATTTGGTTCATGTAGCACACTCCTCTTGTACAGTGCATACTTTGAAATGAGTTGCACAAAATGTGTATAATGGGCTACCACTGACAGCTCTGTAGCTGAGGCTGAAGGCACTGCGAGTTCCTCGCAGTGACTGTCAGTGGGTCAAAAAAGTGTTCAGAATCCATGCACATCCAGCCCTTGGCCTCTCTGCAGAGCAATGTCTGCACAGTCCAGTTGCAATTGTGATTCGGTGCAAATGTGTATGAAGGAGGTACACAGCAGTAAGATAATTGACGAGGTGAAAGTAAAAGAAAAATAGAAAATGTAGTGCTTAAAGTGAGTGGGTGCCTTGTGTATTTGTGGTGATGATGAAGTAAAGAATGTGTGAGGAAGTGCCATAAGGATATACTGAAAAGATAGTGCTCAAGAGAAAATAGATTAGTTGAAAGATAAACAGATGAACAAGATGTGGAGGGAAAAATGGCGCACCTGTCTAACAGAGTGGAGGGGCCCGGGGAAGGCAGATGTAGTCTAGTCCTCCTCTGGGAAGTTTTGTGGGAAGAGGGAGGAACACCAGGATTGGCCTGGACGGGGTGTGGGAAGTGGATTAACAGACTGGGCAGAAAGGCCATGGGTGGGGAGGCTGAGACTTCTCTGGATGGGTTTATACTGAGGGGACAAGGACAGGGTGCTGGGGACCTTGAGAGCACAGGGTGGATCGGCCACTTGGACTTAAGTGCAGGTGGGAGGGGGTCAGGTTCGCTGGGGGCAGGTCCCCATGCTTCAAGCCAGGGGGGTAAGAGAAAGCAGGTGGCTGTTTGAGAAGGTGGTGTCAGGCCAGGTGCGGGCTTGCCTGGGGGTAGTAACTGGCTAGGAGTATAGAGCTTGGTGGGCGCAGGACCCAAGGGGTGCCAGGGGTAGTGGGAGGACAGTGGGCAGGAGCAGTGGAGATCAGATTAATCTAGTGGGCGGGCAAGGTAGCGGGCTGGTGATGGATCTAGAAGCCAGGATTAGGGAACAGCATAGGACAGTGGAGGAGACAAAGGCTTTATGGGAGAAGTTGTACAGGGAGAGGGATCAAGGGCCTGAGCAGGTACAGCCGATTAGGAAGGTGAAAGGGACATCGGGCACAGGTGGTCCTCAGAGTGAAGCAGAGAGTCATGGCCCGCAGGGGCATTAACTGTGAGTCCCGGCAGAGGGGGCAGATGGGTCGCAGACTAAAGTAGTAAAAGGGTTTTCTGGATCAGTGCATGGTGGTGACACCCCTGGTTGGTGGGGCCAGGCAGGCGGTGGCTCAAGGCGCAAGGTGGAAACTCGTAAGAGGATGGCGTTACCCACAGAGAGTATGATGGCCCCTGGATGTTGGTCCAAAGAAATAGGGGGGTTTAATGTGGCCCTTCCTACATCGCAGGAGCGTGGGCGTTCTTCGACGCCCAAGGTCAGGGCACCACGGGAAGGGGCCTCATGACCTTCCACAGGCACACACAAGAAGGTGGTTGATACATTTGAGTGTCAGGACGAACTGGAGTTAGATTATGATGATGAGAGTGATGCATGGGAGGAAGGTGAGGTGTATGAAGAGGTGGGGACAGCCAGAGGAGCATGCCCAGGACTAAGGAAGAGGCTCAAGTGGCAGGGGTGGCCACATTGCAGAAGATGAGGGCTGAGATTGGCTGCACCAAAGGATGAAAGATACTGGTGGGACCAGCGGCCAGGCAGCAGAGGAAGGATGTGAGTGGCCCAGCAAATAAGGATGATTGGTGGGCTGTGTAGGATGCAAAAGGGATGGGGTTGGTGAAAAAGTCTTGCAAGTCCAATGGTGTGGGAAATGGGGTTATCAGAAATGAGTCTGGTTTGCAAGGGGAAACTGGTGAACAAATAGGTGGAGAGGAGAAAGATAACACAGCAGAGCTGACAGCGAGTGGTGAGAGCGAGATGGAGGAGGCCAAGGAAGAAGCAGGGCACAGAAAGAGACTACCTTATATGGGCCTGGCTATGCTGCTGGGGTCCCATTTATCTGATAAATAAAAGAATAGGATTTGGAAACACGAATATGTGGATGTGTTTAAGCTTCATCACAGAGATATCCAGGCCAAGGAAGGATCAAAGGAGGAAGAATGTGAGTTAGCAAGGAGTGCCTATTAACATGCAAAACTAGATGTCAGTGTTTTTAATATACAGCAGCGTTTATTGTGATAAATATCCTGACAGGGTTATCACCTTGTTTAAATATATGGATATTGTTAGGAAGCCACAGATGCACTTTGGGGGGTTTTCATGGCTTAGCTATGATGAGGAGATCAGGGCACGAGTCAGTGTCAACACAGACAAACCGTGGGGTGATGTAGATCCGGAGCTATAGATGCAATGGATGTCATTCACGCAGTCTATGGCATCAAGTCTTACAGCAAGTGATTTGCCTAATACTTACAAGCCCCTTGAGCCGTGTCCCACCCAACGGCGGTAGGTAGTGCATTCAATGCAGGGGCCTGAAGTAATTTGTCTGAGGGGATCTCTGGTGCGTGCTGGAACTATAACAAGAGCTTATGCAACAGGAATCCGTGTAGATTGAAGCATGAATGCTCCAAGTGCGGGGTAGACATCCCATTACACAATGCTTTACGCTGGCCAGTGGGAAGGCCGGAAGAGGCAGGGGACAGCAGGGACCTGCTGGTCCAAAGGGCTCCTACACCAGTTAACTTGGAGGCAATGTTGCCATGGGTGGCACAGTATCTGGCAGTGGATGTGGCACTGTGATAGGAAGGGGGGTTTTGTGAAGGTTTTCGATTGGGGTATCAGGGACCTAGGGGGTCGTAGATGGGCTGAAATTTGTGGTCAACAAAGGAGCTACCAGAGATAGTGAAAGAAATATTGTGCAAAGAAGTGAAGGAGGAAAGGATTGTGGGCCCCTTTTTTGATTTGCCTATGTTGGACCTCATAATTTCTCCATTTTGGGTAGTGCCTAAGAAGCAGGAAGAGGAGTACAGGCTGATACACCACTTGTCATGGCAGGAGGGGACTTCGGTCAATGACTGCATAGCTTCAGAAGACACTAGAGTGGCATATGCATCAGTGGATGATGCGGTGGCGATGGTACGGCAGTGCGGGCAGGGGGGCTTGTTTGGCGAAATGCAACATCCAATCTGGGTTTTGTTTACTACCTATTCACCCAGGGGATTTTTCCTTGTTGGGGAAGCAGATTGATGGGGCTACTTACGTTGACAGGGCACTGCCTATGGGTTACGCCATTTCGTGTGCACTTTTTGAGGCATTCAGCTCTTTCTTGCAATGGGTCTTTGTGAAGGGAAGCTTGCATGCAGGGTTTATGCACCACCTGGACGACTTCTTGTTTGTCGGCAAGACGGGTACAGGTGAGTGTGGTAGGGCGCTGTGTCAGTTTGAGGCAATGGTGCGGAATTTGGGGTGCTCTTGGCTCCTGAGAAGACGGAGGGTCCTAATACCACATTTCTGGAAATTGAACTAGATACAGTTCACATGATTGCATGCCTGCCCAGATGGAAGGTCGTGGAGTTTCAGGGATGCTTGGAGAAATTGATGGGTGAGAGACAATGGGAGCCCCGGAAGACGAAAAGTTGTTGTGTTTCTTGACCTTTGCTTGCAGAGTGGTAAGGGGGTAGGATGCTTTGCAGGCAGCTTGGCCTGGCCCGGCTCTTTCTGGGCAAAGTTGCCGCAAAACAGGATTCAGATGTCTATGGGGGTGAGAGCGGATTTGGGTGTTTGGTACTTTTTTCTTGAAGATTTCAATGGAACTTCTATGTGGTTTCAGAAAGAGAAGATAGTGTGGCAGCTTCAGATTTTCTCTGATGCAGCTGGGGCACATGGCTTTGGCTTGTTTTGGTACAGCAGGCGGTGTGTGGAGCCGTGGCCTCAGTCTTGGTTACAGCAGGGATGGAGCATTGCATTTTTGGAGTTTGTTTCCCCTCCTGGTGGCGTTGATGGTGTAGGGGAATGAGTTGCAGAACAGGACTGTAATGTTTCATGTGGACAATATGATGGTAGTGGAGTTGATGAATAGGCAGAGGGCGCGCAACCTGAGAGTTCTGCGGCTGCTGAGGCACTTTATGCTGTTGTGCATGTGCAGGAATATTGTTTTTAGGGCGACTCACGTGCCGGGTGTGAACAATGTTATAGCTGACTCATTATCTCATTCACAGTGGCATAGTTTTCACAAGATGGCTCCAGGAGCAGAGGAAGTCAAGATGTTGGTCCCTGTAGAAGTTTGGGAGTGGGGGGACTTGAGAGTTCTTAGGCTGGTGGAGAAGTCTTTAGCCCACACTACTTGAAGGAGCTATCAGCTGGCATGGATGGATTTTATGACATTCCAGGAGACAGTGAGGCATGCGTCATTGATGGACAGGAATGACAGGGAAGGATCTGTTGTGCTGCATGTGTTGGGTTTGATGGCTAAAGAGTGGTCTCCGGCAATGATAGCAGGCAATCTGGCTGGTGTGTCCTTTAATGGAGAGCTGTGGTGGGGCTGTGACCCTGCAAGGAGATGAGATGTCGGGGAGGATTCTGAAAGGTTGAGTAGGGAAAGACCGGGTTCAGGGCTGGGGCTGAGGGAAGCAGTGACATTTGAGCTGTTAGTGGATCTGTTGGTCTGTTTGGAAGGGTGTTGTTATGACAAGTTTAAAGTTGGAGTTTTCTGATTGTGTATGATTCAGATGTTTTTGGGGCTTTCAGAGTGTCAGAGGTTTTGGGTCTGGGGTGTGCAGAGGGCCTCAGGAGCGATGAAGTGCATTTGGAGGTTAGACATGTTGGCACATGGTTGTGAAGGTCTAAGATGGATCAGGTGGGGAGAGGAAAATGGATTTGGATGAATGAAGGTGGGTGTGAGTTGGCATGATCTGTGAAAGAATGGCGGGCTTTTCTCGCAATGCTGGATGCAGGCATCAAAATGGTACTAAGGTCACAGCTGTTGGCTGTGCTGCGCCTGGCTGTGGCAGCAGCAGTCCGGGACCCTGCTGGGTTCGGGACTCATTCCTTTAGGATCCGGGCTGTGACATCGACGGCGCGCCTTTGCTGGGGACCATCGAGGATCCTCAAAATTTTTAAATGGAAGTCGAGATGAAATGAGCATTACATGCAGAAGTAACAGGGTGAATGGGAAAGGGGGAGAGGGAAGGAAAGGGGCGTGTTGTGTAAATGAGGTTAGTTCTTCTTTTCCCTAGCATGTGTGAGAGGCCCATTAAGAAGCAAAGCTGTGACATGGCTAGTGGGACACTCCTTGTGCACTGGGTGGCAAAGTATGCTGTGCAACAGAACTATAGACATAACTTGGGACTGCCAAGCAGACAGCATGAGGTGTTATGGTGGGGGGAAAAGAGGTATGAGATGGGGAAGCTTGCTGCCTTTTCTGGCACCATTGGTCCCAAGGAGAGGTTGTCCGGACATGTTACTGGTTCATCTGAGGGAGAATGATTTGGTGCTATTGTCAGGACTGTCACTACTGCAACACATGCAGCGGGATCTGGAGATACTGCCTAAGAAATTGCATGGGACCTGTCTAGTATGGACGGAATTTCTGAATCACAGGCATTGGAGGGGTGCAGTTCAACACACTGTGATTAATAAGGCTCATAAGAAGGTTAATAGGGCGATGAGTGTCTTTTGTGCAGGCCTTGGAGTGAAAGTGGTGGCTCATCGTAAAATACGAGAAGAGGTATAGTCGCTTTTTCAGGATGATGGGGTCCACCTTTCAGATTTGGGCTAAAGTTACTACATGATGGAACTTAGAGAAGTGATGGCAAGGTTGTGGAACAAAAAAGTATGGTGTGGGAAGAGCCAGTGGGCACAGTGGTGTTGCAGTTGTGACGGCATATAATGGTGGACAGAAAAAAAACCTTTGAGGGTTTTTTGGGTGGCGATGCATCAGTGGTGGAGAGTTAGATGTGGGTTGATCCACCCCTCTGGGGGAGAAAGAAGTGCAGGTGAAAGGAGATCTGGGGGTAGATTGGATGGAACAGGTGAATAAAATAGTGTTTGGAGGATATTTGGGAAGGTAGAGAGGAAGACGCTGGCGATGGGAGGAAGTGATGGAGATGAATGGCAATAGAATGCCTGAGGCATTATGTGGTGAGAAGGGGAAAGAGAGGATAACAAAAAGACACAGCTGTAATGTTAATTAGTTCAAGTGGTTATTGTTGTTATATGTTACTTGTTTATGGCAATTTTGTCCTAATAAGTGGCCTTTTGAACAATCATGGAGTCATGATGCTTTCCCACGATGAACAGGAGTGAATGAGACACTCTGATGACCACTAGCTTTTCCACAGGCCTCAGGCATGTTTAATTCACAATCTCACAGTTTCAGAATTGAAACTATTTCAATATTATTTACAAAAAATTATAATTGTTACACATTTATCTTAATCAGCTAACAACCATTGACAAAGTCAATAGTTGTAACTGGTTTTAGGTGTATAACAGTTGTTTTATTATATATCTGGAGGCAATAACAGAAAAGTTAGACAGAGACCCTTATTTTGTCAGTTGAGGTCACTTGCTACTTAAAAGTCATTGGAAACTTTTATGCCCCATCTCTTTCAAATGTCACCAGCTGCCACTGTGCAGCCCTCCGGGGGTACATGTAGAAAACATTAGGATTTTTTTAGTGATTATAAATTGAAAATGATTAAAAACTCTAGCTAACTTTCAGAGTTACAGAGTATAGCAAAGACAGAGCAACAGTACATATCCAGAAAGAATAGTTGCAGTCTTATAGAGTTGTTTCATAATTCTCAGTCACCAGCTCATTTTTGGATGTTGGCCTCGGAGACACTGACACCGACATTTAGTTTAAATATGCAAAACCAGTCACTTATCATTGGTTGCTAACCCTCAACTGTGTACCTTTCGACCCACAGGCCAGGTCAATCCATTATTGTAACTTTCATTTCTTGGGGGATACTAGCTCTTCTTCCTGATTTTAAAAGAGGTAAGCTCTGTAGCGTCCCAACATGTGTCTAGAGCTAAAACGTACTGGCTTAAGCTCCCAGGAAGAATTTTGTTGCTCACTGCAGTATGTGATGTTGCACAGCCAATCTTTAAATATAGGGAGGTGGGGAAGGATGTGACCCCAGTGGATCATCAGTGCTCTTTTAGCCAATAGCAGCTCTATAGGTGAGAATCTCTGAATCTTCGAACTCTCATTGGGCGATATTTGACGTATCCTACTAAGGCGTTGAGCAGTGACTTTGTCTGCCATTGTAGACAAAATGCTTGTTACCTCCAATCAGAATTCTGCCGTGCTCAGACAGTACCCGGCTAAGTGAAGGAACACTGCACTCTGTCACAATTCTTGAGTAGTAAGAGTCTACTTTTAGGTTTAACTAAGGAGGGGATTCAGGAGGGCTGTGCATTCCATGTAGGATTTTTATTTGTATTCATCTAAGTCTGTAGTTGGGTGAGAATCCCTAGGACTGGGTGCATCAGGTCTACCATTTTGGCAGACTGAGATCCTCATTCCATCTGGCTCTAGCTTTGAGGGTAGTAATTGGCTCTGCTCTTTTTGTTGCATAGTACAAAAGGGACCCTAATCTCTTTGGAGCAGGAGAGTTCAGCAACATTGTTAAAATGGTGCATGATGCTGGGGGCAGGAGTAGTGCATTATTTATAGGTTTCCATGTTTCCCTGATCTTAAAATATAGCAATGCAGCCAAAGGAGTGAGTTTCCACCACCTGGATTTTAACTAGGAGAAGAAAATTATTCTCTTGGTACAAATCTCCTTGAGTTCTTACTTTAAAAACTCTAGTTGTCGGCATACACTACAGTCTGGTGTGAGAAATAGCTTGGGATTGCTTGCAAGGGGGATTCCCAGTGGATATATCTGGTCTAGTTGGGCCCTGGAGTGCAGCTTGTCATAGGCCTTAGCCACACGCTTTACTGTGTCTACCTCAGCTGTGGTTTAGCATAAAAGCTGAGATAACATAGTGGGAAATCAGGTGGAATGACCACTTCTTGCATGACCAGAGGATTATTTTCCCTCTTTAAGTGTGTCTGTTTATTAGCCCATACAATTTAACCATGCTTGATTTAATCATGTGAAGTAATTTTCGAGTTCAGGGCAAAGGTATGTTGTTGGATAAATGCAGGGATTTATGGAGAGCAATCATTTTAACTAGCGCTATCTTACCTACTAATGACATGTGCTTACTAATCCAAGGGTTTACCTAATCTCCTAAATGTAAGATTACTAGTCCATATGTCATTTGCCAACCGGTCTTAGTGTCATCACTAATCCATTTTCCTAAGTGTTTCACTGATTGAGTGGACCATTTTAAGGTGTATTCTAGGGTGCATGTCTGGAGTTTAACGGAAAATGACGGATGTGGTCCCACCTATAGAAACATCTTTAATGCAGCAAAATCTATGGAATTTGCTAATCATGTGTGAAATATTAGTAGCGGGTCGCAGACAAAGAGTATGACATCATTCGTATATAGATAGGCAATGAGGCATCTGACTGTAAAACTGAGGCTCTTCTCTTAGTGGTGCTGCCTGAGTCTCGTGGCTAGGGTCTCTATAGGTGTCGTAAACAGAATCAGGGATAGGCGAACCCTGCCTAGTCCCACTGGATATGTGTATAGGAGCATATGTCATTCTATTTTTGCTTAATGCGTGTTGCCAGCTTTATTCAGTCTATAATTCTACTGCTAAATTCAATGAGCTTGAGTGTTAAGAAGAGGTGTTTCCACCCTAAAAGTACAAATGCTCGTGTGCATTCAGAATTACTGTCACAGCATTAATGTGCATCTCCAGTTGATGTAGCGGGGAAATATGGTAAGGAGGGTATGGGAGATGGAAAGATGGGTATACAGCTAGATTGGTCAATTCAGATCAAATCCGAAACTAAAGGTAGGATTCCATTTGGTAAGATTTTTGCTAAGATTTTATTGTCAGTACTGACCTGCTCTAGCAGGAGGTATGATTCCAATAGCTCACAATGTTACCTGGTTTAAGGATAGTTATCAGCAGTGCCACTGTAGTGAAGGCGAGAGGACAGCAGTCTCTGCCCTCTCTCCTTCGCTACCACTTCATTCCCCTTCCATCATTAGCAAATGAAGTGGCAGGAGCTTATAAAATGGGGCTGGGAGTCCATCCACCCCAGAAGCTTCTCCTCATGGTATACTGACGCTGACTTGGTGACTGACTCTTCAAATTATTGGCAGTGGGCATCCGCAAATCACACTAATGCTACAGAGTCAAAGAAAGAGTTAATATTATTACTGGAATGGTCAGAATGCAATTGATGGGGACTTGAATAGAGTTTAATGAATTCTTGCTGAATATCCTCTGCACTTTATAGCACTGAATCATCCTAAGAGCAATTTTTATTGATGTATGAGTTGACCCAAGAGTGTAGAGTGAGGCGAGGCAAGGTGTTCCCCAGCCCATCTTCTTTTTCACACAGTCTAGTTGTGGATCCTCTTCAGAGTTAATCTTCCTTTCATCCACTGTAATGTCACTTATACATCTCCCAATATCCTGTAATCTTTCTTCAGTTCTGTGATTTCACTTTCAAGACTAGTAAGCTTCTACCTCAAAGAATCCTGCATTGCTTTACCATGCATGTTCCCTTATTGTCACTGCTTCCCACAACTGGCGCCAGGTCTGCTGACTGATTGGGCATTAAATGAAAATTATTCTAAAGAATATCTCCGTGAGAAGATCTTAGGCAGCAGACTTTGGAATATACGTTCCAGAAAAAACTGGGGCATGGTCTGAGAGGGTTTCTGGTTGACTTGAGAGGTTGATGAGCCTGCATCCTTAGTAACCAGTAATCTAACCTGGACCATTTATTGTGTGCCACTGTGGTAGAAGTGATCTTCTGGGTTCTTGGATGCCAAACAAAATTGATAAGGACATTATCAAATATGATTGTATGCTACGTCCGAGCCGCCATGGAATGCAGATAGCATTTTGTTCCAAGTCTGTCATGATTAGGGTGAAGAATTACATGGAAATCTCTTCCCCTCCCATATAAACACCTGTGTATTGAGCTCCTAACCAGATCTCGTGATGAAAACTAGGACAGGTGATAGCCATTGCCCTTCTAGCTAACGTACCAGGTATAAGTATGTTTCAGCCCTCCTTTTATTCGGTAAGTGACAGAGTGCCTTTTTAATAACTATTGCTACCCCTCTGTGTGAGAAAGTAGCCTCTTTCTTGCCTTGTTAGCCCCACTTTTGGCCTGTTAGTGAGTATATGTCAGGATGTTTTCACTGTCTCACTGGGATCCTGCTAGCCAGGGCCCAGTGCTCATAGTGAAACTCTATGTTGTCAGTATGTTTGTTATGTGTCACTGGGACCCTGCTAGCCAGGACCCCAGTGCTCATAAGTTTGTGGCCTATATGTGTTCCCTTGTGTAATGCCTAACTGTCTCACTGAGGCTCTGCTAACCAGAACCTCAGTGGTTATGCTCTCTCTGCTTTCCAACAGGCTAGTGACTAAAGTTACCAATTCACGTTGGCATACTGGTACACCCATATAATTCCCTAGTATATGGTACTGAGGTACCCAGGGTATTGGGGTTCCAGGGGATCCCTATGGGCTGCAGCATTTCTTTTGCCACCCATAGGGAGCTCTGACAATTCTTACACAGGCCTGCCAGAGCAGCCTGAGTGAAATAACGTCCACGTTATTTCACAGCCATTTACCACTGCACTTAAGTAACTTATAAGTCACCTATATGTCTAACCTTCACCTGGTGAAGGTTGGGTGCAAAGTTACTTAGTGTGTGGGCACCCTGGCACTAGCCAAGGTGCCCTCACATCATTCAGGGCAAATCCCCCGGACTTTGTGAGTGCGGAGACTCCATTACACACGTGCACTATACATAGGTCACTACCTATGTATACCGTCACAATGGTAACTCTGAACATGGCCATGTAACATGTCTAAGATCATGGAATTGTCATCCCAATGCCATTCTGGCATAAGGGGGACAATTCCATGATCCCCCGGGTCTCTGGCACAAAATCCGGGTACTGCCAAACTGCCTTTCTGGGGTCTCCACTGCAGCTGCTGCTGCTGCCAACCCCTCAGGCAGGTTTCTGCCCTCCTGGGGTCCAGGCAGCTCTGGCCCAGGAAGGCAGAACAAAGAACTTCCTCTGAGAGAGGGTGTAACACCCTCTCCCTTTGTAAATAGGTGTGAGGGTTGGGGAGGAGTAGCCTCCCCCAGCCTCTGGAAATGCTTTGATGGGCACAAATGGTGCCCATCTCTGCATAAGCCAGTCTACACCGGTTCAGGGATCCCCCAGCCCTGCTCTGGCGCAAAACTGGACAAAGGAAAGGGGAGTGACCACTCCCCTGACCTGCACCTCCCAGGGGAGGTGCCCAGAGCTCCTCCAGTGTGTCCCAGACCTCTGCCATCTTGGAAACAGAGGTGTTTGTGGCACACTGGACTGCTCTGAGTGGCCAGTGCCAGCAGGTGACGTCAGAGGCTCCTTCTGATAGGCTCTTACCTCTCTTGGTAGCCAATCCTCCTTCCTTGGTAGCCAAACCTCCTTTTCTGGCTATTTAGGGTCTCTGCTTTGGGGAATTCTTCAGATAACGAATGCAAGAGCTCATCAGAGTTCCTCTGCATCTCCCTCTTCACCTTCTGCCAAAGGATCGACCGGTGACTGCTCAGGACGCCTGCAAAACCGCAACAAAGTAGCCAGATGACTACTAGCAACCTTGTATCGCTTCATCCTGCCGGCTTTCTCGACTATTTCCAGGTGGTGCATGCTCTGGGAGTAGCCTGCCTCCTCACTGCACCAGGAGCTCTGAAGAAATCTCCCGTGGGTTGACAGAATCTTCCCCCTGCAACCGCAGGCACTAAAAGACTGCATCACTGGTCCTCTGGGTCTCCTCTCAGCACAACGAGCGTGGTCCCTGGAACTCAGCAACTCTGTCCAAGTCACTCACACAGTCCAGTGACTCTTTAGTCCAATTTTTGTGGAGGTAAGTCCTTGCCTCCCCACGCTAGACTGCATTGCTGGGTACCACGTGATTTGCAGCTGCTCCGGATCCTGTGCACTCTTCCAGGATTTCCTTCATGCACAGCCAAGCCTGGGTCCCCGACACTCCTTCCTGCAGTGCACAACCTTCTGAGTTGTCCTCCGGCATCGTGGGTCTCCGTTTTGTGACTTTGGGTGGACTCTGGTTCACTTTTCTTCTAAGTGCCTGTTCAGGTATGTCTGTGGGTGCTGCCTGCTTCTGTGAGGGCTCCCTATGTTGCTGGGCACCCGCTCTGTCCCCTCTTCTAAGTGGGGTCATCCTGTTCCCTCCTGGGCCACAGCAGCACCCAAAAACCTCTACCGCGACCCTTGCAGCTAGCAAGGCTTCTTTGAGGTCTTTCTGAGTGGGAACACCTCTGCAAGCTTCATTGCGATGTGGGACATCCATCCTCCAAAGGGGAAGTTCCTAGTCCTCTTCTTTCTTGCACAACTCCAAGCTTCTTCCAACAGGTGGCAGCTTCCTTGCACTCTCAGCTGGCATTTCCTGGGCTCCTGCCCACTCTCGACACTGTCGCGACTATTGGTCTTGGTCCCCTTGTCTTACAGGTACTTAGGTCTGGAAATCCACTGTTGTTGCATGGCTGGTGTTTGTTCTTCCTGCAGAATCCCCCTATCATGACTTCTGTGCTCTCTGGGGGTAGTAGGTGCACTTTACACCTACCTTTCAGGGTCTTGGGGTGGGCTATTTTTCTAACCCTCACTGTTTTCTTACAGTCCCAACGACCCTCTACAAGCTCACATAGGTTTGGGGTCCATTCGTGGTTCGCTTTCCACTTTTGGAGTATATGTTTTTTTGTTGCCCCTATACCTATGTGCTCCTATTACAATCTACTGTAACTTTACACTGCTTGCATTACTTTTCTTGCTATTACATGCATAATTTTGGTTTGTGTACATATATCTTGTGTATATATCTTATCCTCATACTGAGGATACTCACTGAGATACTTTTGGCATATTGTAATAAAAATAAAGTACCTTTATTTTTAGTACTTCTGTGTATTGTGATTTGGCAAATGAGATAATGCAGACTTTAGGTTTCTGCGCAGTGCAAGAGGAAAACACTGATTTACATGTAAATCAGGGACAGGGGAAGAAAAGAGTTCCCCTAGCTAGGATCATACACTGGATCTGGTACATGCAAGACAGGGCTAGAGTTGCTGCAACCCTACATGAACAGGTGCCACAAGCCCCTTTTCAGGATGTGGAGAGGGTGCAGGGAGTACCACAGGTAAAAGAGTCACCAATGAAATTGAGTGCACCATTTGAATTCGTGTCCCCTGAGTATAAAAAGCATGTTTGTTTGACTAATGATTCATTGACTGAAATGTTGTTTTCTAGCACAGGAGAAGGAACAGTGTTGTACAATGTGTGTCAGACTTTAAAGCAAGAGCTGCGTGAGATGTGTCATTTTTACACTGATTCTTGGTTCAATGCCAATGGTTTAGCCATTTGGTTTCCCACATGGCTTGTACATAACTGGTTCAATTCCCTTGCAGATGTTAATGAGAAAAATTCAGAGTCTGAAGTGTCCACCCAGAATTCTGACTTAGTGGGGATGGCTAAGTGGGTGCACCAGAAATGTGGATAGCTGGGAGAAAAAGCCACTTACAGGTGGGCAGAGATGAGAGAGATGCACATTCCCCTAGATTTGATAAAAAACTGTGCAGCAAACACAAGAGAAATCTGTCCCACAAGCAGTCACAGAGCAGTTGGGGAGAGGAAAGTTACCAGAACAGATATGGCAAATTGATCAGGTTTTAGGGGGGGTGATTGCTGCAGATTACCAAGGAGAAATTAAAATTATGCTGATAACTAGAAAATAATCTGATTCATTAATACAAATTGGAGACATAATAGCCCAACTTGTCAAATGTGCAGTGAATGGAGGTTTGGTAAAGAAGGAGTCTGCCCCAGTCCTTCTGACAGTGCAAGAAAAGGGAAGCTGTAGTGCAACAGATAAAAACCTCAGTGCTGAGGTGTGGGTTGAAGCCCCAGATGACCCTCCAGAACCTTCAGAAATAATAACAAAGGGCCCCAAAAACGTCCTGCTGATTATAAAACAGGAAAAGGAAGAGGAAGGGCACATTTCAGATGACAAATTTTATTTGCAAGAAAAGTCATACGTTTTTCTTTTGCAGATCCTACCACGTTTGGCCACTGTCCCTGAGTGTGCTGTGTGGTCTCCCTCTGGGTGTTTGCTTGTGGGGTCGGGGAAGGGACCGAACCCCCAACCTGAACCTGACTGAGCAAAGTGCAAGCACCATGGATCCATTTTGCGCAAATGGTGCCTTCAGTTCAAGCTCAACTTGTTTGATTACATTCTTCCACTGGAACTAAGCAACCTTAACAATTAACTGTCTGTGTTTTTTCGTGTGGAACTCTGACTTTCACTTACCTTCCAGCAAACCTTTTAGATGCTACATCAAATTGCTATTTTAGAGACACTATTGTCTCATTCAGAGTATATAAGTTTCAGTCTTTTCTGATGTGAAAGGTTATGAGATCAATATGTTAATATGTTGATCCACTTCCATTGCTTTACACTGATTGCTTTGATCATTCAAATCTGATTTGCTGATAATGTTTTTTTGTGTTGATGTTTTTTGTTTTTGTCTGAAGTAAGAGGTATGTAAAATAAAAATTCATTGGCCATAGGGTGAAATGTGATGCTATTAAATGTGTTTGACCAATGACTTTCTGTTTCACCACTGCGCATATTAGTTGCTTAATGTTCACCAGTAGCACATTATGGGGGTCATTCCGACCCTGGCGGGGGATCGCGGAAGCACCGCCAACAGGCTGGCGGTGCTTCCAGGGCCATTCTGACCGCGGCGGTAAAGCTGCGGTCAGAAAAGGGCAACCGGCGGTTTCCCGCCGGTTTCCCGCCGGTCTACCCCTGGCCCAGGGAATCCGCCATGGTGGCGCTGCTGGCAGCGCCGCCATGGGGATTCCGACCCCCTTCCCGCCAGCCTGTGCAGGAACAGGATGGCGGGAACGGGTGTCGTGGGGCCCCCTAACAGGGCCCCATAAAGACACTGAAAATCGCGACGGGTGCCACTGCACCCGTCGCATCCCTTCAACTCCGCCGGCTCCATTCGGAGCCGGCTTCATTGTTGAAGGGGCTTTCCCGCTGGGCCGGCGGGCGGCCTTCTGGCGGTCGCCCTCCGGCCCAGCGGGAAAGCCGGAATGGCCGCCGCGGTCTTTTGACCGCGGAGCGGTCATTCGGCGGGCACCGCTTGGCGGGCGGCGACCGCCGCCCGCCGCGGTCAGAATGACCGCCTATATGTTTTGTTCAGCTTAGCTGCCTATTGGCTTTGACATGATATTAGACATTACATTTTGTATTCAGTTCCGCTGCCTATTGGCTTTGACATGGCATTAGACATTACATTTTGTATTCAGTTCAGCTGCCTATTGGCTTTGACATGATATTAGACATTATATTTGATATTTAGGTTAGCTGCCTATTGGCTTTGACATGTCATTAGCAGCTTAGCTGCCTATTGGCTTTGACATGATATTAGACATTGCCTTTGATATTTAGGTTAGCTGCCTATTGGCTTTAACGTGGAGTTAGACATTGCATTTGAGACATTGCAGAGATGTCTGTGTTTTTTCCAAGCTGTGTTTTACCACAAGATGGACCAAGCTGTTTTCTTCACACCAGACCTTAGCTGATAAGAGCATGTAGATTTTGTGCTTACCTCGCAATCCAGTCTGAGACCGGAATAGCTCAAGAGAACTGGCCATTCTCCAATGTCCTTCAGGTCTCACAGTGAGTTTGCAATTAAGGATGACTCTGGGCTACAGTGAGATAGATTCGAATCTGCTTGACTTCAGGCTGGAGCTAGACGCAGTTGCCAGTCTCCCGTTTGGGTAGATAATCTCTTTCTCTCAGTTGACCGGAGTCATCAACTTGCAGACCCCAGAAAGATGAAGCTGAAGATAGGCCCTGCCGCCTTGCCCATACAGTGATGAATTTGACTTTTATGCTTTGGTATGCTATAATCATATATATTTGCTGTGTACATTGCAACTGAGAAGTACTGTGATATATTTAGCTTTCATTGCTGCGACTACTCTTTTAAACGTATGCTTGAAATCCAATAATTTTGTCTCTCAAGAACTTGTGGGTGGGGAAGAATTAACAACAATAAAGGTCTTCTTTGAACTCAGAAGTGCATTCCAGAGAGGTTCTGTAAGCTCCGATAGGAGATATGTAGAAAAGCAGAACAACAACACAACACACACCACCCCATTCATCTCCCACACCACCCCATGGCACGGCAAAGACACCCCAGGCTCTCTAAGGAGGAGCTCAGGGTCATGGTGGAATTAAATCATCCGGGTAGAGCCACAGTTATTCGGATCACAGGTGCAGCACACGTCCATAGCTAGGAAGATGGAGCTATGGCGCAGAATCGCGGACAGGGTCAATGCAGTGGGACAGCACCCAAGAATAGGGATGACATCAGGAAGAGGTGGAATGACCTACGGGGGAAGGTGCGTTCCATGGTCTCAAGACACCACATCGTGGTACAGAAGACTGGCGGCAGACGCCCTCCTCCTCCTCCACAATTAACAACATTGGAGGAGCAGGTCTTGGCTATTCTGCATCCTGAGGGCCTCGCAGGAGTAGCTGGAGGAATGGACTCTGGTAAGTCAAATCTTTACTATTACATCCCCCACCCTACCTGCATGCCATCACATACCCCCAACCTCGCCCTCAGCCCCATCACTCCTACCCCTCACACAAGTCCCAATATCACAAACCACACATCCCAACACCAAGCCCTGCATGCAACACCAATGCATAGACACCCATCACCAAAGCATGGCCACTGCATATACCCATACACCCCCCTAAACCATCATCACACAAGGTCCTTCACAGGAATGCAAGCACTGGGGTACACGGTCACCCACCCGTTGCACACCATGGCACACACAGATGCAATAATCATGCTTTTACACCCCTGCAGGACCCCTACCCAAAGTCACCAGACAGGAGGGTCCAGATTTGTCCACTCCACCCACAGAATAGGCCCACAGTAATGACAGCAGCTCTGTCCAACTGGATCTAGATGACCAGCCCGGCCCATCTCGGACCTCGGGACAGTCGGTTCCCCTCACACTGGCACAGGCCACTACAGAGCTTGCCCCCTCTGGAAACACCAATGCAGCACCCACGCAGCGGGCCCATACCTCTGTCCCCAGGACACGTCAAGCAGCAGTGTGTCCACCACTACAGGGAACCCAGGCTAACCCACCACCCCAACAACAACAGGGACCTGGGGGCAGTGGTAGTGGGCACACGGTTCAGGGGACAGAGGCCCAGGAACACATGGGAACTGGGAGGGCTGCTGTGCAACAGGGGGAGGACAGTCCCAGGGAAACCACTCTCCACGAGGCCCTCTCCAACATCATGGGAGCCTACCACCATTCCCAGGAGACAATGGCAACAGTACTGGCCAAGTTTCAGGAGACCCAGCAGCTGCAGAAGGAACAGTATTTGGGCTTCATGGAGGAACTCAAATCCATCAATTCCACCCTGGGCACCATTGTAGGGGTGCTGAAGGAACTCGTCAACACCAGGAGGGACACTGTGTCACAACAAGGGGCCCCTGACACTAGCCTGGACGATGAACTGCCCACAACCTCCGCCTGCGCTAGTGGACAGGAGGCACTGCCACAGGACCACCACACCAGCACCCCACCCCATGCAGAGGGAGAACCACCCCGCAAACGGTCCCTGAGATCCAGGACAAAGACAGAGAACGATGCCAAGACCCCTGCCAAGAAATGAGACCACCCTGATTGTCATCCTTTTGTCCCACTCTGTCACCGTGTCCATCCTTAAACTGCCCCAGCTCCACTTCCTATGCCCATTTGGACAATGCACCTGTGAGACTAATAGACTGGACTCTGCCATTACATTCCTCCACCATCACTCCTCACCATTTTACAACCCCCTCTAATATTAAGCACTTAAATAAACACCATTAAAGCACAAAATAATCTGGAGTCTGTCTGTGATTTTCGAAATAGTGTATTAGCAATTCCAGTGGCAAAATGCTCTTTCAAATGTAATGTCAACATACCTATGTCACACAGCTCTAGTCCATGAGGAATCAAAGCAGATGTCACACAGTGGGACCCACATCTGTGAAATCGTAAGGGAAAGTGACAACTCAGTGACCATACACTGGGTGAAAATGACAGTAGAGAGGTAGTAGATTAAAATCAGATATAGTAGGCAGTGTTGTCTTCTTACCTGTGTCTCACTGGAAGTATTGCAGGATCACTGTGTTCCTGTTGTCGATGTCCTCTTCTTCTGCTTCCTCGTCTTCACTGTCCACAGGCTCCACAGCTGCCACAACACCTCCATCTGGACCATCCTCCTGCAGAAAAGGCACATGTCGTTGCAAAGCCAAGTTGTGAAGCATACAGCAGGCCATGATGATCTGGCACACCTTCTTTGGTGAGTAGAATAGGGAACCACCTGTCATATGTAGGCACCAGAACCTGGCCTTCAGGAGGCCAAAGGTCCGCTCTATAATCCTCCTAGTTTGCCCATGGGCCTCATTGTAGCGTTCCTCTGCCTTTGTCCTGGGATTCCTCACTGGGGTCAGTAGCCATGACAGGTTGGGGTAACCAAAGTCACCTGCAAATGGTGAGGGACAACTGTTAGACACACACTGACTCATAGGGACATCCACAGACCCAGACAATTATTCCCACTGATTTGGGTCAAGGTGCTCACCTAATAGCCATACACAGTGCCTCTGGAGTTGCCCCTTCACATAAGGGATGCTGATATTCCGCAGGATGTAAGCGTCATGCACCGAGCCAGGGTATTTAGCATTAACATAGGAGATGTACTGGTCTGCCAAACACACCATCTGCACATTCATCGAATGGTAACTTCCGGTTTCTGTACACCTGTTCACTCCTGCGTGGGGGGACCAATGCCACATGTGTACCATCAATGGCACCTATGATTTGGGGGATATGTCCCAGGGCATAGAAGTCACCTTTCACTGTATACAAATCCTCCACCTGAGGGAAAACGATGTAGCTCCGCAGTGTTTCAGCAGGGCAGACAACACTCTGGACAACATGTTGGAAAACATAGGCTGGGACATCCCTGATGCTATGGCCACTGTTGTTTGAATTGACCCACTTGCTACGAAATGAAGTACTGACAGCACCTGCACTTGAGGGGGGATTCCTGTGGGATGGCGGATAGCTGACATCAGGTCTGGCTCCAACTTGGCACACAGTTCCTGGATTGTGGAACGATCAAGCCTGTAGGTGATAATCACATGTCTTTCCTCCATTGTCGATAGGTCCACCAGTGGTGTGTACACTGAAGGATGCCGCCATCTCTTCACATGCCCCAGCGGACGGTGCCTATGGAGGAGAACAGCAAGCAGAGAGTCAACCAACTCTGAGGTACGTAAACACAGCTTACTCTGAAAATATTCATAAATCGAAATTTGCCTGTATGGGTGGTTAGGCAAGGCCTAGGTATGTGTGACGCAGTGAAAAATAAAGCCATGTGGGCCCCTGAAATGGCGGCTGCCTGACCTGTAAGGTGGGACAAGGGGATATGAGGTGACTGCGCTAGCGTTGTACACCGTTGCGGTAGGCGGTCGAAGAACGTGGCACAATTCTGCATTGGCTAACATTGGACCCTATGGGTCCCAGGAGCCAATGACGATGTACGCCGACGGTGATGGTACGCACCGCCGCGGACAAGACCGACATTTTCTATCTGTTCAATCACTCGATACCTGATCTTCAACAGGAGAGGACCTACACTGCACGTGCTGCTGTGACCTCAGTCTGGAAGAGACAATGGCTCGTGTGTCTGGGGAAAGGGCCCCTGCTTTCAGCACGGAGGAGTTGGAGAAAATTGTGGATGGGGTCCTCCCCCAGTACACGCTACTCTACGGTCCTCCAGACAAACAGGGAAGTACACTGTAAGCATGCTGTATGGGCAATGCCTGTGTGGTGGGGTGGATGAAAGATAGGGGGGTGAGAATGAGGCATGCATGAAACGACGGTGAGTGCATGTGCGTCATGGCAAGGGTAGGAATGCAGGCCAATGACTGTGATGGTGCAGTTTGTAATTACTTCTCTTTTCTCCTGTACAATTCCTGTAGGTCAGCGCCCACCAGAAGAAGGACATCTGGCGTGCCATCGCCAAGGAAGTCCGGACCCTGGGGGTCTACCACAGACGGAGCACCCACTGCCGGAAAAGATGGGAGGACATTCGCCGCTGGAGCAATAAGACGGCGGAGGCCCAGCTGGGGATGGCCTCCCAACGTGGGAGGGGTGCCCGTCGCACCATGACCCCCCTGATGTTCAGGATCCTGGCGGTGGCGTATCCGGACTTGGATGGGTGCTTGAGGGCATCACAGCAGCCACAAGGGGGTACACTCTCATTCTGCTGATTCAGCGTGCATTTTAGGTGTCTGGGTGGGGAAGTGGGCTGTGGGTTCCCCTAGGCCAGGGCGGGTTTGCTAGTTAAGCTCCCTTCTTCAGGCAGGCCCTGTGCACCTCACCTGTGTACAACTACACCTAGTCAGGCTCCTGTGACATCCATGTGTGCAGAAATCGGCCATAGCCTTGTAAGCCATGTCCCAGGGATTGAATAGAGGACCCCAAGTGCATGGCGTAGTGCAGGGGGCTTCTGTGTCTGTCGTGTCCGTCAACGGTAGTGGTATTGCATGCACTGAACACGTCTTTCTTCTGTCTTCCCCCCCCCCTTTTTGTGGTCTCCCTGTACTTGTGTGCATTAGTATCATCAGCCTGAGGAGCAATGGCACTGGAGTAGGAGGGAGCTGCATCCCACATGGCCCTGGAGGGCGAGACTACAGACTCCGGATTCACCAGTGGGACGGAGGGCGAGGGGAGCTCCACGGTGGGGACAGGGGCTGACACCAACGACACGGACTCCTCCTCTGATGGGAGCTCCCTTGCGGTGGTGGCCCCATCTGTGCCCCCTGCATCTACAGGTACAGCTGCCACCCCCCCCACCAGCACCGCCCTCCAAGCAGCCCCTCAGCCTTTGCCCCATGCCGGCTCACCCAGGAGGGTGGGCATTACCTTCGTCCCAGGAACCTCAGCCCCTTCCCCTGTCACTCCTGCTGCCCTCAGTGAGGAGGCCATTGACCTCCTCAGATCCCTCGCTGTTGGGCAATCTACCATTTTGAATGCCATCCAGGGTGTAGAGAGGCAGTTGCAACAAACCAATGCATTCCTGGAGGGCATTCACTCTGGTCAGGCATCCCTTCAGCGAGCTTTTCAGACTCTGGCCTCAGCACTGATGGCAGCCATTGTCCCTGTCTCTAGCCTCCCCCCTCCAACTTCCTCGACCCAGACCCACACCCCTGTACCTCAGCCTATCCCAAGCGCACCATAAGACCAGCATGCACACTCCTCAACACACAAGGGAAGCTCTGGCAAACATTAGCACCACACATCAAACAGGCACTCACGCAAGCATCACACACATGCAGACACACCAACATCCACTGCCTCCACTATGTCCCCTCCCTCCCTGTCTCGTCTCCACTCACACCTGCATGCACTACATCCTCAACCACTACGTCCACAGTAAAACCGGCAAGTCTGGGAAGATCAGCACGGCGGACAAGACCGCCACCAGCCACACTGCACCGGAGGCGACCGCCAGCAGCCACACTGCCCAGGAAGCGACCGCCAGCGCCAGCACCAGCCCCGCTGCCACAGACAGGACCGCCAGCAGCTGAACCGCTGCACAGGACACCGCCGCCAGCAGCCCCGCAGGCCAGGACAAGACCACCAGCAGCTGAACCGCTGCCCAGGACACCGCCGCCAGCAGCCCTGCAGGCCAGTCAGCGCAAATGATTCCGACGTTGCTGAGTCCACCACGGGCAGGATGAAGCACTCTGGGCACAAGGCCCCCTCCAAAACCAGTGGAGAGATACATCCACTACCTCTGTCCTTGGGAGGATGAAGCACTCTGGGCACAAGGCCCCCTCCAGAACCAGTGGAGAGATACATCCACTACCTCTGTCCTTGGCAAGATGAAGCACCCGGGGCACAAGGCCCCCTCCAGAAACCAGTGGTGACTGGTATCCACTTGAGAGACTGTGGCTTTGCACTCCCCAGGATTGAACAGTGGACAACCCACCCACTGTAGAGACTGTGGCTTTGCACTCCCCAGGATTGAACAGTGGGCAAACCACCCACTGTTATCCACTTGAGAGACTGTGGCTTTGCACTCCCCAGGAAAAAGCAGTGTGCAAACCACCCACTTTAAAGACTTGAGAGACTGTGGCTTTGCACTCCCCAGGATTGAACAGTGGGCAAATCACCCACTGTAGAGACTTGAGAGACTGTGGCTTTGCACTCCCCAGGATAAAGCAGTGGGCAAACCACCCACTGTAAAGACTTGAGTGACTGTGGCTTTGCACTCTCCAGGATTGAACAGTGGGCAAACCACCCACTGTAGAGACTTGAGAGACTGTGGCTTTGCACTCCTCAGGATAAAGCAGTGGGAAAACCACCCACTGTAAAGACTTGAGAGACTGTGGCTTTGCACTCCCCAGGATTGAACAGTGGGCAAACCACCCATTGTAGAGATTTGAGAGACTGTGGCTTTGCGCTCCCCAGGATTGAACAGTGGGCATGGAGCCCCCTCATGGATCTGGCGTTGTGCACTCTGCCCCTGCAGTGTTCTCTCCGTTTCGATCGGGTATTGAGTGTGGGCCTCACCCATGCCTTTTGGGCCCAGTGATCCACGGACTATGATGGTGGAATCCCTTGGACTTGTGTTCTTGGTGTATATAATTGTATATAGTACAAATGTATGTATTTGTAAATATTTTTGATGTATGTAATTGAATATATCACAATTATTCGACTCATTTCCTTTTGTCCTTGCATTCTTCCAGGGGGTTAGGGGGGTGTAACTGTTATGTATCAATGTGTATTAGCGTGTGTGTTGTAGTGGGTGAGGGTGGGGGTGGGGATGGGGGTGTTGCATGTGTGTGTCACTGTTTTTTCCCTCCCCTGTGTCATAGGTGCAGCACTCACTATTGTCTTCGCCGCCGGCGTTCGTGCTCCTGGTAGAGGAGCAGGAAGATAAAGGCTAGCAGAATCTAGAGCTCGGGTTCCATGGCGTCCTGATTCCTCGTGGGTTGTGTAGAGGTGAGCGTTTTCCCTTTCAAGTCCTGTTTCCGCCGTGTTTTTGTTCGCGGTGAATCCGCCCTGGAAAAGGTGCCGGATTGGTGGTTGTAATAGTGTGGGCGGTGCATTGTGTTCCGCCTGTCTGTTGGCGGTTACCGCTGCGGTGTTTGTTTGTACCGCTGTGGTGGTCAGAGTGTTAAAGTGGCTGTCTATGTTGGCGGTTACCGCCACGGTCGTAATTCCATTTATTTTACTGCCGGCCTTTTGGCGGTTTTAGCGCCGCTTTAACACTGACCGCCAGGGTTGTAATGACCCCCTTAGTCTGGGCACTGTGTGATTCAGGAGTAGGGCTGTACGACATTTACATAATTTGTTTTCACGCAATTAAGCAAAACTTGAGGAAAATTAGCTCGAAAATATGTCCTTGTTGTTTTTGACAAGAAGACACATTTACATTGATAAATAGTGCCAAATACAAGACTGGCAAAAACAACAGTTGCTCACATTCTGTCCACTCACATTGTTCCTGTGCTACCATGTTATTATATTGCAGGAAGCATGAGGTAATTCAATAACGTTGACTAATGGTGTAACTTTAGCAAATTTCACATAAGAAGCATAATGTTACATTCCCGCAATTACACAAATTATGCTGTGTAAACTTCACCCAGACCAATTCATGAGGTGGGTTTCCTGAAAGAGATTTATATCCGCATTTGACCTGTTTTGGTCGTCACGGACCTCAGGATCTTATGGGGATCATTCATGCTATGACTATTACATGTTATCAGTTTAAAAGAGTGGATAATGATCCAAAGGAGTTAGGCACATAGAATGGGTGAGATGTGCTTGATTTGAAAGAAAAGGAAAATAAGAAAAAAACCAAAGTGCCAGATGGGATAGAACATTGAGACAAAAATGGATCAGATTACAAGGACAGCAGCAACAGAGGGGTGAGAGGTCATGGGGTTGAAGACTTAGGTCTTGCCCTTCTGTAATTATTTCTACAGAGTATACAGTGTTAACCTGTTCATTTGTCAGTGGCATCACAAGTCTGACAGATGCAGATGATGGCCAGCCAGAGTCAAGACATACAGGATCGTAGAGATCAAGCATTTACCACCTACATATAAACGAAGAAATTCAAGATATCTAATGTAGTACAGCATAAGGTATGGAGCGCTAGTGTCTATCTGTTTATTGGTGTTACCTTCAAACAGCGAAGTGCTTGCACGTGAGGGACATTTTAGTGTCAATGTCACAAGGGTGACTCAAGGCAGCTTTCCCACCGTCATCCCCATGACCAGGTGAAGCACAGATGTTCCTGAGCAAGAATTTTGCAGACTGTTTGTTTGTAATTATGTGTGGTCTTCAATTCATAGTGAAGTGCAGTTTAGCTGGATACAGTGGGACATACTGCACCCGTGCCTGTTGTAGGATTTGTTTTATAGAGATGAACCCTGGTCTTGCTGTCTGCACCACCAGAGTAAAATCAATTTAGATAGAGATGTTGACGCCTTTAATTTCAAAACCTCTGCAGCAGTCTCTGAACTTTATTAGTCTGGAGATGATGGACATGGCCAAAGCTCCAAGCAGGGTTCGGGAACCGAGGGATCTGCGTGCATGGCCCACCAAAATTATGGCAGTGAATGCAGATTTTTCAGATAGTTTTCTCAGGAGCTATTCAATATACTCTTCCACTCTGCCTTTTGCATTGGATTCTGGGATACCAATGATTCTCCTCCAAATCTTCCTTTTTAGCATTTATCACTTCCCTAACCTGTTCTTCTCATAGAAACATTTCCCTACAGCCATTAGCACAATCCTCAGAATCTGTGTTGCTCCAGGTACTCTAAGAGATTTCCATTTTTATCAAAGTTGTCTTCATCCTGTTATTTCTACCCGTAAGTCGCGGCTTTACAGAGGGCCCCACAGCCCCCGCAGTGAGGGGGGCCCCAGGCTTATCCGTTCTGAAGGAGACCCACTACTGCAGTCAGTGTGATGTGTTCCTTCAGCATATCTTGCAGGGGGCCTGTCATGTTTTGTTACGCCACTGTCTGGAAGGTTGTCAATCTTTGAATCAATTTTGGTGAGGCTTGGCAACTCCATACTGTCTTGTGGCGAGCTGATGGTTTTCAGGAAGATGCCCCTGTGCTCTCACTGAATGCCAGAGTAGCATTCAACACAGTCAAATGGCCATTCATGTGTTAATTGTTAGCCAGGATGGGTTTTGACCTGCGCTAGTTGATGTGGGTAAAGCTCCTATACACTTATCCCTTGGCACAAGTAACAGTTAACGGAGGACTATATGGATATTCCGGCTCCAAAGGGGTACCAAACAGGGCTGCCTGCTCTCACCGTTATCTTATCTTGGAGCCTTCACTGACCTGGAAAAGGCAGGACCCCTTGGTCCAAGGAGTGCAATGGACTAACCCCATGGGAAGACAATATTATCTCTACACCAATTACTTCTTGCTTGCTATGTCATGGACCCAGTCTTAATATTCAATAGAATCATGCACAGCTTCAACCAGTTTAGTTAGTACTCCAGTTACACTATCAACTGGAAACAATCCCTGACCTATGTTCTCAATGGACAGACACCATGACTGCCCTGCAAATGTCAGGCAAGAATAGTAATAGTTGGGTTCCAGCTTCTGGGGATATACATCACTACTTACCCCAAATTGTTTACCATAAATTGTTGCCAGCGCTGGCACATCTGAGACTCTATGTCCAACACTGGAGAGCCCTGCCCCTACTATTACTGAGTAGGGCAACATTCTATGGAATGATGGCTCTGTTTTGTTTTCTTTACGCTATACAAAACACACCCTACCTAGTCCCTATATCTTATATCTTTAAATCATGCAACTTGAGGGGCATCTATGGGGGGGATTGACACAAACACTCTTTAGAGGTCATACAGCAGTCACACTCAGGCCCATATTTATACTTTTTTAGCTCCGAATTTGCGTCGCTTTTTGACGCAAAATAGGTGCAAGCTTACAAAATACAATTGTATTTTGGAAGTTTGCGCTGCTTTTGCGTAAAAAAATGACGCAAATGCAGCGCTAAAAAAGTATAAATATGGGCCTCAGACTCTGGCACACAGCACTACATGCACTTGGCTGGCAAGACAAGATTGCACAGACCACTCCTCTATGGGATGCAGTGCAGCTAGGCACGCTGGCCCACAAACTGGATTCAATAAATGGGACCTCACTGGCCTGTCTAGGGTGGGGGTCCGTTTGGCTTGAGGGGGGAGTTATTCCTTTTTCTACAACACGAGTGTCAACGAGGTCCCACTGAAACATACTGCTATTGGAAACCACACCATGCACTGCAGACGGCTTTGTCAAAGGAAGCAGTGCTCCCCAAGTGCTCGCCACTAGAAGACCAATCGCTAGAAGACTTTATGCCCCCCAAGGCAACCTCCATTAGTTATTAGCCAATATTTAATAACTCACCAGATATCTTAAAACATCTGCAAAAACAGTGAGAGTGGGATCTTGAGGTTCTCAAAGATGACAAGTGGTCTGAGGCTCTGGTTTCCCAAAAGGAGGTTGCCATAAGGTCAAAGATTTACTTGGAGCAGTTAAAGTAGAGCATAGGTCCTAATATGCATGCACTACAGTGGCTGGAACAGGCAACATAACTAAAGCACAATGTCACAGGCAATGCAGCCAAAGAGGTACATTCTTTAATATCATATGGAGCTGCCCCAAAATACAGCACTATTAGGAAGAGGTGGACGCCTGTAGGAATCTCTGTGGGAGTAAAATGAGTGTTTCTGCAAAATTGTGCCTTATGAATGTTTGGAAAGCAACAGATCTCACTTGCATGGAGCCGATCTGGATGACACTGGGGCTGGGAATGAATTATGGAGATTGAGACAGGCACCATGACTGGGAGAATGGAAACAGGACATGGACTGATGGATGCTGACTGATAAAGTGGTATATGAGGGACAGGGTTGTCCTCAAAAGTGGACAACAATATGGGGAAAACTGAATGACTGTAGAGGTTAACCCTGCACCTTCCTCATTGGTGGTGGTCCAGACGCATTGCTTGGCGCTCATTCTGAATCAAATGTGCCTCTGGCAATGTGATGGGGGAGGGCGGAGGGAAAATAGAGACTGCTAGTGGCTGAGATTAAAACTATTTTAACTGTCTGTGTCACTGTGCAACAGTAGGTTGTTAATCTGTTTCTTAATTTTCCAGACTATTTCCTCAAAAAAAGATTTATAAAAAACTATTTTGGTCAGGCTTTGTTTCATTTCAGTCTGAAGATTCCTTAGGTCTAGGCCTCGGCCATTTTTCCATTACACCAGCATAATTTTCAGAATGTAGGTAATTTTGTTTTGCGTTAGTAATACTAGATTCCCCAAATCAGACTATAATACCACTTCACATAATTACAGGTCAATCGCAAAATGCACCATTCACAAATTTACCACAAAATTCAAGCGACTGATCATTGCTGTGTTTTTGTTTCATTTCGACCTCATGCCAAAAATTGAAGCAAGGATGCTTTTTGGGCTAAAATATGACAGTTCACATAATTACGCATAATTTTGTTTAAATTTTGCGTAATCATGCAAAAGTAAATCATGCAGATTTTGCACACTTCTAGTTAGGTCCTTTTATGCCAGTGTATCTCTGTCTACCCAAGACTGCCTCTCATCAGATTGTACATCTTGATTTGCAGGTGTTGTGGAGTGCCTATTCTCAAAGACCAGTTTCAGCTGCTTGTAATCCTGTTTTCCTATGTTTGAGTAGCCACTCAGACCTGCCGGGATTAGTCACTTGGTTAATACACAAAAGCCTTCACTTGGGTAATAAGGGGAGTGAGTTGTTTCTGTGCAATGTGAAGGAGGTAGGCCAATGAGACCCATCTGAGGCTGTCAAACAGAATCTAGCAGAGAATACCTCGTAAGAGCAACACCTCAAGGATATCAGCATCAGTGACCTAGTTGTACTTTATGAGGTCCAGCCTCTTCCATCAAGTACGAGCAGCTAGGTCCCACCACACAATACAGACATATCCATGTGGATCTAGTAAAGAAAGGCAGCACCTAGACCTGGTGGTCGATGCAACTCCTCAAACAGTAGATGACGTAGCTGCTATGCACTGGTAGTAGTCAATTCTCTGAGGTAGTGCCCATCTCCCAGATGTTTGCTTGGTCAAGTAAATGGGTTGTGGCCTACGCTCCCCTCCTAACAAGTTGTACCTGCTATGCCTGCATTCAGAGAAAGAGGAGGATGGACCTTCGGGAAAAGGGGCCCCATCCACCACATCGTCACCAGGTCCAGTCTCAGGTTAATGTCATTAGCCCTGTCAGTAAATGGGTTGTTAGTATTTTGGGAGGGTCACACATTAGGACCTTCCATGGAGATCCGGATCATCCTACCACAGACACAACATCTCAGCCCGACACCCTTGTCCAGCACAATCAATGTCTCTCCGCCTGTCTAAATCTGAGGCTGATGGGTCTTGCCAAACCCCCGAACAGTTCCATGCAAAAGGTGGAGCATAAACAGACCTGCACTTCAAGTAGTGAATGCAGCGACAGGGCTACGCAGCATCCTTAGTGCCATGTAGCTTTCAACACCAGGCTAGGGTCGGAGAAACCCAAAAGAACTAGCTCAGTAAACTGGCTGTCCACCACGTCTATTTGGAGTCACCAGCTTCCTCTGGCGTTATCAAATCCTAAGCACTGCCCCCCCAACAAGCATTGTCGCTCAACTCTAGATACCACAGGAGGTGCGTTTCAGCACCAGAATCCCCACAGTGTCCACTTTCTCCTAGTTGGGGTTCCACCTACATCCACGCATGGGCAAATCGATGTGCTCAGCACCCAGCAAATCAGTGGCAAAAACAGAAGCTTACAGTCTAGGAGCTGCTAGGGCCCGGTCGGGCCCTCGTGGCTAAGGCCATCGGCAATAGCACAACCAGGGACTGGACCCTTCTGTAGATTTCCCATTTCAGCATCTATAGGTTAATCAGAGTGATGACATTGATTAGTGGAGGATTTCTTTGTCTGCAGCGACTTACTAAGCTGGGGCCTGTGCTCTGGCACCCCAACCACTCTAAGTAAATGTCTACCCATGCGAGGTAATAAACTGTTTGCATAGTTATACAATTGAGAATCCGGTACATTGAGGTTTGAAGCACGAAAAATAATGCATAGAAACACTTTTTTTTATTACCGCTGAAATACAACAGAAACTCATCTTCAAAAACATACATATAATTTGTACTTTTTTAGCTCAATAGGCATTGGGAAACATGAGAAGCAAACAGTGCATTAAAAATAATTTAGCAAAAAAACGTTGAAAACTGCATACACTTTTTTGGGGGTGGTGTGTGTAGATATCTTTAGGATTTGCAGCAAATTGAATGTTTTTTTTCAGCATGCTGTAATACCGATTTTGATATTTAAGTCATCTTAAAAAATGGGATGTGACACACGGGCTGTAACACTTGTGAAAATAGAAAAGAATGTGATCACAATTGAAGGTATTGGTGTTATCTATCATAAGCATTAATAATAGTTCGCAGGCAGAGGGGTTCAGAGCACTAATTATGCATGGCTGCAGCTACTGGTATAAGAGCTCACGATATAGGTATTTATTTAAAACATCTAATTACAACTCGAATAGTAATTCTATAACCTCACTGTGTTGGCTCGATGAACTAATAATTCCACCACAGGAATCAATGTTTGATATCATGGTCAAATATCTGAAACCCAGTGGGTCGACTCGGACGTTGATCCTTCTATCATGAGTAAAATGAGTATCATTAAGTAACAATAAACAGTTGCTATTCGTTGCAAAAATGCACCACAAGAAGAAGCTGAGCTATACAAATGCAGTCCTGGTTTGTGTATGTAACACCTATTGTCAGTGGAGTAACTGTTTTAATTGAGGATTTCTAATGGTGGATGAAATGTTCTTTTCTGCATAAGAGTTTATAAACCAGAGTGTGCATAAGTAATTTGTAAGTATTTAGAAGGTCTTAAATAAATAAGATGGTCCATATTACCTCAAAGGGTCAGTTACATTTACATATAAAACATATATCTTCAATTTCAATTATTTACAGGGGTTCCCTCCAGTCATAGACTCATTATCCATGTTGGTTAGCATAAAACCTTCTTAGACGGGCTAATGTAGTTGTCATAGATCGTAACGTAACTCCTTAGACTCTCTACTATACCTTACATGAAACAGCACCAAAGCAACACTTCCTAATGGAGCTAATATTCTTACATGAACAATATCATGATGTCCCAGCGGGCTGTTGTACTTTTCATGGAGAGTGCCAACATAGCTGCTGCAAATGCTCACATGTATGCCGGGCTTAGTTTGTAAAATAAAAAAGTGCCAGGGCTCAAGCTAGTTGACAGGGGACCACTGCAGTTTGCTCCACCTACTGTGCATGCAAGTGTTGCCAAATACCAGTAGCAATGACTCCTGCTTATCATTACAGTGATACAAATGTGATATTATGGACTCTGCTAGGCAACCCAAAGCTGTAAGAATGGCCTGAGCACCGTGGTTATCAATATCTTTGTAATCACATATTTAATTGTTTTAAACCACTTTCTGACATTTTGACTAACAGTACCAACATTGGGTGGACTGCCATTCATATGGGCTGGTCGTATGAAATAAATGCTGGTGTCGAGCTCTGGCAAACTCTGGTACAAATTAAGCATTGCATGTACGAGACTTCATCAATAAATCCAGTCCGGGGTGCACATGGCTAGACAGTGCCTACAAATTCCTTTCAAAGATTCCAGCTGGACCGATTACAATTAATTTAAGGGGTGATTAGGCCTCCTTTTTTGGGAATATCCTGAATGGGAGCTATCAGGAGCCTCACACCTAAAATGCAAAAGCAGCAGAGGTGAAACAGAGGCAAGTGCTTAAGAGAGGCATGGTTTTGACTTTGTTTCGAACTTTAATCTGTGATATGCACGCATTGTAATCATGTCAGATGTGTTGGTCTGTCCTAGTATTTACACAAATAATAATTTAAATACCACTATTTTGCTTTGTTTTTTTATAGCACTACTCACCCCAATGCAGAGAGTCAGAGAGCTTCACATCACATGTACACATTATACATTAACATAAAAACATTTAAGTCTGTAAATCAATGTACAGAATGTATTACGTGAGACAACATGGGTTACAAGGTGTATGATTCAGATGTCCATAGCTCACTGTGCTATATTAGAAGGATTTCAAATTTATAAATGGCAAGTAATAAAAGGATCTCTGATTAACCTACTTAAGTATCAACATGAAATAAAAATCTGTCATCTGCATGTTGCATGATGTGCTTTGCAGGAGACACATAAAACAACTGTGCTACTTTGATTCAAAACTGGGAGTAGGTCATGCACAGATCTCTCCAGCAGATGCATTATCCTCCAGGGTTATCTCACCATTATTATTATTTCTTGAGATGTACTTCGGACACAAAGATCTCTCCAGGAGGTGCTTTAACCCCATTTACTGCATTTACTGCATGTGTTTTTTTCTTTAAAGTTTAAAGTTCAGGCACAGATTTTGCATCTGGTTTGTGTCAATTTTTTGGCACAAACTGAATGCAAAAGTTCAGTTGTTAAATCTCATAAGGCGCTCAACTGTAGTTATGAGACACTTGCTAAACATATGTGTGAGATCTTAACACCTGATCTCACACCTTTTGATGTCACTTGCTGTGGTGTCATGGATTTTAATGCCACTTACTGGGATGTCACATTCAGTGATGCCACATGTTATATCATGTGCTGTGATTTCATAACCTATGATGTCACTTGCATCTTTGCATGCAGTGTTGTTGCCCTTTGGGGTAATTGTTTCAACACTTTAGGCAGGACTGTTTTAGTTTTCATAGACAGTACCAACACTTTCCAATCAGGGAAGCCATACCACAGTCATTAGAAGGTACCGGTATGACTGAAATATAATTTAAAGCTCAGCCTAGGCCAGCACTTCTCTACAAGTCTGCTATAACTTCCACGTACAGGACCAGCACTTTTAAGAACAGCTGTGATGCTTATAGCAATAATTTAATTGAACAGTATCAACACTTCCAACTGGATTTCTATACTTTGAAAGAGAAGCAGAAACTAATTTCTGAAAAAAAAAAAAAAAAAGATTCCATTTCTTTCAGAGTGATGAAAAGGCGAGCCCCTTCCCCGTGGCACTTCTTCGTTTTTTGCTTATGGAGCACATTCTTATCACTCTCACTTTTAATTTGGACACATAGCTGTAAGAGGCTTTCATTATATTTGTTTGAAAAAAAGACAATATCCAAAATGGAACTCATGGAGTCTAACTTTCTAAGTTACTATTCTTACCACATTCGACCACACAGATAAGCTCACACTGCTATGAATGTGGCGAGAAGATTGTATTCGAAGGCGGGTGGAAGAGGGGAGCAATATATTTTTATTCTTGATAAAGGCTTTGAGAACTTGACAGACCTCACTTTAATCTGTATCCTCTGTGATAGTATATAGTTAAATATGCGTGCACTAATACAGTTGCTCAAAATAACTAATTTCATGGGGCTGCATTGCCCAAAATAGCATGCACTTTTGTGCAAAGCAAATTCCCTGTATTTTTAGGGTTGTATTGAGTTTTATTTTTTTGCAAAGAAGGTTTTGTGACGTACCCTTTTTTTAATTTATGAAATCTGAAGTTTCCTGGTCTTTTTCCCCAACAAATTTACGACATTGCAATAAAACATCTCCTGGCATGGCGAGATAATTTGATGGCAAGACCTGAGGGTAGCAATATTGCATTCTCCTTTATTGCCACTTCTTCAACAGCAGCCCATTTAAAGAATATGGAACAACAACAAAGTTCCAACTTGATAAAACAATAGAAAACCCAGCCACTTTCCTTCTTTTTTGCTGCCCTTCAAAAGATGAGTACTTGACTGACAGCTAGGAGTGATTGCTTAAATAAGAGGTTTGAAATGTGATTTGGGAATCAGAATTTATTTTAATTTTTGTACATTTGAGTTAATGTGAGAATGTTTGCATATGACTGTTGTTTAAACTTGTAAGTGTAAGTATGGAAAGATAAATAGAATCGTTTTTTTCGGCACAGAAGCAGAAAAGAGTTTATTTAACTTTTGCGAAACATAGACTGTTTACATGTTTGTCATATTATTAGATGTAGATTGTTATCATAGATTCGTTTTTGTTGTGCGGATAACCTTGTGTATATGTTCAGAAAATAGCACCAACTCAAGCAGCATGTTGTCTTCTAATTCCAAAGGTAACTATAATTCCCGCTTCTGCCATGCAGTTTTTTTATCAAACATTTTACTGCAAATATTACATTGATATTATCAATAATGTTATCAAAGATGTCATGAGTTTCATAATTTGTGGGTAATTAGCAGTGCATGGCAAGGGTGCGCGTTATAGTTACATTAGGGCACGAGTTATAGTTAGTTTAGATAACTATAACTGGAGCATTCCTAAGGTTTTGTATATTTAAAATGTGAGCCTAACTATAATGTTCCAGTAACCTTTGGTATTGTTAGTAAATTTCTCTGTTTTCTAATTTTATTTCTTAACTAAAACGTCCCTGTAACCTTTGTTTTTTTCTGTTAATTTCTATTGTGTTTTTAACGTATAGTAATTTTCATTGCTATACGTTAATAGAACCACCGATGCACACGGCCTTCGGCGGTGTGCGGCGGCAGATGGCCACAGAGCCTGGCCTTTGGCTAACTCCCTATAAGCACCCAACCTAACATCGTGCATGTCCTTCACCCATGTGAACCAGAGGTTGCCTGCAAGACCTGGCCTGCAGCCAGACCCAGTGGCCAATCTCCCTAACCACCCATCCACATGCTGCACATTGCCCCTTGGATCTGCGTGGCGGAAGTTGTCCGTGGCCTCTCTGGGTGTGAGAATAGGTGTAAGAGGGTGTATCTGGGGTGAGAGTGGCTGTCAGATTGCTGTCTGGGTGTGAGAGTGAGTAATCAGTTTTAGTTTTAGTGTGTGCATCAGTGTGTGTGGCGATCTCTGAGTGGGTGCATGATGGTGTCAGCGGATCTGTGAGTGAGTGTGTGACAATCTGAGTGGGTGTTTGAGTGGGTGTGTAACTGTCTAAGAGTGTCTGTGAGTGGGTGTGAGAAAGTAGCCTCTTTCTAACCTTGTTACCCCCACTTTTTGCCTGTTTGTGAGTGTATGTCAGGGTGTTTTCACTGTCTCACTGGTATCCTGCTAGCCAGGGCCCAGTGCTCATAGTGAAAACCCTATGTTTTCAGTATGTTTGTTATGTGTCACTGGGACCCTGCTAGTCAGGACCCCAGTGCTCATAAGTTTGTGACCTATAGGTATGTGTTCCCTGTGTGATGCCTAACTGTCTCACTGAGTCTCTGCTAACCAGAACCTCAGTGGTTATGCTCTCCCTTTACAAATTGTCACTAACAGGCTAGTGACCAATTTCACCAATTTACATTGGCATACTGGAACACCCTTATAATTCCCTAGTATATGGTACTGAGGTAACCAGGGTATTGGGGTTCCAGGAGATCACTATGGGCTGCAGCATTTCTTTTGCCACCCATAGGGAGCTCTGACAATTCTTACACAGGCCTGCCACTGCAGCCTGAGTGAAATAACGTCCACGTTATTTCACAGCCATTTACCACTGCACTTAAGTAGCTTATAAGTCACCTATATGTCTAACCTTTACCTGGTAAAGGTTGGGTGCTAAGTTACTTAGTGTGTGGGCACCCTGGCACTAGCCAAGGTGCCCCCACATGTTTCAGGGCCAATTCCCCAGACTTTGTGAGTGCGGGGACACCATTACACGCGTGCACTACATATAGGTCACTACCTATGTGTAGCTTCACAATGGTAACTCCGAATATGGCCATGTAACATGTCTAAGATCATGGAATTGCCCCCTCTATGCCATCCTCGCATTGTTGGCACAATCCCATGATCCCACGGGTCTGTGGCACAGACCCGGGTACTGCCAAACTGCCTTTTCAGGGCTTTCACTGCAGCTGCTGCTGCTGCCAACCCCTCAGACAGGTTTCTGCCCTCCTGGGGTCCAGCCAGGCTTGGCCCAGGATGGCAGAACAAAGGACTTCCTCAGAGAGAGGGTGTTACACCCTCTCCCTTTGGAAAAAGGTGTTAAGGCAGGGGAGGAGTAGCCTCCCCCAGCCTCTGGAAATGCTTTCATGGGCACAGACGGTGCCCATTTCTGCATAAGCCAGTCTACACCGGTTCAGGGACCCCTCAGCCCTGCTCTGGCGCGAAACTGGACAAAGGAAAGGGGAGTGACCACTCCTCTGACCTGCACCTCCCCTGGGAGGTGCCCAGATCTCCTCCAGTGTGCTCCAGACCTCTGCCATCTTGGAAACAGAGGTGCTGCTGGCACACTGGACTGCCCTGAGTGGCCAGGGCCAGCAGGTGACGTCAGAGACTCCTTCTGATAGGCTCCTTCAGGTGTTGCTAGCCTATCTTCTCTCCTAAGTAGCCAAACTCTCTTTTCTGGCTATTTAGCGTCTCTGCTTTGGGGATTTCCTTAGATAACGAATGCAAGAGCTCATCCGAGTTCCTCTTCATCTCTCTCTTCACATTCTGCCAAGGAATCGACTGCTGACCGTGCTGGAAGCCTGAAAAACTGCAACAAAGTAGCGAAGACGACTACTGCAACTCTGTAACGCTGATCCTGCCGCCTTCTCGACTGCTTTCCTGGTGGTGCATGCTGTGGGGGTAGCCTGCCTCCTCTCTGCACTAGAAGCTCCAAAGAAATCTCCTGTGGGTCGACGGAATTGTCCCCCTGCAACGGCAGGCACCAAAGATCTGCATCACCGGTCCCCTGGGTCTCCTCTCAGCACGACGAGCGAGGTCCCTTGAATCCAGCAACTCTGTCCAAGTGACTCCCACAGTCCAGTGACTCTTCAGTCCAAGATTGATGGAGGTAAGTCCTTGCCTCCCCACGCCAGACTGCATTGCTGGGAACCGCGACTTTTGCAGCTACTCCGGCCTCTGTGCACTTCAGGCGGAAATCCTTTGTGCACAGCCAAGCCTGGGTCCACGGCACTCTAACTTGCATTGCACGACCTTCTAAGTTGTCCTCCGGCGGCGTGGGACTCCTTTGTGCAACTTCAGGTGAGCACCATTTCACTCCTCTTCATAGAGCTTGTTCCGGCACTTCTGCGGGTGCTGCCTGCTTCTGAGAGGGCTCCTTTTCTTGCTGCGCGCCCCCTCTGTCCCCTGACGCAATTGGCGATATCCTGGTCCCTCCTGGGCCACAGCAGCATCCAAAAACCCTAACTGCACGACTTGCAGATAGCAAGGCTTGTTTGCGGTCTTTCTTCAGGAAAACACTTCTGCACGACTCTCCACGGCATGGGACATTCATCCTCAAAAGAGGAAGTTTCTAGCCCTTGTCGTTCTAGCAGAATCCTCAGCTTCTACATCCTAGTAGCAGCTTCTTTGCACCCACAGCTGGCATTTCCTGGGCATCTGCCCATCTCCAACTTGCTTGTGACTTTTGGACTTGGTCCCCTTGTTCCACAGGTACCCTCGTTTGAAAATCCATCGTTGTTGCATTGCTGGTTGGTGTCTTTCCTGCAGAATTCCCCTATCACGACTTCTGTGCTCTTTGGGGAACTTGAGTGCACTTTGCACTCACTTTTCAGTGTCTTGGGGTGGGCTATTTTTCTAACCCTAACTGTTTTCTTACAGCCCCAGCGACCCTCTACAAGGTCACATAGGTTTGGGGTCCATTCGTGGTTCGCATTCCACTTTTGGAGTATATGGTTTGTGTTGCCCCTATCCCTATGTGTCCCCATTGCATCCTATTGTAACTATACATTGTTTGCACTGTTTTCTAATACTATACTGCATATTTTTGGTATTGTGTACATATATCTTGTGTATATTTGCTATCCTCATACTGAGGGTACTCACTGAGATACTTTTGGCATATTGTCATAAAAATAAAGTACCTTTATTTTTAGTATATCTGTGTATTGTGTTTTCTTATGATATTGTGCATATGACACTAGTGGTACTGTAGGAGCTTCACTCGTCTCCTAGTTCAGCCCAAGCTGCTCTGCTAAGCTACCATTATCTATCAGCCTAAGCTGCTAGACACCCTGTACACTAATAAGGGATAACTGGGCCTGGTGCAAGGTGTAAGTACACCTTGGTACTCACTACAAGCCAGTCCAGCCTCCTACATTGGTTGTGCAGTGGTGGGATAAGTGCTCTGTAACTACTTACCACTTTTGTCATTGTACTTTTCATAAGAGAAAAATATACAAAACAAGTTCAGTGTATGTACACCTAACCAAAAAGTTTTGCATTTCTTTTCTCACTTCTTTTGTAAAGTGCTGAAAAGTACCTCTAACTTTCTAAAAAGGTCTTGAAAAGTTAAAAAAGTTTTTTTTCTGTCTTTCTAAATGTTCTGAAAAACTTTTGCTTCGTTTTTTTTCTATCACCTAAACACTTTCTAAAATGTCTGGCACAGGCCAAACTGTTGATCTGTCCAAACTTGCTTATGATAACCTTAGCTGGAAAGATGCAAGGAGTCTCTGCATAGAAAGAGGTTTAAGTGTAAGGAAGAATCCCTCAAGAGAACTGTTGGTAAATATGCTTGTTGAACAGGATAAGGCCAGAGCTGGCACTCCTGTGGAAAAGTTAGCTGATGGTTCCCACTCTGATTCTGGGGCACCCCTAGCAAAAGAAGTGGGGGGGAAACTTCCAAGCCTGCCCCCTAGCAAACCACCTAGCATAGCTGGTACTGATGTAGAGTCACACCATACTGATAGTGTTGTGTCACATCACAGTAAGAGTATCCCTTCTCATCACAGTAGAAGTGCTGTTTCTGTTAGTCAAGCTATTAGGGTGTCATCTGTTAGGGCCAGGTCTCCTTCTGTTCTATCTCAGCATACTTCTGTCTCTAGACATGCCTCACCCACCCACCCTGATGACAGAGTGTTAGAAAGGGAGCTCAATAGATTGAGAGTGGAACAAACCAGACTGAAGCTCAAGAAGCAACAGCTGGATTTGGATAGGCAGTCCTTAGAGGTGGAAAGGGAAAGACAGAAATTGGGTTTGGAAACCCATGGTGGCAGCAGCAGTATTCCCCATAGTCATCCTGCAAAAGAGCATGATTCCAGGAATCTGCACAAGATAGTTCCCCCTTATAAGGAGGGGGATGACATTAACAAGTGGTTTGCTGCACTTGAGAGGGCCTGTGTTGTACAGGATGTCCCTCAAAGGCAGTGGGCTGCTGTCCTATGGCTATCATTTAGTGGAAAGGGTAGGGATAGGCTCCTTACTGTGAAAGAAAGTGATGCCAATAATTTTGCAGTTCTTAAGAATGCACTCCTAGATGGTTATGGCTTTACCACTGAACAGTACAGGATGAAGTTCAGAGAAACCAAAAAGGAGTCTTCACAAGACTGGGTAGACTTTGTTGACCATTCAGTGAAGGCCTTGGAGGGGTGGTTACATGGCAGTAAAGTTACTGATTATGAAAGCCTGTATAACTTAATCCTGAGAGAGCATATACTTAATAACTGTGTGTCTGATTTGTTGCACCAGTACCTGGTGGACTCTGATCTGACCTCTCCCCAAGAATTGGGAAAGAAGGCAGACAAATGGGTCAGAACAAGGGTGAACAGAAAAGTTCATACAGGGGGTGACAAAGATGGCAGCAAGAAGAAAGATGGTGAAAAATCTCAAAATAAGCATGGGGATAAGGGTAAAACCAAAGATCCCACTTCAAATCTTAAACACTCTTCAGAGGGTGGGGATAAAACAAATTCTTCCTCTTCTTCTCAACCTGCACACATTAAAAAGCCTTGGTTCTTTGTGTGTAAAAACCGAGGCCATAGGCCAGGGGATAAGTCCTGTCCAGGTAAACCCCCTGAGCCTACCACCACTAATACATCAAGCTCTAGTGCCCCTAGCAGTAGTGGTACTAGTGGTGGGACTGCTGGCAACAGTCAAGTTAAGGGTGTAGTTGGGTTCACTTATGGGTCCATAATAGAAACTGGGGTAGTCAGTCCCAAGACAGTTTCTGTCACACCTAGTGGCATTGGCCTTGCCACACTGGCTGCTTGCCCCCTTACAATGGATAAGTACCGGCAGACAGTTTCAATAAATGGTGTTGAGGCCTTGGCCTACAGGGACACAGGTGCCAGTATCACTTTGGTGACTGAAAACCTAGTGGCTCCTGAACAACACATCATTGGACAACAATATAAAATTATTGATGTCCATAACTCCACTAAGTTTCTTCCCTTAGCTATAATTCAGTTTAGTTGGGGTGGAGTTACTGGCCCTAAGCAGGTGATGGTATCACCTAGCTTACCTGTAGACTGTCTCTTAGGTAATGACCTAGAGGCCTCAGTTTGGGCTGATGTAGAGTTTTATGCCCATGCAGCCATGCTGGGCATCCCAGAGGAATTGTTCCCTCTCATTTCTACTGAAATGAAAAAGCAAAGGAGAGAAGGCCTGAAAACTCAGGATCCCTCTCCAACAACAGGTAAAAAGGGTATCACAGTATCCCCTAACCACCCTGCCAATCAGGATATAATTCCTGTGGTAGGAGAAACCTCTCCTGGGGTGGCACCTGTTCCAAGGGAATCATCAGCTGGCAAAGCTGTACTCCCTGAGGTAGAAGTACCTCTCTGTGGGATAACTAACATTGGTGACAAAAAGAGCACTATTTTGGTTAACATGGAGTACCCCTCCAACCCTCCCAGAGAAACCTTAGTGCAGAAACCCTGCACTGCCTCACATCACTTAGGACAGCATCCCTGCCCTAGTGTGGAGCTCATAGGACAGCATCCCTGCCCTGCTCCAACCCAAGTGAAACAGCATCCCTGATCTCTTTTCCAGCCATATGGACAATGTTTTTGCCCAGCTATGGCTTTTCTGAGACAGCATCCCTGTCTGGCATTTCCATCACTACAAATAGGTTCAGTGGACAATTCCCACTGCTCTAAACTAAAACTTACTCATAGAATCTCTGAAAATACATCTTCACATTGTTGCTTGGCTAAAAAACTTCAAACAGGGTGGTTTACATCCCCACAGGGAAGTAACCATATAGTGGATGATAAAGGGAGTAACCAGTCTATTGCAGAGCTACTCTCTACTTATCACCACTTAGACAATAAGGTCTCAACTGGCCAAGGTTAGCCTTATTGTCCTTCGTTGGGGGGGGGGGAGGGTTGTGTGAGAAAGTAGCCTCTTTCTAGCCTTGATACCCCCACTTTTTGCCTGTTTGTGAGTGTATGTCAGGGTGTTTTCACTGTCTCACTGGTATCCTGCTAGCCAGGGCCCAGTGCTCATAGTGAAAACCCTATGTTTTCAGTATGTTTGTTATGTGTCACTGGGACCCTGCTAGTCAGGACCCCAGTGCTCATAAGTTTGTGACCTATAGGTATGTGTTCCCTGTGTGATGCCTAACTGTCTCACTGAGGCTCTGCTAACCAGAACCTCAGTGGTTATGCTCTCTCTTTACAAATTGTCACTAACAGGCTGGTGACCAATTTCACCAATTTACATTGGCATACTGGAACACCCTTATAATTCCCTAGTATATGGTACTGAGGTACCCAGGGTATTGGGGTTCCAGGAGATCCCTATGGGCTGCAGCATTTCTTTTGCCACCCATAGGGAGCTCTGACAATTCTTACACAGGCCTGCCACTGCAGCCTGAGTGAGATAACGTCCACGTTATTTCACAGCCATTTACCACTGCACTTAAGTAACTTATAAGTCACCTATATGTCTAACCTTTACCTGGTAAAGGTTGGGTGCTAAGTTACTTAGTGTGTGGGCACCCTGGCACTAGCCAAGGTGCCCCCACATGGTTCAGGGCCAATTCCCCGGACTTTTTGAGTGCGGGGACACCATTACACGCGTGCACTACATATAGGTCACTACCTATGTGTAGCTTCACAATGGTAACTCCGAATATGGCCATGTAACATGTCTAAGATCATGGAATTGCCCCCTCTATGCTATCCTGGCATTGTTGGCACAATCCCATGATCCCACGGGTCTGTAGCACAGATCCGGGTACTGCCAAACTGCCTTTTCAGGGCTTTCACTGCAGCTGCTGCTGCTGCCAACCCCTCAGACAAGTTTCTGCCCTCCTGGGGTCCAGCTAGGCTTGGCCCAGGATGGCAGAACAAAGGACTTCCTCAGAGAGAGGGTGTTCCACCCTCTCCTTTGGAAAAAGGTGTTAAGGCAGGGGAGGAGTAGCCTCCCCCAGCCTCTGGAAATGCTTTCATGGGCACAGATGGTGCCCATTTCTGCATAAGCCAGTCTACACCGGTTCAGGGACCCCTCAGCCCTGCTCTGGCGCGAAACTGGACAAAGGAAAGGGGAGTGACCACTCCCCTGACCTGCACCTCCCCTGGGAGGTGCCCAGAGCTCATCCAGTGTGCTCCAGACCTCTGCCATCTTGGAAACAGAGGTGCTGCTGGCACACTGGACTGCTCTGAGTGGCCAGGGCCAGCAGGTGACGTCAGAGACTCCTTCTGATAGGCTCCTTCAGGTGTTGCTAGCCTATCTTCTCTCCTAAGTAGCCAAACCCTCTTTTCTGGCTATTTAGCGTCTCTGCTTTGGGGATTTCCTTAGATAACGAATGCAAGAGCTCATCCGAGTTCCTCTTCATCTCTCTCTTCACCTTCTGCCAAGGAATCGACTACTGACCGCGCTGGAAGCCTGCAAAACTGTAACAAAGTAGCGAAGACGACTACTGCAACTCTGTAACGCTGATCCTGCCGCCTTCTCGACTGCTTTCCTGGTGGTGCATGCTGTGGGGATAGCCTGCCTCCTCTCTGCACTAGAAGCTCCGAATAAATCTCCCGTGGGTCGACGGAATCGTCCCCCTGCAACCGCAGGCACCAAAGAACTGCATCACCGGTCCCCTGGGTCTCCTCTCAGCACAACGAGCGAGGTCCCTTGAATCCGGCAACTCTGTCCAAGTGACTCCCACAGTCCAGTGACTCTTCAGTCCAAGTTTGGTGGAGGTAAGTCCTTGCCTCCCCACGCCAGACTGCATTGCTGGGAACCGCGACTTTTGCAGCTACTCCGGCCTCTGTGCACTTCCGGCGGAAATCCTTTGTGCACAGCCAAGCCTGATTCCACGGCACTCTAACCTGCATTGCACCACCTTCTAAGTTGTCTTCCGGCGGCGTGGGACTCCTTTGTGCAACTTCGGGTGAGCACCATTTCACTCCTCTTCGTTGTGCCTGTTCTGGCACTTCTGCGGGTACTGCCTGCTTCTGAGACTGCTCCTTGTCTTGCTGGGCACCCCCTCTGTCACCTGACGCAATTGGCGATATCCTGGTCCCTCCTCGGCCACAGCAGCATCCAAAAACCCTAACTGCACGACTTGCAGCTAGCAATGCTTGTTTGCGGTCTTTCTTCACAAAAACACTTCTGCACGACTCTCCATGGCGTGGGACATCCATCCTCCAAAGGGGAAGTTTCTAGCCCTTGTTGTTCCAGCAGAATCCTCAGCTTCTACATCCTAGTAGCAGCTTCTTTGCACCCACAGCTGGCATTTCCTGGGCATCTGCCCATCTCCGACTTGCTTGCGACTTTTGGACTTGGTCCCCTTGTTCCACAGGTACCCTTGTTTGGAAATCCATCGTTGTTGCATTGCTGGTTTGTGTCTTTCCTGCCGAATTCCCCTATCACGACTTCTGTGCTCTTTGGGGAACTTGAGTGCACTTTGCACTCACTTTTCAGGGTCTTGGCGTGGGCTATTTTTCTAACCCTAACTGTTTTCTTACAGTCCCAGCGACCCTCTACAAGGTCACATAGGTTTGGGGTCCATTCGTGGTTCGCATTCCACTTTTGGAGTATATGGTTTGTGTTGCCCCTATCCCTATGTGTCCCCATTGCATCCTATTGTAACTGTACATTGTTTGCACTGTTTTCTAATACTATACTGCATATTTTTGGTATTGTGTACATATATCTTGTGTATATTTGCTATCCTCATACTGAGGGTACTCACTGAGATACTTTTGGCATATTGTCATAAAAATAAAGTACCTTTATTTTTAGTATATCTGTGTATTGTGTTTTCTTATGATATTGTGCATATGACACTAGTGGTACTGTAGGAGCTTCACTCGTCTCCTAGTTCAGCCTAAGCTGCTCTGCAAAGCTACCATTATCTATCAGCCTAAGCTGCTAGACACCCTATACACTAATAAGGGATAACTGGGCCTGGTGCAAGGTGTAAGTACCCCTTGGTACTCACTACAAGCCAGTCCAGCCTCCTACAGTGGGTGCATGAGGGTCTGACTGGGGCTGTGAGTGAGTGCATGAGAGTCTGAGTGGGTCTGTGAGCGGGTGTGTGACTGAGTGGGTCTGTTAAGGGGTGCATGAGTGTCTCAGTGGGTCTGTGAGAGGGTGCATAAGTGTCTGAGTGAGTATGTGAGAGGGAGAAATTGACTGAAAGAGAGATAGAAAGAGAGAAAGAATGCGAGAGGGGAAAGAGATAGAATCATTTTGGGTTTTGATGTCTGATATACTCAGAATGAAATATTTGTGTACGATTTAAAATAAAAAAATATTAATTATTTTAAAAAATATATTAATTTATTGAAAAAAGGGGGAAATGAGTCCAGCTGGACTCAATGAATCCCGCAGTGCTCAGGGTGAAGGTATGCGACCTTCACACTGAGTTATGTTTTTTGTTTTTGTTTTGTTTTTAGCCCTTTATGTGCTATTTATTTACTTTTTATTAAAAAGCCCTTTATGGGCTATCTGACACTGTGAGGAAGACTTAAGGCTCCCTCGCGGCACCGTTGTTTAAGCAAGCACGGAGTTGCTTTGACAGCAGCTCCATGCTTGCTGAAGCATTTCATCTCTGTCCCCTGCACACATGTTTTAACAACAAATGGGGAGCTGATACTTTGCAATATTCAGCAAAAAGGCATCTTATATAGTTAGCCTTTGACATATCCCCACCTTGATGATGATGATGCTATAATTGCGTCAGTCTCATTGCAATGTAACTTTCTTTCAAGATGCTTGCTATGTGATTTATGTAATAGGCATGTTTTCAAGCCTATACTCCTTGTTTTGCCTTTGTACAGGTACCTTCACCATGACATCCTCATGAAGGCATTTCATTGCAGATATCTGATGCTGTTCTGTCAGACAGAGTTTAAATGGATTGTTCCAGGTAATGTAAGCCACAGATTAGGGGTGTATGAGACCTGTGCCAAGGAAGCTTGCACAGTGTTTTGGTGGAAGGTCTGAAGTGCAGGTTGGACTTGTTTTGTGTGCTTTGTTTGGCCAAATGCATCATGTGTGTCATCATGTGGGCATGAAATATGTTGTCATCAATTGTGAGCAAGGCAGTCACCCTTCACATTGGATCACACTGTTCTTGCATGACTTGTATGTAGCTGTAGATGTGTTTCATCATTGCAGACCAGATGTATGGTCATTGGATGAGAAAGTGCCTGTGATCAGGGACTGTTGTGCTGCCCTCTGTCTGTACCTTGGTTTACGCAATGGTGGATTACTCTGGCGTGGTATGTGATAAGGTTCAAGATGGTGACACCATCCATTTTTCTGTTTGCCTATTCTACAGTCTAACAAGGCCTTTCCTCCTGTGTTCTGTGGGGGTTGTACCTTGGTATGTGTACCTTGACTCAATATGAGTCAGCCATTCTTGGCTATGACCGTCCAGACATTTCAACAGGCTATGTGCTGTACAGTGCAATGAAATGTTTAGTCTGACCAGACACTTGTAGCAATGTGTTTGAGTGTGTTGGTAATAATCCTTAGCAGGACACTGTACCTGTAACATATCCTTCCTTGCATTAGTATATTGTGTCTTCCTCATTTGGTTCACATGGTCTTACATCTCTACATGGCAAAAGGTGTGTTAGACTTTTCATCCTTGGCATGGTCTCCCTTAACTTTTTGCCTCTGTTCCCCAGGTTGTTGATGTGTGCTGGACTCTGATTTTACTGTTTTTGTTACTCTGGGCACTATACCACTGCTAACCAGTGCTAAAGTGCAAGTGCTCCTTTACAAAATGTGTCTGTAATTGGCTTATCCATGATTGGCAAATTTGATTTATCAGTAAATCCCTAGTACAGTGCACTAGAGCAGCCCAGGGCCTGTACATCAAATGCTACTAGTGGGGTTGCAGCACTGGTTGTGCCACACAGATAAGTAACTCTGTAATCATGTCTCAGACCTGCCACTGCAGTTTCTGTGTGTGCAGTTTTAACTGTAAATTCGACTTGGCAAGCGTACCCACTTGCCAGGCCTAAACCTTCCCTTTTCTTACATGTCAGGTACCCCTAAGGTAGGCCCTAGGTGGCCCCAAGGGCAGGGTGCAGTGTATGGTCAAGGTAGGACATATAGTAATGTGTTTTATGTGTCTTGACAGTGAAATATTGTTAAATTTGTTTTTCACTGTTGCAAGGCCTGTCCCTCTCATAGGTTAACATGAGGGCTACCTTTAAATCTGATTAAAGTGTAGATACCCTTTGGGAGTGGATGGACATGTGGAGTTTCGGGTCACTGAGCTTACAATTTAAAAATACATCTTTTAGTAAAGTTGATTTTGAGATTGTGTGTTTGAAAATGCCACTTTTAGAAAGTGGGCATTTTCTTGCTTCTACCATTTCTGTGACTCTGCCTGTTTGTGGATTCCCTGTCTGGGTCAGTTTGACAGTTGGGCTGGTTGCACCTCACACTAGACAGTGACACAAAGGGAGCTGGAGTGTAGCCTGCCTATCCTGATGAACCATCAGTGCTAGGAGGGAGGTGAGGAGTGGTCCTTCACACCTGAAAGGGCTGTGCCTGCCCTCACACAATGCAGTCTCCAACCCCCTGGTGTGTGTCTGGGGCCTAGCCTGGGCAAGGCAGGATTTCACATTCAGCAGACACTTTACTTTGAAGTAGGCCTACTTCAAAGGAGAAATTGGGTATAAGAAGGGCACCCAAAACCACAGACTTTTGAAACCCTCTGGAAACAAGAGGAACCTCTGCCTGGAGAAGAGCCGAAGAGCTGAGGAAGAAGAGCTGCCCTGCCTGTGACTGTGCTTTGTGGAGCTATCCTGCAGTTGCTGCTTCTGCCAGAGTAAGAGGGCAAAGACTGGACTTTGTGTGCCTTCCATCTTGAGAAGAAATCTCCAAGGGCTTGATCTAGAGTTTGCCTCCTGTTGTTTGAAGTCTCAGGGACAGCAAAGACTTCTCCATGCCAGCACCGGGGGTCTCTGGAGAGACTCCTACTGTGCCCTGTGCTGCCCATCCAGTTCCTGGGACCCTGAAAGGAGAAGCTGTCAGCCTAAAGACAAGGAAATCTACGCATAGAGCGTCGTGCCAGGAAAAGATTGACACGACTCCGATGTGCAGCTGAAGAAACGACGCACCGCCGGCTCCGCAGCTGAAAAAGGACACTCGCAGGAAACGCGACCGAAGAATCGACTCATGGAGCACGAGAAATGACATGCAGCATCGCTGACGGAGGCTGGGAGATCACAACCCGCTCTGCGGAGTTTTTGCATCATCGTGCGGCTGGATTTCTGACTCAAGTACCGCTATGCGTGGAAAAACAACGCAAGGCCTGCCCAGCCCCTAGAGTGCTGACCGGATCGACGCACTGCTCTCCTGCGCAGGGTCGAAACGACGCACCTTGCCTGGTGAAAGGAGAAATGACGCACGGTCCTGCTCATAAGTGGAATCAATGCCTCGCAAGCCCTTTTTGACACGCACTCGCCCGTGCGGGGTTATTTTTCACATGCACCAGGTACATTTTCACACTAGCAGCGCTAGTGTGTGTTTAAAACTACTTAAAGACTTTTTTTGCATTTTTATTGATAACTTGACTTGTGTATTGTGGATTTTTGTCATTTTGGTCTTGTTTAGATAAATATTTCCTATTTTTCTAAACTGGTGTTGTTTCATTTTGTAGTGTTTTCATTAAGTTACTGTGTGTGTTGGTACAAATACTTTGCACCTAGCACTCTGAAGTTAAGCCTACTTCTCTGCCAAGCTACCAAGGGGGTAAGCAGGGGTTAGCTGAGGGTGATTCACTTTTACCCTGACTAGAGTGAGGGCCCTTGCTTGAACAGGGGATAACCTGACTGTGAACCAAAGACCCCATTTCTAACAATGTGGAACAGAGGCAAGTAGACAATGACTTTGTGATAGGCGGATTTATTGAAAATTGAGCAGACACAAACATTGGAGCTTGATGAAACAGAAAAGTAAAGGGTTCAGTAATGGCAGATGAAATAATTGGAGTAGATGCCACAGCTCTGGAAGTCCAAAGTCAATTGTACTCCTCCCATTGGAAATGGAAGGTGGTTTAATAACAGTCAAAAGAGTGAATCTGTGGCACACAAAGGAGGTCATTTTGGTAGATGTCACTTGCTGGCAGAGGTGTGTGTCTTGCCATCTGCACCTCCTGGATTCTTTGTTGGACATCCTTGCTTGCATGGGGGGTTGGTCTGCTGCTAGGGAGGCAGGGGTTTCTGGAGTGTGTTCTTCCCCTGACAGGGCATCCCTTCCAGTGGCTGGCACCAATGAAGGGCCTGGTGTAGATGTGCCAAAGGAAGGGCTAGAGTGTTGTTGCCGATCCCTGCTCAGGGTGGTATTAGTGTCACATATTTCCCTATTTTGTATTCCCTCTGCTGCTGCTTCATTTCCTGGAGTTCTGAAAGTACGTGCCCCATCACGCCTTGGGACACCTTATAGCACCAGGCCAAGATCAGCACCAGTGGCCCAACCCACTGATTCATAGCATCTCTCCCATGCACCCTACTACCACAGGACTGTTCCCTTGTCACTGGTTCCTGGACCATCATTGTCAGATGGGTTGTGCTGCAATAGAGGATCCAGGACTGGGGAACACACAATGGTTGACACTGTGCTAGGGACATAGGTTGGGGTTATATGGCTTCCCGTGATGTGGAATAAATTGGGCTGGGAGGTGATGTAATGGCCACAGTGAGGCTTACTGTTGGTGTCTGACCAGGTTACACAGATGGGCCAGAACCGTCCTTGACACCCAGATGTCCAGAAGTAACTCCATCACTGATAGCTTCATCCACGGGGTAGTGGCAGTCTCTTCAATGGCCTCTGTATGGCCAGTGACAGCTTGACCTGTTGATTTGAAAGATACAATGTTACTACTTGTATTGTGGTATCTACCTCCAAAGGTTTTCAGTGACATTTCGCAAAGACCTTGTACATAGTTCTTTTGCATGTAATCCTGTTGTGACATGTACACATGGTATTGGTTGTACTGACATGAATTTGTGGAACATGCCAGATCTTCTTGGCTGGCACAACTATTGAGATATGCACGACATTGTCCCTGGGAGAGGGGCCTGAGAATGTCCTCGTACCACCAGTGCAGGCTAAACAGTGGCTAGGCACGCTAGGTTTTGACCAATTTTAAGGCCTTGTCGAATGTGATGCAGGCAGACCCAGGAGTTTGTAGCATATGTGACAGGAGTCATCATGTAGTCAGTGCATTGTCAATATGTCTGCTGCCAATATCATTCTGCTGATGCATCTTGAGGCCCTTGGGATTATTGTTTTGCACATTGGGTAAGTTGTCCTTCCTGTCCTCAATAGTTTCATCTTGGGTTAGCAAGTCAAGATGGAACTAGATAGCCAGACAAATCTCAGAGTTGGGCATGATCTGATTCGTGGTCACTCCCAGATGAGTATACCTCAAATCAGACTTAGCAGGCAAAGCTATTTGATTAAGTGACCACTAGTGTGGTGTTTTGAGTTGGGGAAACAGTGCCTCCTGGGAGTTCAAGTCATGTCACTGTCTCTACTGCACACTTGACAAATGTCATCCTCCCTGGTGTGTAGAAATCCTTTGGGATATCTCTACTAGATTGATTTGGGCAAGTGAAACTGTTTTTTATTGAAGTTAGAGAAACAGTGCCAATTAGGCTTTTCATTCTGGTCACTCCCTCTACTTCTCATACTTTTTTATATGGTATCCTCCTAGTTGAGTTCACTTCAGTTGAGATTTCACAGACATGGCTATTTGGGCATGTGGACCGTAGGCTTGTCTCTGAAGTGAGAGATACAGAGCCATTTTACCCTGAGAAAGCCCTTGACTGGACAAAACCCATTGGCTGAGTTGTTGTTTACACTGGAGAAGAAAAAAAGACTGCACAGAAAAACAGAAAACTGTTTGATCATTGTTGTGTACTCACTGTTCTTTCTATACTTCCTCTTTTATACTTTCTATTTATTTTGCCTCTCTGATGGCACAAATGCCCTTTATGCTGTTCCATCTAGTAGCTGGTCTAGGTGGGGAATTAGTCTTTTGCCCTTAGTGGTTGCTACAGTTGGTGCAGTAGGAAGTCCCTAGCTGCCAATATCTGTTGCTTGTTAACAGCAGTCACTGATTCCTGGTCCTTATAGTGGTCACATTGGCTTCACAAATTACAAATATACTTTGACGTTTGTTCCCTTTCATTGTTTCATGTCAGCTAGCAAAGGTCATACATCCAATTGGCAAAAATCTTTGACGGCTTTACTAAGAGACTGCAGTTTACTTGCCTGGAGGCTCTCACTATACTACTGTTAAAGCTTACTGAAACTCTTCTCTGATATTAGTGTGTACTGTGCAAATGGTCATAACCTGCACTAGTACCTGTTGGCATTGTTTTGGACTGTTTAGAATGAGTCTTGTGCCTATCAGATACTTACAGACAGATTTATCAAGTCCAAAACTGCTGCATCAGTAATAGTGGCACAAAACTGTGCAGAGTTGAACTTGCGATAGAAAGTACCCATAAAATACCACAAAGCAGTTCTTTTTGGTGTTTTGAACTACTTTGAATCAAGAGGGCGTTCCCTGGGTGGGACATGGTTGTCCTCATGTAACGAGTCAAGGATTTTGACACAAAGACCTATTCACTAAAAATGGTCAATTGTCAGTCAGTCAGTCAGTAAATCTTTATTCAGATCTTTGATAGAAATACATAAAAGAGCATATGTACAAAGTTAATTAATAGGTTAAAAAGATAAGAGAAAAAACATCAATAAATAGCAGTAGAATATGTGTACATAAAGTGATCAGTACTATAATTGGAGCCTCTACAAATGTGCATTCCTGATCAAATAGTCATTTGGTCAACTAAAATATTATTTGCAGAACTGTACATCATTAAATAGCAAATGGGATATATGTACATAAGAAGATCAGTCCACTAATTGGAGCCTCTTAGAATTTGCATGCCTGATCGAATAGTCATCTAAAATATTGTTTACCGAGCTGTGCAAATTTGTAGCAAGGTGCTTAGCAGTTAGAATCAAGATATTTCCTTTCTTTTATTGCTGCAGCAGTAACGCGATAAATAGCTGTGCAGATGATATCAGGCTCGAGTAACTGCAGATGAAAAATGGCTTCCTTACACCTTCTGATATTTTATGATTTAAGAAGTGGCATTGAAAAAAAACCTCCTCGGTTCTTTTTACAGCTTACAAAATAAAAACATATGCATTTGTGATTGTTCTGAACGCATGTCACATGGACAGGGTATTAGGTCCCTATTGCGGTGCACTTTAGGGGGATAAGCCACTAAAAAGTGGCCCAGGCCCAGACAAAACCTTGTGAAGAAAAATCTAAGGTGCCGGGGGACAGTTTAAAGATAAGGTTTGATTTTAGATGTAGTACATGAGGGTAGATAAGCTGCACCATGCCTTTCCCCAGATCATGCCTCTCTCCATCAGTAGCCAATTTCTCTTGAAATTCATTTTTTACTACTGGGATGTCCTGCTTGCCTGTGGCCCCAGGGTTAAGGAATAAATCTGATCTGTTAAGGATACTTAGAGGCTCTTTGATGTACATGATTCAGGCACATCTCTGTACTCCATCCAGCCTCATGCAGTCCATAAGCAGTGTCTGAGTGAGAGCTGCTTCCGGCCTGGTCCAAACAGACATCCAGAGGGCTAAAGGGGCTAACTTAATCAGGTCCTCCAGGAAAGGGAGACCTAATTCTGCATGTTGAATTATAGCGGGAACACTCTGTGAGAGTGGACTTCTCAAAAATGTATGTTCTCTCATTTGCAGAGATGATGCACCCGTATAGCCCCATACCCCAGGTCCATATCTGACAATCGAAGTAGGCCTTGCCTTACAGATGGTGGTAATGGGCTTTATTGGTGCGCAGCATAGTTTGATGATGAATTTGTGTAGAGCTGTCACTGCTTGGTTGTATTGTGTGACCCTGATTTCTCAGTTAGACCCACTGTCAAAGGGAACCCCCAAATACGTGAAGGTATTCACACTGCTCAGCTGGATAACTTCAATATAAAACTGAGGGGCTCTAGTACTTGGTCAGCCAAAAATCATAGAGTATGATTTTGTTTTATTTGTGGACAATTTCAAGGCCGTCATGAAATCCACAAATCTGCTTAAGAGTTTTTGGAGGCCCCTCCCAGTCCGTGCCATCAGAACACAATCATCGGCAAACATTAATACCGGTTGTGGTCTGTCGGCGATCTTAGGGGGATCTGCCTTTTCGTCAATCAGAGCTCCCTCTAGACCATTTATATAAAACGTAAAAAGGAAGGGTGCAAGAACACAACCCTGTCTTACCCCTTTCCTAACCTTAAAGGGGCTGGTACATTGTCCCTCTTGCCCAAATCTGACCTTGGCTTCCACATCATTGTGGACTTGGGCCAACAGGGACACTATCTTTGGATTAGCACCTTTATCGGTTAGCATCACCCATAATTTGCTTCTGTCCACATTGTCAAAAGCTGCTGTTAGATCCATAAATGCCAAATAAAGACACCCCTGCTTCAACCCCACATACTTTTCTCTAATCAGGTGGAGGTTCAAACATTGGTCGAATGTCCCCACCACCTTCCTGAAGCCAAACTGAGGTTGATGCACCTCTGAAAACATTTACCAAAATTGGTGCCCAAAGATCAATGTTGTACTTAAAGAGATCTGCTGGGACCCCATCTGGCCCTGGGGCCTTATCTGGCAATGACCCTTTAATAGCTAGTATGATATCGTTCAGGTGAATGTCCAGTTCCTCTGTGCCAGGCATGGCAGGGGCATTACGATGGTCGTTTCGCAGTCATCCAAATGACCTTCATACAGCTTTGTAAAATAACTGACCCATCTCTGCTTTGGAATGTGTACCTCAACACCTTTGTGTCAGAGCTAATAAAAGAGGTATTGACAACTTTCCAAAATTGTGCCCCGTCATTAATAGCTGAGGCAATGGTCAATTTCTCCCATGATTCTTCTCTTATCACTTTCTTCCTAGCTGAAACTGCCTTCTTGTACTGAGCCCTGCATTTCGTGACCTCTGATTTGTTTCTTGGAGTGGATTTTAACGCCCGCATGAGATATGAATGGGCATAAGTGGTCGATTTATCAAACCATTTCACAAGTTTGATTTTAGGAGATTGGGTAGGTAGAGTCCATGCAGATGTTTGCGAAAGCTCCCAGGATCTGAGAAGGGGGTAACTCAGTGTTTAGGCAGGGTTGAAAGGTGTCCAGGTTTTTGCCCACAACCATACTTAGGAGAGTTTCTTTGTCTACTGTTTGCCATTTACATAGCACACCTTTATTCCCATGGTATTCCACAGGGCCTCCCATTTTCTGAAGACTTCTCTTTTTGAAACCATATTGGAACGATAGGACCATCGGATAAAGGTCGCTGAGGCCACTTGGCACAACCTTAAAAGCACCCAGTTTGTCCCACCAGGACATTGACATCATTATGTGATCAGTTACAGACCTGCCCCCCTTCAAATAAAAGTAATATCATGGGGTGTAAAGGACGGTGAGATGCCACTTTCCAACACTAAATCATAAGATTATTTAACTTGTCCCCTCAGGGATTGTGGGTAAAGTGGAAATAGGTGCAATCATCTTCATCATTTAGTCCACAGATCCTATAGTCCCCTGAGGAACAAAGGGAGACATTGAAATCCCCACCCTGTATTATTATAAAATCCTTGTCCAAGCAGCAAACCATTTCCTCAATGGCCTTCTCTGGGGCGTGTAAAATCTCAACGTTAGATCTCGAAAAATAATATGGTAAAAATTAACCAAAAGCATTAACGGGCTGCCCTTCATAGACAGCAACACTAGTTGGTAGTAAGGGAATTCAGTCCTATATTTAGTAAGCTTAGCACCTGAGGTGATGTTGATCAGCGTCATCAACCCGACACTACTGCGCCCAAGAGGTTTTCACGTAGCCAGGGTCTTGACTGACTGAAACCCATTGATATGAATCGCTCTATCGGCCCATGTTTCTTGGAGGCAAACCAACTGCTTGTTTTCTAACAAGGCAAGCAAATCATTATTGTGGTATTTCTCCCCAATGCCGCTACGTTCCAAAAGAGGGCCTGCAAGTGCTGTGTGGATAATCTTTCAGCCCCCACATGCTTCAAAATAGAATTGTGCCCCTGTATATCAGAACTCTCAATTTCCAAATTCTGGCCAAGAGCGTTTTCCTTTCTGCATTTGTGTTCACCCATGCCATCACTAGCGGGACTATTTTGAGGGTGACTGCAGTCATGATTGGCTGTGTTTGCATTCGTCATTTGTGTCAGGGTAAGTCAGTGGGTCAAGATTAAAGGCCTGTTACTCTCTCTCAGTCAATCAGCTTCATCTAGATAATGGCCAAGAGAACTATATCTGTTCTGAGTGGGGACAGAAAATTTTGGGGCTTTACCAGGGTTGCTGCCGACCCCCTTTGGTGGCTGATAGAAATAGCCTAGCGGTGCAGCCTGGGTGTTAACATTACTCTCCTGCACGGTTTCACACTGCTTCAGTATCCATTCTACCTGCTGTGGATTTTTAAAATGTACTACAACACAATCACCTAGGAGGCTTTTCTTACTGTTACCCAGCCAAAGTACCCTCCATACTCCAATAATACTACTCCAAAGGCACTCACTGTCCCCGCACTAGTGTTTTATTTAGCCAATGGACTACTTTACTTTTAAGTTTGTCATCCTGCTCGTTAGTATTGAGTGACAGGGGTGGGACATTTTTTAGCACAATTACATAGGGGGTACATTGAAGTGGAAGTTGCAGAGTTTGTAGGTTCTGATCTTAGGTGAATTATGTGCTTTAAACTCCATCAGCCCTGTACTTCCTAGGGGCACAGATAAGGATTTAGCTGGAATTCTACTGCTATTGGCGGGCTGGTCCATAGGAGCATTTATCAGCTTATACGGTCCTCCTATGTAGGATAATGGCCCTTATGATGTTTCGCAGCACAATGTTCTGCTGCTGTGCCTGGGGGACAGAGCACTGTGCCTGGCTCCATGATCGGGTTTAGGGCTGGGCTACACTTTGCAGATTCAAGTAAGTGTTTTAATGAGGAGTCTATACTCCACAACAAGTTTAAGGGCTCTCTTAACATGGATTCCATGTAGGCTTCGTCTCCACATTCGGCCTCAGGATCTTGGGGACCCACAGGTTCCACCCTATGTTTTTTCCCAGCTGTAGATGGCTTACAGACCAGGGAATTGCCTCACTTAGACCCGTTGGATTTGGAGGCTTTTGACTTGGACATGCTCGAATTCCCAGGGGTTGACGTCTTCTGTTTTATAGGTGGAGAAGCAGTATCTTCCACTCAAACAATGTTGTCTTTATCTATAATGGACCTATCATCTTCTCTACCAGAGGAGATGTTAAGTTAGTCCTGCAAGACAGACCCTTTCATATGCTTGTTATCTTGCGCCCATTCTTTGGCTTACTAGCCTCCAGGAGGGTCCCGCCCTCCTCCCCTCCCATAGTTACAATGTTACTTGACTTGGACATTGGAGGGGGTTAGGAAACACGTTTTTTCCTTGACACACCCAGTCTTTCTTCGACTGATTCAATTTCGGTGTTTAATGCGGACATGGCCGTGGTAAGGTATGATACTATGGAAGCTATAGGGTTAGTATTTTTCAAGGAAGTCATAGCGCTCACCTTTCGTTTGCCCATTTTAAATTGAGTGCACTAGAACCCAGAGGAAGAAAACAGCAATATGATGTAAAGTAATCTAGAACAACATCGGGCCTGCTTCATGATAGATGTTAAGGGGGTGGCTCAGCCCAGCCTCCTTCTGGCTCCGACGGGCGTGGATGGGCGTGTCTTTGGCCCGGGCTTTGCCAGTAGTCCCTGGGCCAGCCCGGTGGTATTGGTTCCTAAGGCTACTGCCCCAGGTGCGAAGCCAGAACTCCGGTTCTGTGTGGACTACCGGGGTCTCAACTCAGTCACCCGGACTGATGCTCACCCCATCCCCCGAGCTGATGAGCTCGTTGACAGACTCGGCGCTGCCAAGTTCCTGAGTACGTTCGATCTTACTTCAGGGTAGTGGCAGATCGGCCTGACTGAGGGGGCGAAAGAAAGATCAGCATTTTCCACCCCTGATGGCCATTACCAATTCCGGGTGATGCCATTTGGACTGCAAAATGCCCCTGCTACCTTCCAACGGTTGGTTAACGGGATCCTAGCTGGTAAAGATGCCTACTGTGCAGCTTACCTGGACGACATAGCTGTCTACAGTTCCAGCTGGGAGGAACACCTGCTCCACCTCAAGGAGGTGCTTCAGGCTCTGCAACAGGCAGGCCTGACTATCAAGGCTAGTAAGTGCCAGATTGGGCAGGGTTCCGTGGTGTACTTGGGACACTTAGTAGGTGGTGGCAAGGTGCAGCCACTCCAGGCCAAGATTGAAACTATCAAGGCCTGGCAACCACCTAGAACACAGACTGAGGTGAGAGCCTTTTTGGGCCTCACTGGATACTACAGCAGATTTGCCAAGGGCTATGGTACCATTGTGCCCCCCTTGACAGAACTCACTTTCAAGAAACAATCTAGGTTGCTGAATTGGACAGAGGCTTGTCAGAAAGCCTTTGATTCTCTGAAGGAAGCCATGTGCACAGTTCCTTCATGCTCAAGGCCCCTGACTACTCCCAGGAATTTATTGTGCAGACAGACGCTTCAGAGCATGGCATAGGGGCTGTTCAAGCACAGCTAAATGAGGAGGGCTCAGACCAACCAGTAGTCTTTATTAGCAGAAGACTATTACCACGGGAACAAAGGTGGAGTGCTATCGAGAGAGAAGCATTTGCTGTGGTCTGGGCACTGAAGAAGCTAAGACCATACCTGTTTGGGACTCACTTCCGGGTTCAGACAGACCACAGACCCCTCAGATGGCTCATGCAGATGAGGGGTGAGAATCCAAAACTCTTGAGGTGGTCCATTTTTCCTACAGGGGATGGACTTTACGGTGGAGCATCGCCCAGGGGTTGACCACGCCAATGCTGATGGTCTCTCCAGATACTTCTGCCTTAGCGATGAGAGCTCCCAGGAGGTCGGGTAGCTCTCCCCACTTTCAGCTGGGGGGGACACGTGTTAGACCTGACATGTCTTAGGGTGGTCACCCCTAAATTTTTGCCTGCCTCCCTCCACATTTTGGAACTGTTTTTGCTAGATTTTAGACTCTGCGCACTTTACCACTGCTGACCAGTGCTAAAGTGCGTATGCTATCTCCCTTTAAACATGGTAACTTTGGATCATACCCAATTGGACTATGTAATATACTTATAAGTCCCTAGTAATGTGCACTGTATGTGCCTAGGGCCTGTAGATTAAATGCTACTAGTGGGCCTGCAGTATTGGTTGTGCCACCCACTCAAGTAGCCCCGTTACCTTGTCCCAGGCCTGCCAGGGCAAGGCCTGTGTGTGCGGTTTCACTGCCACTTCGACTTGGCATTTAAAAGTACTTGGCAAGCCTAAAGCGCCCCTTTTTCTACGCATAAGTCACCTCTGATGTGTGCCCTAGGTAACCCCGAGAGGAGGGTGCTGTGTGGGTAAAAGGCAGGACATGTACCTGTGTAGTTTACATGTCCTGGTAGTGTAAAACTCCTAAATTCGTTTTTACACTACTGTGAGGCCTGCTCCCTTCATAGGCTAACATTGGGGCTGCCCTCATACATTGTTGAAGTGGCAGCTGCTGATCTGAAAGGAGTAGGAAGGTCATATTTAGTATGGCCAGAATGGTAATACAAAATCCTGCTGACTGGTGAAGTTGGATTTAATATTACTATTTTAGAAATGCCACTTTTAGAAAGTGAGCATTCCTCTGCACTTAAATCTTTCTGTGCCTTACAATCCACGTCTGGCTAGGTTTAGCTGACAGCTCCTTGTGCATTCACTCAGACACACCCCAAACACAGGGTACTCAGCCTCACTTGCATACATCTGCATTTTGAATGGCTCTAACTGGGCTGGGAGGGTGGAGGGCCTGCTCTGACACAAAGGACTGCCACACCCCCTACTGGGACCCTGGCAGACAGGATTGAACGGAAAGGGGACCTGGTGCACTTCTAAGCCACTCTTTGAAGTCGCCCCCACTTCAAAGACACATTTGGGTATAAAACAGGGCCTCTGCCCTACCACCTCAGACACTTGCTGGAGAAGAAACCTGAACCAGAACCTGCATCCTGCCAAGAAGAACTGCCTGGCTGCTCAAAGGACTCACCTGTCTACTTTCTACAAAGGACTGCTGCCTTGCTGTTGGCCTGCTGCCTTGCTGAACTATTGTCTGGCTGCAAAAGTGGATAGAGCTTGCCTCCTGTTCCCTGAAGTCTCAGGAACAAAAAGACTTCTCTTTTTCATTTGGACTCCCCGTGCGCCGAAAAATAAGATGCACAGCTTGTTCCGCGGTGAGAAAATCGCTGCACGCCGATGCTGCCCAACGCGACGCCTACAGTGCGACCGGAACTTCGACGCACGGCCTCGCATGGACAAAGCCGACCGACTTCCAGAGAGGAAATCGACGAGACGCCTGCCGTGAGAAAAAAAATTCCACGCACAGCCTCCCAGAACGACGTGCAGCCGGATAACAAGCCGAGGAATCAACGCACAGACACTGGGACATCTGGTAATCCCAGGAACCATAGTAGGAGTCGGCCCATGTGCCGGAAAACGACGCACGTCTTCCCCGAGTGAAAAATAACGACGCAAGTCCGTGTGTGAAGGGGCGAAACCGACGCACACACCATTTTTCTTCCCGCAGAACGACGCACGTCTCCCGCGTGAAAAATAACGACGCAAGTCCGTGTGTGAAGGGGTGAAACCGACGCACACACCATTTTTCCACGCATCTCCTCCTCTGCGGACCTCTGCGGAGATATTCCACTCTAAACCAGATACTTTGTGCTTGAAAGAGACTTTGGGGGTCATTACAACATTGGCGGTAAAAGGCGCTTACCACCGTGCAGAAGACCGCCAATACACCGCCGCGGCCGCGGAATTCCACCACAGCTATTATGACCCACATTCTGTAAACCGCCGAAATTCAGACACCCACACAAGTCTGCCACACCAAAGGGCAGTGTTAAACTGCCGAAAACAAAACCTCCACCATCACGCCAACAGAAACACGCCCATGCTATCACGACCCATGAATCCACGTGGTGGTCTTTAAACCGCGGTATTCCATTGGCGGTACACACGGCCGTGCTCAAAATACACACACATCCCCAAAACGCCGCCACATTGGACAATTCGAATTACACACACTTGATACACATACAAACACCACTCCCACACACCCAACACAATATAAAACACACACCTACATCACCCACAAACCCCTACGACCAAAAATTTTGAGGAAGGCGACAGACAGAGAGCACAGTAATAGAGAACCCCACCACACAGAGGCACACAACACCATCACCCATACAACATTCCACGCACAAAACACCACACACCACTACACATCACCACACTCATCAACACATGCACCACCCCACACATCACCCACACCACCCCATGTCACGCCAAAGACACCCCAGGTTTTCCGAGGAGGAGCTCAGGGTTATGGTAGAGGAAATCATCCGGGTAGAGCCACAGCTATTTGGCTCACAGGTGCAGCACACCTCCATAGCCAGGAAGATGGAGCTATGGCGCAGAGTAGTCGACAGGGTCAACGCTGTGGGACAGCATCCAAGAAATCGGGAGGACATCAGGAAGAGGTGGAACGACCTACGGGGGAAGGTGTGTTCTGTGGTCTCCAGGCACAACATCGTGATTCAGCGGACTGGCGGTGGACCCCCACCTCCTCCCCCACAACTAACAACATGGGAGGAGCAAGTCTTGACCATCATGCATCCGGAGGGCCTTGGAGGAGTCGGTGGAGGAATGGACACTGGTAAGTCAAATCTTAACTATCATATCCCCCACCCTACCTGCATGCTATCACACACCCCCACCCTCACCCCCTCCCCTATCACTCCAGATCCTCACCAATGTACCAATAACACAAACCACACATCCCAACACCAAGCTCTGAATGCAACAACTAAGCATGGGCACCCCTCATTAAAGCATGCTCACTGCACATACCCATAACACCCCCCAACCATCACCATACCAACCCCCACACAGGAATGCTTGTACTGGGCTACACGCACACCCACCCATTGCACACCATGACACACACACATGCAATAATCATGCTCTTATACCCCTGCCGGACCACTACGGAACGTCACCACACAGGAGGGTCCAGACATCTCCACTCCACCGACAGAAGAGGCCCACAGTGACGATAGCAGCTCTGGCCAACTGGATCCAGATGGCCAGCCCGGACCATCGTGGTCCTCGGGACAGTCGGTTCCCCTTGTACAGGCACAGCCCAACACTGACCTTCCACCCTCTGGTAACACCAGCACAGCACCCACTCAGCGGGCCCATACCTCCGTACCCAGGACACGTCAATCAGCAGTGTGTCCACCACTACAGGGAACACAGGGTAACCCACCACCCCAACAACAACAGGGACCTGGGGGCAGTGGTAGTGGGCACACAGTCCAGGGGACGGAGGCCCAGGAACACAGGGGAACTGGGAGGGCTGCTATGTGACAGGGGGCGGACAGGCCAAGGGAACCCACCCTCCATGAGGCCCTCTCCTCCATCATGGGAGCATACCACCACTCCCAGGAGACGATGGCTACGATCCTGGCCATGTTTCAGGAGACCCAGCGCCCGCAGGACTGGCAGTATTTGGGGTTCTTGGAGGAGCTCAGAACCATCAGCTCCGCCCTGGGCACCATCGTAGGGATGCTGAAGGACATACAAAAGACCATGAGGGACACCGTGACACTCCAAGGGGCCCCTGACACTAGCATGGATGATGAACTGCCCACCACCTCCGCCGGCGCTAGTGGACAGGACGCCCGCCACAGGACCACCACACCAGCACCCCACCCCCTGCAGACGGACAACCACCCCGCAAGCAGTTCCTGAGATCCAGGAACAGGACAGAGCAAGATGGCAAGACCCCCGCCAGGAAATGAGACCACCCTGATTGTCCTCCCACTGTCTCACTTTGTTACCCTGTCCAGATTGGAACTGCCCCAGCTCTACTTCCTATGCCCATATGGGTAGTGCACCTGTGTGACTAATAGACTGGACTCTGCCATGGACATTCCTCCACCATCACCCCTCACCATTTTGCCACCCCCTCCAATAATTAGCACTGCAATAAACACCCTTGAACCACAAAACAATCTGGAGTCAGTCTGTGATTTTGAAAATGTGTATTAGCTATGACAATGACAAAATGCGTTTTCAATTGTAATGCCAACATACCTATGTCACACATCACAAGTCCATGAAGGATGCAAGCAGATGACACACGTTGGTAACCACACCTGTGAAACCGTAATGGAAAGGTACTACTCAGTTACCAAATACTGATACTATTTGATAGACAGGATAGAGGTAGAAGTGTGAAAGTGAATGTAATAGTAAAAAAATAAATTCTCACCTGTGTGTCACTGGAAATATTGCTGTATGACTGACTCCCTGATGTCTATGTCTTCTTCCTCAGCTTCCTCCTCATCACTGTCCACAGGCTCCACAGGCTCCACAGCTGCCACAACACCGACATCTGGACCATCCTCCTGCAGAAAAGGCACCTGGCGTCGCAAAGCAAGATTGTGAAGCATCGAGCAGGAAATTATGATCTGGCACACCTTCCTTGGTGAGTAGAATAGGGAACCACCTGTCATATGGGGGCCCCTGAATCTGGCCTTCAGGAGGCCGAAGGTGCGTTCAATCACCCTCCTAGTCCGCCCATGGGCCTCATTGTAGCGTTCCTCTGCCCTGGTCCTGGGATTTCTCACTGGGGTCAATAGCCAGGACAGGTTGGGGTAACCAGAGTCCCCTAATAGCCACACCCGGTGCCTCTGAAGTTGACCCATCACATAAGGGATGCTGCTATTCCGCAGGATGTAGGCGTCATGCACTGAGCCAGGGAACATAGCATTTACCTGCGAGTTGTACTGGTCTGCCAAACATACCATCTGCACATTCATCGAATGATAACTCTTCCGGTTCCTGTACACCTGTTCCCTGTGGGGGGGGACCAGAGCTACATGGGTGCCATCAATAGCACCTATGATGTTGGGGATATGTCCAAGGGCATAGAAGTCACCTTTCACTGTAGCCAAATCCTCCACCTGAGGGAAAACGATGTAGCTCCTTACATGTTTCAGCAGGGCAGACAACACTCTGGACAACACGTTGGAAAACATAGGCTGGGACATCCCTGATGCCATGGCCACTGTTGTTTTAAATGATCCACTTGCAAGGAAATGGAGCACTGATAGCATCTGCACTTCAGGGGGTATTTCTGTGGGATGGCAGATTGGTGAGATCAGGTCTGGCTCCAACTGGGTACACAGTTCCTGGATTGTGGCACGGTCAAACCTGTAGGTGATGATCAAATGTCACTCATCCATTGTTAACAGGTCCACCAGCAGTCAGTACACCGGAGGATTCCACCATCTCCTCAAATGTCCCAGCTGACGGTGCCTAAGAAGGACAACAGCGACCACAGAGTCAACAAATTCCCAGGTATGTACCCACAGCTACACAGAACACGACACCAAATACAAAACTCTTCCTGTATGTGTGTTGAGTGTAGGCCTAGGTATGTGTGACGCAGTAGTAAATGAAGCCATGTGGGCCCCTGAAATGGCGGCTGCCTGACCTCTAAACTGGGACAATGGGATGAGAGGTATCTGCGCTGGCGTTGTACACCGTCGCATAGACCGCGGCGCAATGCTGCATTGGTTAACTTTGGACCCTATGGGTCCCAGGAGCCAATGATGAAGTGCGCCGGTGGTGATGATACTCACCGCCGCGGACGTCACCGCCGCAGACGTGATCGCCATTTTCTATCTGTTCAATCACTCGATACCTGATCTTCGACAGGAGAGGACCTACACTGCAAGTGCTGCTGTGTACTCACCGCCGCGGACGTGACCGCCGCGGACGTGATCACCATTTTCTATCTGTTCAATCACTCGATACCTGATCTTCGACAGGAGAGGACCTACACTGCAAGTGCTGCTGTGACCTCGGTCTGGAAGAGACAATGGCTGCTGCGTCTGGGGAAAGGCCCCTGCCTTCACTGCTTAGGAGTTGGAGAAGCTCGTGGACGGGGTCCTCCCCCAGTACACGCTACTCTACGGTCCTCCAGACCAACAGGTAAGTACACAGGGAGCACGTTGTATGGGCTATGCTGGGTGGAGAGGGCTGGATGTCAGTAGGAAGGGGGCAGAGTTCAGCGAACATGAAGGACTGTGAATGCATGTGCCACATGGCAAGGGTAGGGATGGGGGCCACTCACTTCGACGGTGCAGTTGGTAATGACTTCTCTTCTTCCCCTGTACATGTCATGTAGGTCAGTGCCCACCAGAAGAAGGACATTTGGCGTGCTATCGCCAAGGACGTATGGACCCTGGGGGTCCACCAGAGACGGGGCACCCACTGCCGTAAAAGATGGGAGGACATTCACCGCTGGAGCATGAAGATGGCGAAAGCTCAGCTGAGGATGGACTCCCAACGTGGGAGGGGTGCCCATCGCACCATGACCCCACTGATGTTCCGGATCCTGGAGGTGGCCTACCCGGAGTTGGATGGGCGCTTGAGGGCATCACAGCAGACACAAGGGGGTGAGTACAACATCATTCTGCTGACTTTGCGCGCAGTGGAGGGGTCTGGGTGGGGGAAGAGGGATGTGGGTTTCCCTAGGCCAGGGCAAGTTACGTAGGCTAGGCCCCTCCTAATGCACGCCAGGTGCCACTCCACCTACCTCTGTAGAGTGCCAAGTACAGGTATACATGCCCCTGTGTCATCTATGTGTGCAGATGACCACCATAGCCATGTAGGCCAGATCCCAGGAATTGCATCTGTAGAGGCCAAGAGCACGGCGTAGTGCAGGGGGCTGCTGTGTCTGTATTGTCCGCCAACGGTAGTGGTAAGCCATGCACTCAACCTGTCTTTCTTCTGTCGTCCCCCCCCCCTTTTTGTGGCCTCCATGTTATTTTGTGCATCAGCATCATCAGGCAGAGGTACAGTGGCACCGGAGCACGAGGGAGCTGCATCCCACATGGCCATGGAGGTCCACACCACAGACTCTGAATACACCAGTGGGACGGAGGGCGAGGGGAGCTTCACGTCGGTTACCGGATCACCAAACAGCGTCACGGACTTGTCCGCCGATGGGAGCTCCCTTGTGGTGGCGGCACCATCTGTGCCCCCCACTTCTACAGGTACAGCCGCCACCTCCCCTACCAGCACTGCCCTCCCAGCAGCCCCTCAGCCTCCACTCCGTGCCCACTCACCCAGGCGGGTGGGCATCACCTTTGCCCCAGGCACCTCAGCCCCTACCCCAGTCACCCCTGTTGCCCTCAGTGAGGAGGCCACTGAACTCCTCAGGTCACTCACTGTTAGGCAGTCTACCATTGTGAATGCCATCCAGGGTGTAGAAAGGGAGTTGCAACACGGTAATGCATTCCTGGAGGGCATTCATTCTGGTCAGGCTGCCCTTCATCGAACCCTGCAATCTCTGGCCTCAGCACTGATGGCAACCATTGTCCCTGTGTCTAGCCTCCCCCCTCCAACTTCCTCCACCCAGACCCAGTCCCCTGTACCCCAGCCTATCCTAAGCACACCATCAGACAAGCATGCATACACCTCAACACACAAAAGTAGCTCAGGCAAACATAAGCACCACACAACCCACAGGCACTCAAACAAGCATCACCCACATACAGACACAACAACATCCACTGCCTCCACTGTGTCCCCCTCCTCGTCATCTCCCTCCTCCCTCCCAGTGTCATCTACACCCTCACTTGCATGCACTACATCTACAGGCACTAGGACTCGCACCAGAACACCCAGCACCACACCCGATCACCTGCACTCACCACCTTCACTACCATTTACACGTCCCCTGTGTCCACTCCCAGTGTGTCTGTGACGTGAAGTACACAAACGCGGGCACCCACACACCCAACATCCATCCACCTCACGACAGCCTCCAGTACCTGCACCTGCACCCAAATCACCTAAAGTTACACCTCCTACAACCACCTCCTCTTCTTCCACTCCCAGACCCCCTCCAGCTACCCATCCCAGTCTTCGTCAGAAACTCTTCCTCAGCAATTTTGACCTCTTTGCCACCGCCCCCACCCCTCCAATTCATAGGTCCCGTAGTAGCACCTCAGCCAAAAAAAGTCCAGTACCAGTGGTGCGTGTTAAAGGTGTGTGGAGTGCACCGGCCACCAGGGCAGCCAGTGTGACACGGAGCCAAAGCACTGCCAGTCCACCCCCTGTAAAGCACCTTTAGTTGGAATGTGGCCGACAGGAAAGGGTGAAGACTCCTGCCGGTAAAACTGCTCACAAGGGTCCCGGGGGGAGTGCCGAGTCAGCTGTGACTCCTCGCAAGGCGGTGAAGGGGCAGAAGAAGTCTCCAAAGTCTGGTAAGAGCAGCACGGCGGAGAAGGGCGCCATCCTCCCCGGCGGCCGGGACACCACCGCCAGCACTGTTGTCACTGGTCCGGAGACCACCGCCAGAGTCAGTGCCCTAGAGGGCAGCAGTATCGTCACTGGTCTGGAGAACACCGCCAGAGATAGTGCCCTGGAGGGCAGCAGTATCGTCACTGGTCCGGAGACCACCGCCAGCGTCAGTGCCCTGGAGGGCAGCAGTATCATTACTGGTCAGGAGACCACCGCCAGCGTCAGTGCCCTGGAGGACCCCGGCAGCCACAGCCCCGCTGGGCACTAAGGGACCGTAATGCCACACACCGCTGCACAGGTCAGAGACAGCATAGGCACGCACCGCTGAACAGGCCAAAGACCGCCATGTTGAAGACTGTGAACAGGGCAAAGCACCACTGAACAGGACAAAGCACCGCTGAACAGGCCAAAGACCGCCATAGTGAAGACCGCTGAACAGGGCAAAGCACCGCTGAACAGGGCAAAGCACCACTAAACAGGCCAAAGACCGCCGTGGTGAAGACCGCTGAACAGGGCAAAACACGGCTGAACAGGGCAAAGCACCACTGAACAGGTCAAAGACTGCCATGGTAAAGACTGCTGAACAGGGCAAATCACCGCTGAACAGGGCAAAGCACCGCTGAACAGGCCAAAGACCGCCATGGTGAAGACCGCTGAACAGGGCAAAGCACCGCTGAACAGGGCAAAGCACTGCTGAACAGGCCAAAGACAGCAAAGGCAAGCACCGCTGAACAGGGCAAAGACCGCCATGGCAAAGCACCGCTAAACAGGTCAGAGACCGCCAAATCAAGCATCGTTCGCCCATGTGCAGCTGGGACAGTGACGGAACTGGGACCGTCACAGGGAGTGTGATGCACTCTGTGCACCATTCCCCCTCCAGAACCAGTGGAGACCTGCATACACTTGAGAAACTGTGGCTTTGCACTCCCCAGGATGTTACAGTGGGCAAACCACCCACTGTAGAGACTTGAGAGACTGTGGCTTTGCACTCCCCAGGATAAAGCAGTGGGCAAACCACCCACTGGAGAGACTTGAGAGACTGTGGCTTTGCACTCCCCAGGATAAAGCAGTGGGCAAACCACCCACTGTAGAGACTTGAGAGACTGTGGCTTTGCACTCCCCAGGATACATCAATGAGCATGGAGCCCCATCGTGGATCTGGCGTGGTGCTGCAATCCGGCTGAGGTGCCCCCCCCTTCCCTTCCCCCTGAGGTGCCTGTTGTATTTCTATCTGATGCCCCTGCAGTGTTCTCTCCGTTTGTGGACAGGTATCTAGTGTGGGCCTCGCCCATGCATTTTGGGCCCAGTGGTCCACGGACATTGATATGTGCATACCTGCACTACTAATCGTAATGTATAAATTCTAGAATGTGTATATATATCTGTATATATTTGGTTACTGTGGTTTGATACATTACAATGGTTGAACTGATTTCCTTTTGTCTTTGCATTCTTCCGGGGTGGTCGTGGGTTGTTACTGTGCTGTTTGGAAATGCATTGGTGTGTGTGTTGTAGTGGATGAGGGTCGGGTTGGGGGTGGGGGTGTTGCGTGTGTGTCCCCCTGACGTTTGCCTCCACCCTCCCTGTAGGAAAGTACCATCTTTCCTGGCATGTTACCCCCATATTTCACTGTATATATGTTGTTTTAGTGTATGTGTCACTGGGACCCTGCCAGCCAGGGCCCCAGTGCTCATAAGTGTGCCCTGTATGTGTTCCCTGTGTGATGACTAACTGTCTCACTAAGGCTCTGCTAATCAGAACCTCAGTGTTTATGCTCTCTCTGCTTTCCAAATTGTCACTAACAGGCTAGTGACCAATTTCACCAATTCACATTGGCATACTGGAACACCCTTATAATTCCCTAGTATATTGTACTGAGGTACCCAGGGTATTGGGGTTCCAGGAGATCCCTATGGGCTGCAGCATTTCTTTTGCCACCCATAGGGAGCTCTGACAATTCTTACACAGGCCTGCCACTGCAGCCTGAGTGAAATAACGTCCACGTTATTTCACAGCCATTTACCACTGCACTTAAGTAACTTATAAGTCACCTATATGTCTAACCTTTACCTGGTAAAGGTTGGGTGCTAAGTTACTTAGTGTGTGGGCACCCTGGCACTAGCCAAGGTGCCCCCACATCGTTCAGGGCAAATTCCCCAGACTTTGTGAGTGCGGGACACCATTACACGTGTGCACTATACATGGGTCACTACCTATGTATAGCGACACAATGGTAACTCCGAACATGGGCATGTAACATGTCTAAGATCATGGAATTGTCACCCCAATGCCATTCTGGCATTGGGGAGACAATTCCATGATCCCCCGAGTCTCTAGCACAGACCTGGGTACTGCCAAACTACCTTTCCCGGGGTTTCACTGCAGCTGCTGCTGCTGCCAACCCCTCAGACAGGTTTCTGCCCTCCTGGGGTCCAGCCAGGCTTGGCCCAGGAAGAAAGAACAAGGTGTCAGGGCTGGGGAGGAGTAGCCTCCCCCAGCCTCTGGAAATGCTCTGATGGGCACAGATGGTGCCCATCTCTGCATAAGCAAGTCTACACCGGTTCAGGGATCCCCCAGCCCTGCTCTGACGCGAAACTGGACAAAGGAAAGGGAAGTGACCACTCCCCAGACCTGCACCTCCCAGGGGAGGTGCCCAGAGCTCCTCCAGTGTGCTCCAGACCTCTGCCATCTTGGAAACAGAGGTGCTGCTGGCACACTGGACTGCTCTGAGTGGCCAGTGCCAGCAGGTGACGTCAGAGACTCCTTCTGATAGGCTCTTACCTGTGTTGCTAGCCTATCCTCCTTCCTAGGTAGCCAAACCTCCTTTTCTGGCTATTTAGGGTCTCTACTTTGGGGAATTCTTTAGATAACGAATGGAAGAGCTCATCAGAGTTCCTCTGCATCTCTCTCTTCACCTTCTGCCAAAGGATCGACCGCTGACTGCTCAGGACGCCTGCAAAACCGCAACAAAGCAGCAAAGACGACTACTGCAACCTTGTATCGCTGATCCTGCCGTTTTCTCGCCTGTTTCCTGGTGGTGCATGCTCTGGGGGTAGCCTGCCTCCTTCTTGCACCAGGAGCTCTGAAGAAATCTCCTGTGGGTCGACGGAATCTTCCCCCTGCAACCGCAGGCAACAAAAAGACTGCATCACCGGTCCTCTGGGTCCCGTCTCAGCACGACGAGCGTGGTCCCTGGAACTCAGCAACTCTGTCCAAGTGACTCCCACAGTCTAGTGACTCTTCAGTCCAACTTTGGTGGAGGTAAGTCCTTGCCTCCCTACGCTAGACTGCATTGCTGGGTACGGCGTGATTTGCAGCTGCTCCGGCTCCTGTGCACTCTTCCAGGATTTCCTTTGTGCACTGCCAAGCCTGGGTCCCAGACACTCTAACCTGCAGTGCACAACCTTCTGAGTTGTCCTCCGGTGTCGTGGGACTCCCTTTTGGTCTTCAGGTGAGCTCCAGTTCACTCCCCTTCCAAATGCCTGTTCTGGTACTTCTGCAGGTGCTGCCTGCTTCTGTGAGGGCTCCCTGACTTGCTGGGTGCCCCCTCTGTCTCCTCATCCAAGTGGCGACATCCTGGTCCCTCCTGTGCCACAGCAGAATCCAAAAACCCTAACCACGACCCTTGCAGCTAGCAAGGCATGTTTGCGGTCTTTCTGTGTGGGAACACATCTGCATGCTTCTTCACGACGTGGGACATCCATCCTCCAAAGGGGAAGTTCCTAGTCCTCTTCGTTCTTGCAGAATCCACAGCTTCTACCATCCGGTGGCAGCTTCTTTGCACCCTCAGCTGGCATTTCCTGGGCATCAGCCCAATCTCGACTTTGTCGCGACTCTTGGACTTGGTCCCCTTGTTCCACAGGTATTCTCATCCGGAAATCTACTTTGGTTGCATTGCTGGTGTTGGTCTTCCTTGCAGAATTCCCCTATCACGACTTCTGTGCTCTCTGGGGAATATAGGTGCACTTTACACCTACTTTTCAGGGTCTTGGGGTGGGCTATTTTTCTAACCCTCACTGTTTTCTTACAGCCCCAGCGACCCTCTACAAGCTCACATAGGTTTGGGGTCCATTCGTGGTTCGCATTCCACTTTTGGAGTATATGGTTTGTGTTGCCCCTATACCTATGTGCTCCTATTGCAATCTACTGTAACTTTACATTGCTTGCATTACTTCCTTTTGCTATTACTGCATATTTTTGGTATTGTGTACATATATCTTGTGTATATTTGGCATCCTCATACTGAGGGTACTCACTGAGATACTTTTGGCATATTGTCATAAAAATAAAGTACCTTTATTTTTAGTATATCTGTGTATTGTTTTTTCTTATGATATTGTGCATATGACACCAGTGGTATAGTAGGAGCTTTGCATGTCTCCTAGTTCAGCCTAAGCTGCTCTGTTATAGCTACCTTCTATCAGCCTAAGCTGCTAGAAACATCTATTCTACACTAATAAAGGATAACTGGACCTGGTACAGAGTGTAAGTACCCCTTGGTACCCACTACAATCCAGGCCAGCCTCCTACACTCCCCTATGTCGTAGGTGCAGTACTCACTGTTGTCTTCGGCGCCTACATTGCTGGTGGTCGTAGAAGAGCAGGAAGACAAGTGCAGGGAGTATTTGTAGTTCGGGCTCCATGGTGTCCTTGTTCCTCGTGGAGTGTATTAAGGTGAGCGTTTTCCCATTGCAAAAACTGTTTCCACCGTGTTTTTATCCACGGTGAATCCGCCCCGGCAAAGGTGGCGGATTGGCGGGTTGTGATACTGTGGGTGGTACATTGTCTCCCGCCTGTCTGTTGGCGGTGACCGCTGCGCTGCTTGTCTGTACCGCCGTGGCGGGCGGAGTGTTAAAGTGGCTGTCTATGTTGCCGGTTTCCGCCACGGTCATAATTCCCTTTTTTTTCCGCTGGCCTGTTTGCGGTATTACCGCCGCTTTAACACTGTCCGCCAGGGTTGTAATGACCACCCTTGTTTGCTTTTTAAAGACTTAAGACACTTTATATTACTTTTCAGTGATATCTCTACAAATTCTTATTGCATCTTTTATTGTGTTGATCTACAAATATCCAGATAAATATTCTATATTTTTCTAAACACTGTGTGGTGTATTTTTGGGGTGGTATATGGTGTTATTGTATGATTTATTGCACAAATACTTTACACATTGCCTTCTAAGTTAAGCCTGACTGCTCGTGCCAAGCTACCAGAGGGTGGGCACAGGATAATTTGGATTGTGTGTGACTTACCCTGACTAGAGTGAGGGTTCTTGCTTGGACAGAGGGTAACCTGACTGCCAACCAAAAACTCAATTTCTAACATTGGTGATCAGCGGTGAGGATAGGACTTGTATTTGTGCAGTGACATACAGTAGCTAAGCATTTCACTACCTACCCACAGTTGAAGGTTAACTTGATTTTTATCTCTTTTTGCAAATTCGTTTTTCCTGACAATTTTCAAAAATTAAATCCTCGCTCAACATGTCTCTGGCTGGGTCTCAAGTAGGAGATCTGGACCTAGCCCTGTTGGAGACATATACTGTCAAACAGCTAAAAGGGTTCTGCAGGGTGATGAGAGTACCCACCCAAGGGGCCTCCAAAAAGGAGGACTTTCAAGTGGCGCTGAAGGCCTGGGCAGAAGCCCATTTAGAGGAAAGTGATGAGGAGGAGGAGACAGAAAATGGCCTCTCAAAGGATTTATTGCCATCAGTGGGTAAGGTTACCACTGCAATTGTGCCCCCTTCCAGACCAGGTAGCAGTGTCTCTGAGCAAAGCCTGACCGCAGAGAAAAGGAGAGAAGAAAGGGAGTTCCAATTACAAATGGCAAAACTGAAAATATTCTATATTTTTCTAAACACTGTGTGGTGTATTTTTGGGGTGGTATATGGTGTTATTGTATGATTTATTGCACAAATACTTTACACATTGCCTTCTAAGTTAAGCCTGACTGCTCGTGCCAAGCTATGAGAGGGTGGGCACAGGATAATTTGGATTGTGTGTGACTTACCCTGACTAGAGTGAGGGTTCTTGCTTGGACAGAGGGTGACCTGACTGGCAACCAAAAACTCAATTTCTAACAAGCGCGTCCCGTGCTGTGGTGTCCCTCTGGCGCTTTATAGCACTTGCCGGCAAGTGAGTGGGGGAAGCAGGAAATGGCCGCCTCCTGGGGCCCAAAGCAGTCTGGGACTCGTAGTCCCCCTTTTAATGTTCAGCGTGCCCCGTGCTGCGGTGTCCCCCTGGTGCTTAATAGTGCTTGCTGGCAGGTGAGTGCGGGCAGCTGGATCTGGAAATGGCCACCTCCTGGGACCCAAAGCAGTCTGGGACTCACAGTCCCGCTTTCAGTGTTCAGCGGGTCAATTGATATTTATGCCAAAAGTGAATACTTCCTCGTGGGAGGCAACAGCTTGAGAAAACTTTTCCAACTTTGCATGTGTGCCTCACTGTAAAATGAACACTCAAAGTGGGAAGTGTTAACCTTTGTTTGAGCATAGTATTTTGTACAGGAAGGGTAGTCATCCAAAACAGGGCCTATGCTTGACACATCCTTGCACTACAGTACAATGGGCTGTTGTGCAAACAGCGTAAAGTGTACCAGCACAGGGGGAAAGAAAATCAGCAACTTTGGTTGTTGCACTGCATTACAAGAAAAGTAAAACTGCCCCTTGGACCAGAAATACTGTATGTCAGATATGACCAAATTCCATGAGTAATGGCCAGTACACACAGGGTTAGTTTTATTTTTTTGCACTGTCAGTGCCTTCTGAGCATGAAAAACAGCATGTACTGCAGGTGATGATGATTGGCAAAGAGATATGCAGGAGATTGCCAAAGGCCTCACCCTTTGCCAAGCAGGTTTTGGGTTTAGGGTTTTAGGTGCTGGGTCCTGGCCATGGCTGAATTCCACAACCTGCGCCAATGCTCTGCTGGGCATTTTCACAGGCTTAATATATATCAACAGCTAATACACAATCTGCAGATCGACAGAATGGCAGCCTACAACTCAACACTGGTGTTACAATGGTAGCCATGTTTTGCTTCTTTTCCCTGAGGAGATCAGCCTCCTCCCCTTCGGCTATGCTTCAGAACTCTATTTAAGGGGACATGTTTTAACACGTCACTGCAAAACACACTTGTCCTAGGAATGCATTGCAATAACATTTGTATTTTTATAAATTGGTGTTTTGGTGATTTGTATAAACAGTGACTCTATTCATATGAGGTAAGGAGCAAAGGGCTCGCTACTTTTCATTGCACAGAATATTTTTTTTTTTTACAAACATGGGGATTTGTTGAAATGCGTCTGATTCCGAATTTGCCATCTCTTTTGTTTCATGTGGTGAACTAAATGTGTTCCTACTTATTTAAAATATCCTTGGAAGATCTACATCGAATGTATTCCCCTGAAATTACCGTTCATGGCAGTGACCTTCAAAGATACCTCACAGCTGCCATTCTCAGTGATTAATTTAGAATGCAAAATTAATTATGCTAATGTTTAGAAGCTCCAAAACTCAGCACACATTCGGGCTCCCTTCACTCGCAGTGAATCATTCGAACAGACCAGCAGCACTTTTGGTGGAAGGGAGGCGGTGGGTGTGCACCCATAAGTTCATAGAACATTCCTCTAGGGCATCTGTGTCTCCTCCACAGTGATGCTATTATTCCGAAACTTTTAGTGCCCTGGGAAGTAATCCACGAATCGAGAATAAAAGAGGTTGTCTACCGAGACGGATGGCATCTTTAGTACTCAATGTAGCTTGTTCTCTTGTAATTCGCCCACGCAGTTAATGGAAAGGCCATTACAATACGTGAGAAGCATTTTTCTGCGTGACACATGCGCACTTCTCATCACCATGTGACTGGCGTGAAGAAAAATGGGGATATTAGTTGCCTTTAGAAAAGCCAATGGAGCTGGGAAATAGTACCCCATCACAGTTCTCTATAACGTGTCTAGGTGTTCGATAACCTAAACTAGCCTTTCAGAGGCACATGTCCATCCGATAGTCTTTATAACTCTTTGAACTGGATATTTATACGTGACTAACTGTGTCGCAGGTAAACTGGCCCATCAAAGACTCACTCATTTCAAGATATCCTTCTCTGTTCCTATTGGTCTACCAACTAGTGCCATAGCCATAGCAAGTGTGTAAAAGGGCCTCTAACAAGCAAGGAAGCAAGGAAAATTCACCCCATCACAGTTCTTTAGTGAAGGACAGCGATATTTGGGGTCCAAAGGCCCATTGGACTCTTGTGCCACTGAACCTGCTGCACTATCAGCCCTGCCTCTAACAAGTGCCGACACTCACAAATACAGTCATTGAGTGGATTGGGAGAGGTTGTAATGCAGTCACTGATAGACAGCCCTGTCTCGCTACTTGAAGTCTCCAGGTGGACAGTCAGTCATGATATAGGTGAAAGGGTCATCTATCTGGTGTCGTGACCTTAGCCAAAGGTCGCTGAATGGGTAAAATTAGCTGTCAGCTGAGGGTGCTGATTTATTCATCGCGCATTTCCAAGTTACTGTTTAGCCATTGAAACCGTTAATTGAATGTGACAGACAATTACAGCCTGGGGGCCTTTGTCTTATCTTTTATCTAATGTTATGGAGCTAGCTGTCAGAAAAGGGTGAAGTCTGGGCAAATGGAAAACGATTCTAGTCTTTGGAGCTGAAGACCGTGAGAAGCTCCCACTTTATTCGCAGCAATAGTTTACCATTTCCTGACCCAACTGTGTTGTCCCCGCAGTCTATACAATCGTTTGCTTGCTAGTATTTTTGTAGAGTGCACATGACCCTCCAAAATGTTTGTGAAATATATATGTAGTAAGATGGTGAACAGACAAAGAACAGTAGAGCAACATGGTGGCAGCACATAAGGGCACAGAGGACTGTATATAAACATACTGGTCTACATAAATTAATTTGCTAAGGGTATTATTATTATTATGAAAAGAAGAAAGAAAAGCTGGCACATCTCCATTGACATGGTTTTCTACACAAGACACATTTTTGACTCATTTTGGAATTATTTGCATGGTTTATTAACCATGAGTATACAGCAACATTAATGTACAGGGAACCTATCAATAGTTAGCACCAAAGTCAGGGAGGGGAAGATGAATGCAGTCTTACATATACTATTTGAATGTGAATTAGCAGCGTAGCCTAATTCTTATAATTGATCTAATCAAGGAATGTTTCTTCATTGACAGAGTAGTGCTGTTCTCTTATTGAGACAAATGCATCGCTAGAGAGTAAACCACTTCTTAATAAGCGTTGGAAAATGTTCTTCAGTTCTGAGCTGGAGGTGAACCCCCAATCATTTAATTGGAAGTAGCATGCGTTTTCTATGAAACAAACTAGGATTCGGGGGACAATACAAAAAAGAAACCCGTATTATGGGCAAAGGGATAGACGGGCGGACGGACGGATGAATGGATGGATGGATCTACTGAGTTGGTGTAGCTCATGGCTCTGCACAGGCATTACAACTCAGAAAGGAAAGGGTATTTTCATGTTTTGTTAACTAAGAAGCTCATGTTGCAGATTTAGACCTGTTTTTTTGGATTGAGTATGCGAGGGCATGCACTTGCTCATGCGTCTCATATTTGAGACACTGTTGTGTTCAGTAAAGGGCTTGAACCCCGCCTGTGGCTCACCTTTTGTTCCTTTTGTTGGTTTGCATGCCACTCTTCTTGACAGCCTCATAATTTGTCAAGGGAAAACTGGCATCATTTCTGTTTCCCTGTGTGGAGCAGGGGTTAAGCACTAATTGATGCAACTTAATTAATGCCTTCCGCTGCTCATGACGTGATCGAGGTACTATTTGTTGTTTTTAACTTTGAGTGCCCCTCAAATAGATGGCTTGTTTGTGACTGGCAAAAACATGCCCAGCAGGCACAACAATGCAAAGTTTTACTTTTTCGAAGCTAACTTTATTTCATTTTGCCAAGTCGTCTTTTCTGTTTCTTCTCATGTTTTCTTTCGTTGTTGCTCATGGGCACTGTTTTCAAAAGATGAGAATAAACTTATTTGAAATTAGTGACACCTTTTGCATTGCAAATGCTTGATTTCTATAATGTTTACTGTATTTTTAAATAGCAATATTGTTAGGTCACTTTAAAATAAGTGCATTTTTATTCTGATAGATTCTGCATTGGGAAATCTGGCCATTCAAACTCCTGCTGCAGGGGTTTATGAAGCATTCATGTTGGTGATGCAGTAGGCTAGTGAGCAGGCACTAGTCAGCACTGATTTTACAGAAATATCACCAATAAGTGCTAGGGGCCAGATGTACCAAAGGATTTTACCCATTCTGTGTCTATGGGAAAATGCTTTAGTACATATGGCCCTAGGTGAGGTGGAATTGCACCCCCTAGAGGCCAGAGGGTCGAGGGATCTCTGCCTCTATGACGAGCCAAGGTGTGCGATGGTGTTTCTTGTATTTCCCTTTCACTTTAATGCAACAAGCAGGCCCTACCATACAAGTATTTTGGGTCAGGTAAGTTTGCATATTTTCATTTCTCTCTGTATCAGTTCTGCTTGTGAGGAATGCTGCGTATCCATGCTGTATCAGTGTGTGAGGGAAGCTTACTTTTCAGTCCCATATAATCTGTTATGTGTAAGGAAGAAGCTTGATCTGCTGCAGCCTGTGGTGTATCAGATGGCTTCTCTGTGACGCCTGCCCTTCTTTCTGTGTTGAACCCAATGCTTGAATGGAGTATGAATCTTCCGGATTCCGGTTCCAGCAGATGTTATTGTCTTTTCGGTCTGATTTATTGTTCAAGTAGTTCCTTGGCTTGGTCCCTGTAATGCGGACATAATTAATGTCTTTTGTTCAAGTTGTACCCGGGCTCCAGCATTCTCTGCATGGGCTTCATGGTTCTTTTTAATGGGTCACCCCTTGAGCTTCATGCAGGTAACAAATGTCTAAAGACAACTGCAAATGGATGAGCTGAATACAAGAATAACGAGGCGAGGCGTCATAACAGTTAAACTGTCAGTGTGTAAACTGATATTTTGGTGGTTGTGTGTGTTTTTGTACTTTTGGTCGTTTATAGATGTACTTACATGGATCAGTGTCCAGTGTGAAAGTCTGGTGCACTGAGTACAATTACATTGTCAGCGACAACAGGAACCATTTGTGCAGCACACAATTAATTGCTTGTCATATAATAATCAAGGTTATACTCAAGATTTTAGGTTGAGTAATGTAGTGTACTTGCATTTATGTAGCACTTCGTACCCCTGACGAGGCACTAAACTAACCAATATATTACAAAATAGTAATTTGTTTCAGAGTTTTTACTATTGTAGATCAGATATTTGATCCAGAAATACCTTATATACCAATCTTTCAAGTTTAGTTAGACTTAACACAAAGCAACATTTGGGGTCAAATTTAATCAATTCTTTCCAATAGGTTTGCATCATTGTGATGCAAACCTGCACAAATAATATATTTTAGGATTTGCTTTTCAGCACAAAGCATGTTTTACTCTGAAAAGTAGCTACAAATTAACACAAAGTAGTAATCTGTGCTACCTTGCAATACTTTGCCTCAAGGCGGAAAATCATGGGTGGTACAACAATGTTCCAATGGAATCAAAACATGGGGTTTGATGCAAATCCCTAGCTACTTCCATTGGTAGACAGGGATATGCACCAAAAATGAACATCTCCTTGTGGCGGGTGTAAGGTTAGAGAAAAGTTGTATTTTTCCCAACTTTTAGAATTTTGCATTCAAATTTTTAAATGTGTTAAACTATGTCAAAGTATAATATTTTCTACTGGAAGGATCCGCTTCCAGTACAGATACTATCCCAGACATCATGCACAGACCAGTGCATTATGATGCAAAAGCGTGTATGTTGGTGCAAGGCACCCATGATGTGCCAATGAAGGGAGATAGTAAACAGTGCAAAATCTTTGTACATGCTTTCACACAACTATGGTTACTCAACTGAGCAGCACTGGTCTGCACTGCGTGCATACTTTGTGGATTTGAACACACCTTTTTTGTTCACCTTGCTGGGAACGTCGAACTATGTGGGGTTTACAAAATGAGGCCCACGTGGAACAAATACAAATGTGCCTATGTAGCTTAAATATCGAATTTGTACGTGTCAGTTTTCTGGTGCAGAGTCTGTAATAGTAACGTTTATGTACTTGCAGACGACAGATGTTAGACTGGCTGTCATTGAATGTAGCCCTTCTTACTATGCCCTGCCTGGCTTGATTCTCACCCCAGCTGCCCTGCCCTGTTGCCTTTTTAGGTCGAGCACGCAAGCGCTCTAGGGTGACCACCCGTCCGTAAATTTCACGGACTGTCTGTAATTTCGCCCTGCTGTCCGTTGTCCGTGATGAAAGCTTTAATGGACTGCATTTATCCGTACTTTTAGCCTTTCACCTAAAGGGCAACGGAGGCAGGGCGAAATTATGGGCAGATCAGTTTCCCCAGCTGCAGTGAAAGGCAGGGAGTCTCCTGTGCTCTGAGGGAGGGGCAGACAGATAAGAATCAGACCCTCTTGCCAGGGGGTCTCCTTCCCTAAAGACAAGCAAATGTGCCCAACTGGTAAATCTGCAAATACAAAAGGGCTTGAAAACCTGCATTGACTTTACTAAAAGGAGTCACTTGAAGTTTTCTGATGGCAAAGACATTACTTTTAGAGAGGTGTTGTAATGGTGTTCCAAGGTGAGCTGTGGAGTGTGTGGTTTTAATGGAGTGTTATAATTTTTTTAGCATTAGGTATAAACTGTAGATTATTCAAATCTGTATTTCAGAAGCACTTTTTATTTATTTAACCAAAATGTATTTGCGCATTTTGTAGCAGCCTTTATTATGATGTAATTGTATTTTTCACAGTTCTTTCAGGTACTTCGGTACCTCATAGTACTAACAAACATTGGCAAAGCAATAGGTCTCATCTACGAAAGAGTTATTGGCTTTGTTAATGTGTTTTAGCCATTAGCTATGTTATACACCAGAGTAGCTGCTGTTCAGCATGGCTTAAAGTTAGTGGCATAGTGGTGTGGAGTGGAGTAGAGTAGCATAGGAGCAGTGGCGTAAAGCCCAGTGGTGCAAAGTACAGTGCAGTGGGGTACAGTGCAGTTGTTTAGAGTGTGTTAGCGTAGAGTGCAGTGGTTTAGAGTGCAGTGGCATGGAGTAGCATGGGACAGAGTAGAGTGGCATACAGTGCAGTGGAGTAGAGTTGCATACATTAGAGTGGCTGAGAGAGCAGTAGCGTAGAGTGGTGCAGTGGCATAGATTGCAGAGTAGACTCACGTTGCAGAGAGTGCAGTGGCGTAGTGTAGAGTGGTGCAGAGTAGAGCAAAGTGCTGTAGAGTGGAGTGATGCAGAGTAGAGTGGCGTAGAGTGCAATGGCATAGAATGCAGTAGTACATAGTACAGTGGTGGAGAGTGCAACGCTGCAGAGTAGAGTGTCAGTGCAGTGATGTAGAGTGGAGTAGAGTGGCACAGAGAGCAGTGGCGTAGAGTACAGTGGTACAGAGTAGAGGGCAGTGGCATACAGTGCAGTTGTTTAGAGTGCATTGGCGCAGAGTGCAGTGGCATAGAGTGGCATGGGGTAGAGTTACATAGAGTGCAGTGGAGTAGAGTGGCATACAATGGAGTAGCAGAGTGCAGTAATGCAGAGTGGTGCAGTGTCAGAGTGCAGAGTAGACTCATGTGGCACAGAGTGCAGTGGTGAAGAGTGGTGCAGAGTGGAATATTGTAGAGTGGTGTAGAGTAGAGTATAGTGCCTAGAGTGCAGTGGCATAGAGTAGAGTGGTGTAGAGTGCAGAGTTGCAGAGTAGAGTGTCAGTGTAGTGGTGTAGAGTGGTACAGAGAACAGTGGCATAGAGTACAGTGGTGCAGAGTAAAGGGCAGTGGCATACAGTGCAGTTGTTTAGAGTGCACTGGTGTAGAGTGCAGTTGCATATAGTGGCATTGGGTAGAGTAGAGTGGCATAGAATGCAGTGGAATAGAATATATTGATGCAGAATGCAGTAGTACAGAGCAGAGTGGTGTAGAATATAGTGGCGGCCAGTGCAGTGTTGCAGAGTGTCAGCGTGCAGTGGTGTAGAGTGCATTGAACTAGAGTGCAGTGGTCAGAGTGGTATAGAGTACAGTGGCATAGAATAGATTGTTCCAGAGTAGAGTGCAGTTGCATAGAGTGGAGAGGTGCAGGGAGAGTGCAGTGGAATAGAATGCAGTGGCACAGAATGCAGTGGCATAAAGTAGATTATTTCACAGTAGAGGAAGGTGGCTTAGAGGTTATAGTGGAGTTGCATAAAGTGGCATAGAGTGTGATGGCGTAAAGTAGTGTGGAGTGCCGTGGCATAGAGTGCAGGGGTGCACAGGAGATTAGAGTGATGTACAGTGTATTGATGTATAGTGCAGGGGCATAGAGTTGAGTTTTACAGAGTAAAGTGCATTAGCATAGAGTGTATTAGCTGAGAGTGCAGTGGCGTACAGTGCAGTGTTGCAGAGTGGCAGAGAGTGGAGTTGTGCGTATTAGATTGGTGTTGCCTAGACTGGAGTGGTATGGCGTGCAGACGAGCAGAGCGCAGTGGTGTAGAGAGGCATAAAGTGCAGTGGCATAGAGTAGAGTGGTACAGAGGAGAGTAGAGAGGCATAGTGTGAAGTAGCATAGAGTGCAGTGGCATAATGTGGAGTGGTTCCAGATGGAGAAGAGTGCAGTGGCATGGAGTGGAGTAAAGTAGAGTGATACAGACTAGGGTGCAGTGGCGTGTAGTGGTGCAGAGCAGAGTGGAGTGCAGTATGGATGATATGCTAACACACTGCCATTACAGACAACACATTTTTGATTGAAATGACCATTACATTTGTACAGATATACAGTTTTTCAAATCAAACTATACTGTGCACAGATGATGATGTGTGGAAATTGCATCACCTAATGCAATGATTTGTTTTAATCATGTAAAGGTATTTGTTTCTAGCACAGTTCAGAATTAACAAAAATGTGCTTGATTTGTACTTCTAATTCTGATATATTCTGAAGTTTATTTAAATGTTGTCATGTGATAGAAAAAACTGTTTCCTAACCCCAGTATCCAGCAAGATTGTTGTATAAATCCTCTCACTTTGAAGTCAGAGAAAGGAAAGGAAACACTAAGTTCCCACCGAAGACAGAGCCTGACATTTTACTTTGTTCTTTGAATGCACAGCAAATATGATAAGATAAGAACAAGATTTACAGGCCTGTTTACAGAAAGGGAGCACTCTGCAGGATACTGTAAATAAGGATTTGGCAAGGGAAGGGACGAATTCAAGCTGCATAGCCTAAAACAAATAAAGCCAGCAAATTGAAAGCAACAAATTGTGAGTTACAAACCACAAGGTCAATGGCAAGCAACGGGCAGAATGCATTCACAAGGAAGCACTATGAATTTACTTAAAGTGACATCTGTGGGGTACTTTGTGGGGAAAGTCCAGTATTTTAGTCCATATCTTGCAGAGGTTTGGCTACATCAATCACCCAGGTAGTATGACAAGAACACCTGGAGTGGTTTCCATGTTGCAGGATAGGTCTGTGCACCCATTCTATCAGTTTGCCACCATTTCCTATGATACAGAACTTCTGGCACACCTCTTGTAGGGTTAGTGCTAGGTGGCAGACATGAAATAGGGCATTTAATGATTATTTAAGGTGGTTGTAAGTAAGGAGTTGACCGGGGTGAAGATGGTAGTCTGCCACAAGGGTTTGGAAATTTAGTAGCTCACTGTTCAGAAACAAAGTCCCCAATTTTAAGACACCTGCAAGAGGCCACTGATGGAGTTGCTCTGAGCACAGCCATCCTGTGCGAGTGGGAAGGCTTAGCAAAGGTAGCGCAGGAGCATAGGGTTTCTTCGTGTCAGTTTACAGGTTCTGGCAAGGCAAGAGAAAGCTGTGCATGATAACCCCGGATGGTGATCCGTAGAATGGTCAGTAGGAAACAATGAGCAGTGCATTAAACCTTCCTTAAAAGTCTTTACTCGTAAACCCCATCTCATGCAGGGAGGTGGGCAGAAAGCCAGTAAGCCACCCATTGGACCTGTGCAGCTGAATAATAGCATTCTAAGTCCAGAAGACCTAATCCACCCGCAGACACAGTTAGCTTTAGGGTGGAAAGAGCTCCTGATGGCGCCGCAGTGACCAAATCAGATGTGTGGCCTATCTGAAGAAGGAATGAAGGACGAGCAGGGGAAGGTTTGCAAAATAATACTATCATTGGGGTAGCACACCATCTTCACTAGTGCCACGTGGCCTTTACAGAAAGCAGAAGAGAAGACCAAAAAGCAAACTGGGCTTGGAGGGACCGTTCGCTCTGCCGAGATTTTCATCCTGGAAATCAGTGTAAGAATGGTAGATATTAATCACTAAGTATCAAAAGGTAACTGGTTCCCAGTTCAATCTGAGATCTAATTCTATATGAAGGCGAAAACAGTGCCATATGTTAAAGAAACACTAATTACATTTTAAAATTTCTACATTTTGTTTGTGCAATTTACATCCCAAATATTTTGAAGATTCTATGTGTACTTGACACTTAGGGATAACCCAGATCTCTAGTTTGGCTTTTGCTCAATTTCAAAACCATATAAAGACATGGACAAAGCGGGCAATTGCCTTGCACAACCTTGCAAGGGGTCTGGCCCTTGCTCACCCTTCAAAACGCACTAACAGTGGACCATTGCACCAGAAGAGTTTGCCAAGGTGGATGGGTGTTGCTTGTTCAACCACTTGACAGTGCCCCTTCTGTTTCACTCCTGTGTGCAGAGACAACTCCCCAGGTACCCAATACCTTCAAACAGTCTTGGTGGACCCATCTTGTCTGATTTTAGGAATTGTCCCACATTGTTCTTCTATTCTTTATTTATCCAGTTCTTAGCAACAACCCTTTGAATTACTTGCCGTGGATCTCCCATTTGATCTCAATTTCATCCTCCTTTTTGATTATCTTTGATTGGTAGTTTGGGCTCCCATTTCTGAGATAAATGTAGAGTTCCATTCATACACTCTAGTGCAGTGAGACTACAGACAAGTTATGGGTACATCACATCCTGACATTAGGTGTGAGACTGTCGCCCACACCATCTGTCCTGCCTCTTTAAAATAAAATTAGGTTAAAAGTCCATGGGCGGCTGGGGTAAGCCAGATGTTTTTGTTCAATTTGTTTAAACTAGCATAAGGTTAATTACCTTAATGTGTCCCAAACTGTTTGCCAGGGGTTTTAAAATGTTCAGAAACATAATTAAATGTTGCTGTTACTTTCTCTTCAGGAAAGATCAGGTAGATTTTGGTAGGGGTGATGGCCTTGCCGCAGTACTGAAGGGCATTAATTTACTACTGAACAAGGACGTAATGTGACACCTGAATGTAGCATACCAGGAGGCAATCACAAAAGGTCCACAGTGAATAAATAGTGCTATGTTAAAAAAGAGTAAATAAATGCACTGGCAACATAGTGAGGCATGGCCTCTCTTGCGCGTGTCTGTAAAACTGACGTTTGTTCTTGAATTTTTGTCCTGAATTTTGACCCTTTGTCCTGAATTTTTTGTCCTGAATTTTGACCCTTTGTCCTGAATTTTTAACAGTCCTGTCCAGAATTTGCCTCAATGCCAGGTGGTCACACTAAAGCGCTCTGAGGTGTTGTAATCTATCTGTGGGCTTTTAACCACATCCACCGCACGCCCATCACTATCACTGGTTCATGGGCTTGCCTTTCAAAAAACCTTTGTTATTGGTAAATGCTTTACGTTTGTCCCTCCTTGGGGCAGTTTTGTTACTGCCTTGGCCATCGAACCTGATGGATAATTGCACGTTTGCCTATACATTTGACTAGGGGTAAACATCCTTTTCCTTTTGTGTCTCTCTTTCACGCTGAAGCTCATGGCGGCCGTGGTGTTCTGAATTGGCTTGCTTATGCCAACTTTTTTACTTTTCATTTTCAATGTATGTGGCAAGAAAAGTCCAGTTAGGAATGTACAATGCCAATAGCTCTAACTCGAGCAAACGCGAGTTCCATTGCATTGCAAATGCTTGTTAAGGTGATAATGTTACCACGGACGGTGTGATCTTCAGTACCTGCCCAACCGAACACAGTAACGAGCGTAAAGTCCCTTTGTCAGCAGATGTAGCCAAATAGCTCTCATGGAAATCGGTCTGCAGAGAAATAGCCACTCTGTACTGTAATTAGCTTTATTGTCTGGGGCGGACGCGAACAGCTTACAGAAAAATAATGTGAACAGTGCGAGAGGACCCAGTAATGAAGGCTGTAATGAAGCCTTGGCAATAAATACAGACATGCCGGAACGGCACATTGTTTAAAAATATTTGCCCTTCCTTTGAGGTACATGCAAGCCGTCAGCTCCACGTTTACAGATGTCAAATTGAACAGACCATAGATGTCGTAACAATTCCTATTTGAGTTGCAACCGTCAGAAGCTAAAAGGCACACTGCTTACCTCAATTGGCTAGACGCTGACTCA